>NC_041382.1:363707431-363763977 GCF_002162155.2 Triticum dicoccoides | reverse complement strand
TTACTAGTTTAAACTAGTAATGGCGCACTATGCCACGGTGCGCCATTAGTAGTTTTGCAAAAAAATAAAAAAATACAGTAGTGGCGTACTTGGTTGTTGGTGCGCCATTACTAGTTAGAACTAGTAATGGTGCACTATGCCTGGATGCGCCATTAGTATGTTTGGAAAAATGAAAAAAAAATTGTTACTAGTGGCGCACCATGTGTCTAGTGTGCCATTAGTGTCTTCCACACTAATGGCGCACTAGCACATGGTGTGCCATTAGTATATAGTAGTGGCGCACCACGTGTCTGGTGCGCCATTAGTGTCAATTTCGTCTATAGCCCTTTTCCTAGTAGTGGAACGATCACACATATGCTAGATCTGAGTACACATAGAGATCACACGGTCCAAATCGAACAAGGGACGGTACATAGGGTAACCAGTTCTTCTCGTGAGGAGGTCTTGAGGTCTTCCCGTTAGGGGTCTTGAATCCAAGTGTATCTTCTCCAAAGAGTTGTCGGTCCCTCGCAATGGAGTAGATCCGGATGGATGAGCGAAGCTCTATCTCACATATGAGCTAACACAACGCTAACTCTAGAAAGAGGGAGGAGGAGTATATATAGTCTAGGTGGGCTAAGGGGTACACAAGCCTCGGGCCCTTACATTGTGCGCAGACAGGGGATGCAGGATGTCCAGGGCTTCACGAGGTGCCGGATGTCCAGGCTTGAGCCGGATGTCCGGGCAGTCAGGGCTGGCCTTGACGCTCTCTGGATAGAGGGTGTCGGATTTCCAGGCTTCGGGCCGGATATCCGGGCTGGGGCCCGATGTCCGGGGCCTGTAGGTGGTTGGCGGCTGGGCGCCTACTGTGGACGATGCTCTACGGGCCGGATGTTCAAGGTCCTGGCTGGATGTCTGGGGCCTGGAAGCTTTTCTTAACTCCTTCCGATGGTTCTCTTCATCCGTGAACTTGGGGTGTTGTCCGCCTTCACATGCATCTTCGGGAGGGTCCTCTTGGTACCTGATCATGGACAACATCCCGGACTTAGGTAGTAGCCATGTCTCGAGAGGATCGTATGCGATATCACTAAGGAAGGAAGTCACCTCGGTCTCGAGAGCTCTAGCTCTAGCTCATGTCATAGGTCCTCTTGGCATTTCATGAGACGATGATAGGTCCATGGGGATGACCATAGGATGCTCCGCATCATCTCCCCTCCCTTGGGAAAGATCCGACCTCGGATTGAAATCTTCATCACCATGGTAGAGCGAGAGATCTTTGACGTTGAAGATGTCGCTCACGAAGTACTTGTCTCGTGGAATGTCGATCTTGTAGGCGTTGTTGTTGTAGCGTTCAAGCACCTTGAAGGCTCCATCCGCTCATGGTAGAAGTTTGGACTTGCGTTCGTTGGGGAAGCGGTCCTTGTGAAGGTGTAGCCACACAAGATCTCCAATGTTGAATACCATGGGGTGCTTGTTGAGGTTGAGCTTGGTCGTGAGTCGTTGTACTTGGCGCTCAATGGTGTGCCTTGTATCTTCATGCATCTTCTTGAGATAGTTGACTCGTGCACTCGCGTCCATGTTTGTGCGCTCTTGTAGTGGTAGAGGAAGAATGTCCAATGGGGACAACGGGTTGGAACCGTAGACAACCTCGAAGGGGGACTTGCCGGTAGTAAAATGCCTTGCTCGGTTGTAGGCGTACTCGGCGATGGGTAGACACTCCTCCCACTCCTTGATGTTCTTCTTGATTAACACGCGAATTAGAGCGGAGAGTGTGCGGTTGGTCACCTCCGTTTGGCCGTCGGTTTGTGGATGGTATGCCGTGGAGAAAAGTAGCTTGATTCCGAGCTTGGCGCATAAGGTTTTCCAAAAGTAGCTTAGGAACTTGACATCACGGTCCGAGACAATCGTCTTTGGTACTCCATGTAGGCGCAATATTTCCTTACAAAAAAGATTGGCAACATGTGAAGCATCATCTATCTTTAAGCAAGAAATGAAATGAGCCATCTTAGAGAGTCGGTCCACAACAACAAACACGGAATCCTTTCCATTTCTAGTTCTAGGCAAACCAAGCACAAAATCCATGCTAATATCTTCCCATGGTTGATACAGAATTGGAAGAGGCATATAGAGACCATGGGATTGAGCTTTAGACTTAGCTTTGCGACATGTAGAGCATCGTTTGGTGAAGCGGTTGACATCGCGGAACATCTTGGACCAAAAATAGTTCTTAGAGAGCGTAGCAAATGTCTTGTCGCGTACAAAGTGTCCCATTAGTCCTCATCCATGAGATTCTTGCAAAAGTAACAAACGAAGAGAAGACTCAGGGATGCAAAGTTTGTTAGCTCTCATAAGATAATCATCTTTGATGTAGTAGCATTCCCCAGATGTATGCGTCAAACATTTGGCATAAGGAATAGCAAAAGTAGGATCATGCGCATACAAGTCTATTATGTTCTCAAAGCCAATCACATTCAATTCAAGTTTAGTAACAAGCATGCATATGTGGGAAAGTGCATCTGCCACAACATTTTCCTTACCTTTAATGTACTTGATGACATAAGGAAAAGACTCAAGGAATTCACTCCATTTAGCATGACGCTTGATCAACTAAGTTTGACCCTTAAGGTATTTAACTGTTTCATGGTCGGCATGGATGATAAATTCATGAGGGCGAAGATAATGTTCCCATTCTTGCAAAACTCGCACTAAAGAATATAGCTCTTTGTCATAGATGGTGTAATTGAGTTGTGCTCCGGAAAGTTCTCACTAAAGTAAGCTATAGGGAACTTCTTTTGCGTTAACACAACTCCGATGCCATTACCACTAGCATCGCAATTAATCTCAAAAGGTTTGTCGGAGTTGGGTAAAGCAAGCAGGGGAGGATGACTAAGCAAATTTTTAAGCTCATTGAATGCAGTATCTTGGGATGGTCCCCAAACAAAAGGCGCATTCTTCTTACTCAAAGCATGCAAAGGTGAAGCAATGGTGCTAAAATCTTTCACAAAGCAACGATAGAAACCGGCTAAACCAAGGAAGCTACGCGCTTGTTGCAAGTTGGTTGGCTGTGGCGAAGTTTTAATAGCATTGATCTTTGATTCATCAACATGAACACCCTTAGAAGATACAACAAAACCCAAGAAAACAAGCTTATCAACACCGAAAAGGCATTTATCCATATTAGCATAATGGTGCTCTTTTTCTAAGAATTTGTTGCACGGTGTGAAGGTGGGTGACATACTCCTTTAGAGATTTGCTAAAGACAAGAATATCGTCAAAGTAGACCACAACAAATACACCAATGTAAGGTCGAAAAACAAAATGCATGAGTCAAATGAAAGTATTGGGTGCTTCGGATAAACCCATTGACATAACAAGCCATTCATATAAGCCAAATTTGATCTTAAATGCGATTTTCCATTCATCACCTTCTTGGATGTGTATTTGATAGTAGCCATTCTTAAGATCAATCTTAGAGAAAATGGTAGCTCCGCTAAGCTCATCAAGCATATCATCTAGGCATGGAATAAGGTAATGATAACGCACAGTAATAGCATTGATAGGACGACAATCAAAACATATGCGATATGTACCATCTTTCTTGGGAACAAGGATTATAGGGACGACACAAGGGCTCAAACTTTCTTGTACATGGCCGTTGTTGATGAGTTGTTGTACTTGCCGTTGGATCTCCTTAGTTTCCTTGGGGTTGACGTGGTAGGTAGCCTTGTTAGGAAGGGGGGCTCCGTGGACGAGGTCGATTCGATGCTCGATGCCTCGTAGAGGAGGTAGAACCGGAGGTAGCTCGTCGGGGAAAACATCTTGGAATTCCTGCAATAGAGAAGATAACACTAAAGGTAGATTTTGAGAGGTGTTAGCTTTTGGTGCCTCGTCGTTGCACCAAAGGACATAATGAATGACACTTGATGGGTTCTCACAGACTTCTCTCATCTCATGTTTTGTGGCAAATAGAACTAAGTTCTTCTTTTCGCTCATCGTGGAGGCACTCGATTTGGGGTTATGGCGCTCACTCTTTTTTTGGTGGTTTGCTCTCTCACTATTCTCTCCAGGATGGGTGGCTTGCTTGTCTGCGATCACTTGGCCTGGAGACATAGGTCGAAGTATGTACTCCTTTCCTTTCATCTTGAAGATTTAGTGGTTCGTTCGGCCATTGTGGATGACACCTCGATCAAATTGCCATGGTCGCCCAAGAAGAAGGTGGCACACATTCATTGGAACGACATCACACTCCAAAGTGTCTTCGTAAGCTCCGATTTTGAAGGAGACTTGCACTCTATGCTCGACTTGGATAGGGCCGGAGTCGCTAAGCCATTGAACTTTGTAGGGATGTGGGCACTTCATCTTGACCAATTATAGCTTGGAGCATAGTTCTTCACTTTCTAAGTTATGGCAACTCCCTCCATCGACGATGACCTTGATGGGTCTTCCATATGTGTCGGCCTTGGTACGAAAGATATGGCATCTTTGGTCTTCTTCTTGTTGATGTTGAAGAGTCAAGACCTTGGAGACAACGAGAACATGGCTTAAATCTTCGTCACAAAAGAGTTGATCCTCTTCATCTTCGTTCACTTGCCGGTGCATGGCCACTTGCTCAAGTGCTTCCATTTCTCCTTCACTCATGGAGTCGCATGTACCATCGTCGTTGAGGATCATGGTGCGCTTGTTGGTACACTCAAAGGACTTGTGGCCTCGGCCTCCGCATGTGAAGCATTTCAAGGAACTTGTCTTGATGGTCTCATCGATTGGGGTAGATGATGATGAAGCTCGCGGCTTGAAGTTGCTTGTAGTAGGAGGATGACTTGAGGTTGTCGAATTTTTCTTGTAACTCGACTTGTCGGTGTTGCCTGTAGATGGCTTGGTTCAAGTAGAAGGTGATGGAGTCATTGAAGCTTGGATGTTGGAGAAGCCATAGGACTTGGATGAGAACTTGTCATACTTGAAGTCATCTTGCACTTGATGTTCCGCTTTGGTAGCTTGATGCACTAGCTTGATGAGGTTCGAGTATGGTTGGAAGTCGGTGATCTTCTTGATAGGATGATTGAGTCCATTCAAGAAATGTGCCATAGTTTGCTCATCATCTTCCGTGACATTGGCTCGTATCATGGCAATCTCCATTTCTTTGTAGTATTCTTCAACGCTCTTGGATCCTTGCTCGAGGAGTTGGAGTTTCTTGAAGAGGTAGCAGTTGTAGTAAGTTGGCACGAAGAGTGCTCCCATGACATCCTTCATTCGCGCCCAAGTAGTGATGGGTGGTTCACCTCTTGCCGCTCGGCGACCAATGACTTGTTCCCACCAAATGAGGATGTAGTCTTGGAACACAAGGGATGCCATCGCGATCTTCTTATCTTCCTCATAGTTGTGCAAGCGGAAGATTTTGTCAACCTTCAATGCTCATGAAAGGTACTCTTCGAGATCATTGCTTCCATTGAACTTGGGCATGGTGAACTTTAGCTTGTCGTAGCGTTGCTCCTCATTGTGTTGGGGTCGGTGGTGATGACGTCCTTGACGAGGAGGATCGTCTCCCTCAACTTGCTCTTGTCTTGGAGGATTTCCATTGTCTTTTTGCTCCTGTTAAACTTGAGGTGCTTGTCGAGCTTGTCGAGGAGCTTGAGGGACTTGACGATTAACTCTTGATTGAAAAATCCTCTCTTGAACCTCTTCGCGAAGCGCTTCTTGATGCTCACGATTTTGCCGGCTGCGTGTGGCTACGGCTCGACTTGAATCTCAGAGGGCACGTTGCGCCTCAAGTGCTTGAGCTTCTCGTAATTGTTGTTCTTGACGTTGTTCCTCAGCATCTTGTGCATCTTTGTGTAGTCGCGCTCTCTCTTCCTTTTTTGTTGGTGTTGGCATTGCCGTTCTTGTGCTTGCACAAGAGTAGCTTGGTTTTGACGGTGTCGTTGCTCTTGAGAGTCATTGTCGTGTAGAGGGTTGCGGTTTGCTTGACGATCTTGGAGCGCGGCACGTCGAAGAGTATACGATGTCAGTGTACTTGAGCCGGAGATGGTGTAGTCGGAGTGTCGACTTGAGCGGCTCCATCTTGAGGAGGAAGAAGTGGAAGAAGAGCGGTTCAGCAACAAAGCACGAATCTCGTCCATTCTTGCATCATTCTCTAGTTTGTGGTCGTCGAGCTTGTTGTCAAAATAGTCTCTTGTATGTTGCTCGCAGAGTCGCAAGTCAGTGGCGAGATTTTCGATGCGTTCACTCACTGCTTGTTTCTCTTGATGCAAAGCACGTTGTGCACCAAAGAGGCGGCTCTTTGTAACGTAGGAGGTCATGTCGTCATCTTGCTCGATGAAGAGTGGGTTGGTAGAAGTACCTGGCCTATCCATCATTCCAAACAAATATGTGAGTGGGAGAAAGAGAGGAACTTATACCAAAGGTACCTTGACCGATGTTGAAGGCGGATCATTGATCACTCAATGTGGAACAAGGAAATAGCACAATTAGTACCAATTCTTGTCGGTTTCTCACACCTACACAAGTAAAAGCTTATAGTGGAGCTCAATTAGGATGGTGGCACAAAATTTGATGCAATTGTTAGTGAGCTTCAATAATGCTGGAAAAGATTCACAAAGTTGGAATGCAACAAGTAGACCAATAGCAAAATATGGTACACGGAAACACACACACAAAGAGATAAATGGGGTCGTGCAACCAAGGAATGAGCCAAAATGTGGAATCCACGAAAATGCTCGTATTGCACAACACTAGAGAGACACTAGCACGATTGCACAATAGGCGGATACGAAGACTTGTGTGCAACCTACTAAGCAAAAATGCAACGGCTGCTATCCCAAGTATGCTCTATGTATGGTATTCCGATGATATGATCCAAGATGATCTAGTATGACAATCTTAATGTAGTATGATGCTATGATTCTTGCTTAAAAACTCTTTGATTATCTAGCTTGTTTGGCTCTTTCTCTTTTGAGCTCTTTTCTCATGCAATGTTTCATGAAACCAGATAGCAATTGTGTATGCGATGACAACTTTGTGACACAAAAGATGATACCAAGATATGGACCAATGATCTCATATGTATGCAATGGGAAGTATGATCACTAATGTGCACAAGTTATGTTGCCGGCAATAATCAAAGGCTAGTCTTGATCGGTAAGATACGCAAAATTGGGCACGTTGTGCCTCAAGTTCTTGAGCTTCTCGCAATTGTTGTTCTTGACGTTGTGCCCCGGCATCTTGGTGTAGTCGCGCTCTCTCTTCCTCTTCTTGTTGGTGTTGGCGTTGTCGTTCTCGTGCTTGCGCAAGAGTAGCTTGGTTTTGACGGTGTCATTGCTCTTGAGAGTCTTTGTCATGTAGAGGGTTGCGGTTTGCTTGACGATCTTGGCGCGTGGCACATCAAAGATTATTTGATGTCGGTGTACTTGAGCCGCAGATGGTGTAGTCGGAGTGTCAACTTGAGCGGCTCCGTCTTGAGGAGGAATGCATCAAATCTAGGGGAGCTACAGCGCGAGCCATTGATCTACAACATAATTTGCAAAGACATTAAGACTATGTTCATGATAATTGGTTCAGTCAATCAAACTACTAGTGAACTCCTACTAAATCAACATCCCTAAAGTTGTCTAAGTTTTACATGATCTAGATCAACTAACCCATGTCTGATCCTCACTTGAGGTGGGGTGGTCATCAATGATGAACAACTCCATGTTGAACATATCTACTATACGACTCATGTTCAACCTTTTGGTCCTCCGTGTTCCGAGGCCATGTCTGCACATGCCAGACTCGTCATGTTTAACCCAAGTATTATGCATGTGGAAAACTAGCTTACACCCGTTGTATATGAACATAGAGTCTACCACACCCGATTATCACGAGGTGCTTTGAAATGATGAACTTTCACAATGGTGCATACTTAGGTAGAACACATTTTATATTGAACTTAAGTGAAGGGATCATCTTATAATTCTACCTTCGTCCTAAGCAAAATAAGATGCCAAAAAAGATAAACATCACATGCAATCAATATGTGACATGATATGGCCATTATCATCTTATGCTTTTGATCTCCATCTCCAAAGCACTGACATGATCTTGATCATCACTGGCATGGCACCATGATCTTCATCATTGTGCCGTCATGTGGTTGTCTCCACCAACTGTTGCTTCTACGACTATTGCTAACTCACAGAGATAATGTAAAGAAATTACATGGCGTTTATTAATTGACACGCAAGTCATACAATAAATAAAAGCAAACCTATGGCTCCTGCCGGTTGCCATACTCATCGACATGCAAGTCGTGAACCAATCACAAAACATGATGATCTCATACATCAACATATATCACAACACGTTTTGGCCATACCACATCATAACATGCCCTGCAAACTATAAGAACCATTCTTATCTATGCAAAACCACAATGGTGATATAAAAGCTGCCTTTTAACCTTCTACAAGAATTGTCGTTGTCAAATCAGATTCAACTAAGGTGGGAGAGAAAGACAGCTGCAAAGCCAATTTTATGCAATACAAGTTGCATATCAGTCACTTGAACCAGTCTCTTGTGCAAGGACAAGTAAGGTTGGTCTGAGCTACTTCATGCCACAATACCACCGAATCCAAATAATACAAAGTAAGTAAGCAATTTGAACATCAATGCCCACAACTTCTTTGTGTTCTACTCATGCATATACATCTACGCATAGACCTAGCTCATGATGCCACTGATGGGGAACAAATCATGAAAATCAAAAAAATTCCTAGGAACACCCAAGTCTAATCTAGGAGATGCATAACAACGAGAGGGGAGTGTGTCTATGTACCCTTGTAGACCAAAAGTGGCAGCGCATAAAATGTGGTTGATGTAGTCATACACTTCGTGATCCAATCACGATCCAACCAAATCTAGTGCGAATGAATGGCACCTCCGAGTTTAGCACAAGTGCCGCTGGATGGCGTCTCCTCCTCCTTGATCCAGTAAGCGAAGGAGAAGTAGATGAAATCACAACCAACACGACGGTGTGGTGGTGATGGTGGTGGGGGAGCAACAGCAGGGCTTCGCCAAGCCAAACCAGGATGAGGTGGTGGGAGAGATGGGGACGGCTTGTGCGAGGGAAGTGGTTGGGTGTGTCTGCCCCTACACCCTCCCCTAATTATATAGGGGTGTGGGGGCGGATGCCCCCCTCCAAGACAGAGGGTGACGCCCCCCTTTCCAAGCTAATGGGCGGATGCCCTCCTACAAGTGAGGGGCCGCGGCCCCTCTCCAAGCCAGGGGCAGATGCCCCTGGTCGCATGGGCCTGGTGGGGTGTGGCCCTCCTATCCCAGGTAGGCCTAGGGCACCCACTAAGGGTCCATGTAGCCTTCCGGGGCTGGTTGGTCCCTTCGGTGGACCTCCAAAACCCTTCAGTGCCCCCACCCCGTACGCTCCTGGTGGACCCCCAATCTTTTTCAGAACCCAAACAAAATATTATCATATATAAATCTTTACCTCCAAAACCCTTCAATGCCTGGGTTCTCTTACGGGACTCTCAATAACCTTCAGTCACCAATGCAAATATCCCAATACTACTCTAGCGTCATCGAACATTAAGCGTGCGACCCTATGGGTTCAAGAATCATGTAGACATGACCGAGACACCTCTCCTGTCAATGGCCAATAGTAGGACCTAGATGTACACATTAGTTCCTACAAATTCCACGAAGATCTTTATCGATTGAACCACGATGTCAAGGATTCAGTTAATCCAATATGCAATTACCTTTGTCTGGCGATATGTTACTTGCCCGAGATTCAATCGTCAATATCTCCATACCTAGTTCAGTCTTATTACCAGTGAGTCTCTTTACCCGTTCTGTAATACAAGATCCTGTGACTAAACTCATTAGTAACATGAAGTTTCTTGTGATGTTGTATTACCGAGAGGGCCCAAAGATATGTCTCTGTCACACGGAGTGACAAATCCCAGTCTTGATCCATGGAACCCAACAGACACCTTGGGAGATACCTACAGAGCATCTATATAATCACCCAGTTACGAAGTGATGTTTGATAGCACACAAGGTATTCCTTCTGTATCCGAGAGTGACATGATCTCATGGTCTAAGGAATAGATACTTGACATGAAGAAAGTTGTAGCAAATAACTAAGTGATATAATCTGATGCTAATCTTATGGTGGCTCTTCCCATCACATCATTCTCCTACTGATGTGATCTCATTATCAAATGACAACTCATGTCCATCGTTAGGAAACCTTAACCATCTTTGTTTAATGTGCTAGTCTAATAGATGGTTTCTAGGGACACGATGTTGTCTATGTATTCACACATGTATTTAAGTTTCCAGTCAATACAATTCTAGCATGAATAATAAACATTTATCATGAACAAGGAAATATGATAATAACAAATTTATTATTGCCTCTAGGGAATATTTCAAACAATAATTTCTATGGTTCATGCATATGCGATTCAGAGGGAAACTCATTAGCACGTGTAGAGTTATAAACGGTACAACAAGATTCCTAGTCTAGCCTCTAGGACTAGCTCAAGTGTTGATTGATGATTTTGTTTTCTTGATCATGGGCATGACGTTAATGCTAGCAAAATATGAAGCACAATGTTGGGAGAACACTCGTGTGGATTTTACCCAAGTTGTTTGTTATACTTGGAGATTATATCATCTGAAGTCTATAGTTCATAAGACGAGAGGTAATGTGTGTATGATTCCTTGGACCATGAGATTATCGAGTCACACCATACCTGATAATGTACCACTGGTACAACGAGCGGCTATACAAATGCTTTTTAATTCCTATCCGCAATGAAATTTTAAATTGCCGCCTTGCTAGTGTGTGCAATAGGGGAGTCCTTCCCGCACGACCTAGAAATCGTTGGGGAGGGAGTAGCAATGCATATGTTTTGCATAACTAAAGGTATGCGATGCCAACATCCATCCCAAACGCAAGTCTTCAGACAACTTTTTTTGATATCTCGAATATCCCAAACGATCCATTCTTGCTACTCGTTTGTGCTCGCATTGCCATTGCAGTCATTATTCGGTGGTGCTACGTTTACGATGTGCGCCTCATCACAAACAGTTCACGATTATAGAACATGTATGATAAGGAGACAATCACACACAGTAGACCGGGATCGCCCCTTGGCACAAGGGTGCCGGTCCCAAAGTTTTGGTCAAGCAGGCAATGCTAAGTGACAAAAAAATGTTTAATAGATCAGGACTAGATCAAGTCAGGTACATAGAAAGGGATACATTCCATAGGTCGAAAACCGTTCATAATAATTAGAGCATGTCATTTATATGGAAAGAGATCGGCACCTGAGTAGCACATAGGGCAGTGACATAGTACAAAATATTGAGAGTGAAGCATTTATATAGAAGGCTAGTAACAATCAGTTACCAGTCCTTCACCAAGAAAGGTTGAAGTTCCTTGTCGTTTAAAGAAAAGTTGGGTAATCACTACTACAGGATGCTGCTAATGCGAAACTACGATCAGAGACCCTTCGACGAAACTGTGTGCGATGCAATAATCGCAAACGGTGGTGCAAAAATCCTATCAAAAAAGGTGCAAAACATTTGCGATGGAGGATGCATCAAACAAGGTTTAGATTTTAGTTGCGTGTGCATATGCAGGGCATACGGTTCGGTTCAATTAACTATTTGCGATGAGGAGGAACAAAAGAAATGGGCAGCCAGATGAAGGTGTGTGCGATATACAACATACGGTTCACTCAGATGAACTGTTTGTAATTAGGCAACACAAAAGAAATGGTCAACCAGATCAAGGTGTGTGCGATATGCAGCATGTTGTTCACTCGGATGAACTGTTTGTGTTGAGACAAGAGAACAGAAACGGTTAAATATAAAAAGATGTGTGTGATACGCGGCAAACAGGTCTATAATCAGAAATGTGTGCGAAGACCGATAATAACACAGACGGTTGCTGCTAATAATACATGTGTGTTTTGCGATGGGATTGCATACAGAACAATAATATATATATATATATATATATATATATATATATATATATATATATATATATATATATATATATATATATATATATATATATGTACACAATTATAAGGACATGGTTGCATAACCAAATTAAACATCCACTTACATAGGTGGCTACTACAACTATGGCATTTGCACACACCAAAGTAAACTATTACATGCATAATTACATAGGAGGCTACTACACACATCACATACCACACACCAATAAAGTAAACTATATATTACATGCATGATTAACTAGCATAAATGATCATTTGATCATCATCTACTTCTTGTGACGCTTGCACTACTTGTGGCTCGATATGGGCTCGTCAATTTGGGTAACGAGGCACTTCCTCAAGTCAACGATCCGCCTGTGCATCTCGTAGCATGTGTACATGCTCTTGGCCGCGAACATGAGGTGAGGTTCATCCAGTTGCCGCATCCAGGCCCTGTGCCAGGATACGGGACTTGTACTCTGGGCATCCTGCTTCATCTTTTCGTAGTAGGGGTCGATGATGGCCGAGGCGAGTTCAACCAGGGAGTCCTTCATGCTGCCCCAGGCGTTGTAGTGGTCACGGATTTCGACAAGGTTCTTGCAGGCCAAGCCCATAACCCTAAGCGCTTTTACATCGTTGGTGGTTTCCACCGTGGCGAACTTGTAGTCGGTGCTGTTGACAAACCTGTTGAAACGGTCACAAGGCTCTGTGGCCATGCAGTAGTGGTAGATGAGGACATGATGGCATACGCACAACTAGGCGATGACAACCTTCTGATCTATGTCGAGACGACCGACGGTGTACTAGAGGTCCATGCCGACCACCTTGTACTTGTCTCGAGCAAGCAACTGCTCAACGCTGTTGATGTAGTCGTCCACCACGGCCGGGTTGATGGTTTACACCACCGAGAGATCCGTCTCCCTCGCGTGGGTATCCAATTTATGCTCGCCGAACTCCATTGGAGCACCGCTAGACATCCCCTCTCTATGTGTCATTGTGGGTGTGCTTGTTGTGTTGTGGGGCACGATCGAAAGGTTGAAGAGACTAAGGTTATAATGGCCGCAGGAATTAAAGGGGAAGCCAGACGGCCAGGAATATCGGCAAGCCCTGATGGTAGTTCTAATTTGCAGCATGTAGCTCCATCGTGCCGCACGTAACTGCTTCTCGTGGCAACATGCACGGTGCAACCGCATGCATATGGAGCCCCTGACGTGATTGTACGCACGCCCAACCGCTGGCAGGGTGCGCACGGAGGGATGCGAGAAGAGCGCTCCACGGTCGCCTTAATGACGAGCAACCATATATATATGCATATAGAAGTGGAACACGCAAGGAAAAGCTGTCCACAAGCCAAGCACGCCGACGGACGCGAGTAGCGCGCCACGACGCCTAACGGCGAGCACAGCGTGCTGCGGTGCCTAACAGCGAGCACAACTTGCCGAGGGACGCGAGCAGAGGCCGACACAGTGATACATGGCAAATAAGACGAACTGTGTGGGCGATGTCGGAGACATCAAGCACGAATCAGATTGGAGTTGCGTGTGTGATACGTGGCATATAGTTGATCTATCCGAGTGATGGAATAAGCCGTGTGTGTTGCGGGCAAATGCTTGCCGGTATATAACCTTAAATTTAACCAAAAAAGTGTTAATGCATGTTACAAAAATTGTATAACTGGAAACTATGTTCAAATATGAATCCAACGATATAATCTTTGGCAACATGCATTCGTATTTTATTAGTTAAATCCTACTTATAAACCAGGACATGGGTATTGTAGGTAACTAAATCACAAACAAAATTTTGTATTAACAGTATGTGTACGTGTCCTTTCGTCCTCCTCTCACACATCTTGTCACCCCGCTACCGCAGACGGCTTACAGCGCAAGCATGCGCAACGCGCGGGGGCGTTCTTTTGGCCAAACGGTGGCACCAATGAATTGTTGGTGAGCCTGTTCCTACGCAACCTGACTCGTTCTGCGCAAGCTTCCTGCCCGACTCGGTGAAATCCCCCAAAATCCCAATGCTTATCGGCAAGCGAGTCCTGCGTCGCACTTTCCCCTCCTTCCTTGTAGCTTATCTCGCCTGCTTCTCCCACAATCGCCAATGGCACCAGTTCGTCGTCATCACTCAGCCACTCTGCCGTCATCAGAGGACAGCTCCAGCTGGGAGGCTACACCACAGCGCAGTCCCCGGTGTAGTGTAGTGCGCGCGGCGTCCCTGTTGGGTGTGCATGGAACACCCACCACAAGCTCCGCCGCCGGTGCCCGTCGGCGGGTGTTGCCGGTCACCGTTGCCGCCACACCAACATGGAAAGCCAGGGCCATCGCCGGCTCCACCGCCGCGGCCTAAAGGCGGAGGTGGCCGTCGTGGCCGCCACCCCACTACCGGCCATCACCAGCTCCGCCACCGCGGCCCGAAGGTGGGAGTTGGCCGTCGTAGCCGCCACCCCACTACCGTCCATCACCCGCTCCGCCGCCGCGGCCCGAAGGCGGGAGGTGGCCGTCATGGCCGCCACCCCATCATGGGCCGCCGTGGCCACCAGCCCACCGTCGACCGGTGGGATCATCACCCGCTCCGCCACCGCTGCCCGAAGGAGGGAGGTGGAGGTGGAGGCCCACACGTGCATCAGTGACCTTGCGCGCTACATCGAGTTCCTGTGGGAGACGGAGGGGCGCCTCGTCAAGCATGCAAAGAGCCTTACCGGAGCCGTGGTCATAGCACACGCCGACGCAGAGGCAAGGAATCATGAGATCTACGAGCAATCCGACCGCTTCGAGAGGGGTCATCTGGAGTGGAAGTGGGTGTTCGAGCTGGCGAGCTTCGCTGAACGTGCAGCATCAGCAAGCACCGTATTGCAGTTGTCCAGCTCATCGGTAGGCTCCTCCTCCTCTGCCTCTTACTGAGCATGCTCGACAGAGGAGAGGCTGCTGGAAGTAGCACAAAGCCCATCCGTAGTAGTAGTATTTAGGGGTTATTTTGTTCAGTTCATCTGACTATAAATGTGGTGGACCTGTACAACGTATTGAAGATTAGCTAGTATATATAGTTGAACTAGCTATTACAGTACGTGATTGGCAACAATTGGGGAAAAGTTTGGTCGGTTCAGCTGTCGAGTTGAACTGTTTGTATAAATTAGGAACAACTGCTTAATCTATGAATGAAATCTATGCTTAATTACTGAATTTTAGTTGCAAAAATTAGATAGTGCTAGTGATCTTTAGCTTCATATTTTGACAAATCGTAGTGTTAGAAGGATTGACAAGTGGCAATGTTACTAGATCAACAAATGTCAATCTTTCCAATTTGACAAATGGCAACATACCCAATATGATAGATATAAATCTTACCAAATTGTTTGTACGTGGTTTCACACGGGTCATCCAAAACCACTGTTTGTGTTGAAGGGGTGCACAAATCCTGCGCTGTGAATTTTCCCTCGACTTAAGGGGGAAGACCATAGCTCTCACTTTGCATATGGGTGTTCTATCTAAAATGCTTGCAATCAAGAGCTGTAGAAATCCTGCTTGGTACATTTTCTCTTGGCTTCCTAGGGAAGCTGTCGGTTTGCATAGGGGTGTTCTAACTAAAACGTTTGCGATCCAGAGTTGCACAAATCCTGCTCGGCACATTTTCCCTTGGCTTCCTGGGGAAGTTGTCGGTTTGCATACGGGTGTTCTAACTAAAACGTTTGCGATGAGTGGTTTATATTTAAAAGCCGTATTAAACTGCGGCTTGGGCGCCATTAATGGAGAGGATGCGAGTAAGGTGTACAGCTTGCACTCTTCCCGGTGAGAGTGCACGGCGTACAGCTCGGATGCTTCGCGGTGAGCCTCTGCATTGGAGTACAGCTCGCACGCCTTCTGTTTAGTCAAGCACTCAAGCACCTGTCCGCATGGCACCTCCTAGCCATTAAAAGAGTTAGTCGTGGCGTCACGTGAATATTTAACAGAACGCACAAAATTAAATTACACAAAACATTTGAGATGTTACAATGTTCAGCTATTTGTTTCTAAAATGCCTTTGTTGGCTATTATTTGAGTGCGCCTTCTCTCAAAATGGACACGAAAAATACCACAACATGTCGGGTGCCATTCCATGATAGCATGCCAAGTTTCATCACTTTCACATGAGTTTTGGATTTACTAGAATTTAAAAACAAAGTATCTGAACATTTTTCCGGCAATCAACAGTGCCCTGGTGCTTGAAATTCATTCCCATTTCATGCATGGGACCCAAGAATGCACCGAAGGACACCGATTTGATTTTCAACCAATTTATATGCACTGGTGCATGTGCGTGTAGTTCAAATTTTAATTATGCACATAAAATTCCTAGAAAACGCAATTAATGTATAAAAATTTCCAAACGAACCCTGAAAAATTCCAAAATTAAACACACCACTCGTGTTGTACTATGTTGACACTAGAATTTTTTTTAAAGCAATAAGAGGCAACAGATATCATTTCGTCCCCAAAGGTGTCACGTTCCCTACCGAAACCATCACGCTTGTTATGAGAAGCTTTGGTTTGTGAGAAGCTTATACCCAAACCTGCCCCAAATGGGACTAAAAATTTACCACGACATGTTGATGCCGCTCCATGATAGCATGCTAAGTTTCATGAATTTCAGATGAGTTTTATATTACTAGAATTAAAAACCAGGTATCTCAATGTTTGCGGCCGAGTGATGGTGGAAGGGTGTTTGAAATAAATTCCATTTCTTGCATGGGAACTAAGCATGCACCGAAGGACACATATTTGATTTTTCAACCAATTTATATGCACTGGAGCATGTGCATGTAGTTCAAATTTGAATTATGCACAAAAAATGCCTAGAAAACCTATTTAATGTATAAAAATGTGCAAAAGAACCCCAAAAAATTCGAAAATTAAACACAACACTCATGTTCTTCTATGTTGACACTGGAAAAAATTTGAAAGCAATAAGAGGAAACGGATATCGTTTCGTCCCCAAAGGTGTCACGTTCCCTACCGAAACCATCACGCTTGTAGTGAGAAGCTCTGTTTTGTGAGAAGCTTATACCCAAACCTGCCCCAAATGGGACAAAATTTTTACCACGGCATGTTGATGCCGCTTCATGATAGCATGCCAAGTTTCATGAATTTCAGACAAGTTTTGGATTTACTCGAATTTAAAAACAAAGTATCTCAATGTTTTGCCGGCAATCAACAGTGCCCTGGTGTTTGAAATTCATCCCAATTTCATGCATGGTACCTAAGCTTGCACCGAAGGACACGGATTTGATTTTTAACCATTTATATGTACTTGAGCATGTGCATGTAGTTCAACTTCGAATTATGCACATAAAATGCCTGAAAAATCCAATTAATGTATAAAAATGTCCAAACAAACCCCGAAAAGTTCCAAAATTAAACACAACACTCTTGTTGTTCTATATTGACACTAGAATTTTTTTTAAAAGCAATAAGAGGCAACGATATTGTTTCGTCCCCAAAGGTGGCACGTCCCCTACTGAAACCATCACGCTTGTTGTGAGAAGCTCTGGTTTGAGAGAAGCTTATACCCAAACCTACCCCAAATAGGACAAAAAATTTATCACATCATGTTGACCCCAATCCATAATAGCATGCCAAGTTTGATGAATTTCAGATGATCTTTGGTTTTACCAGAATTTAAAAACTAGGTATCTCAATGTTTGCGGCCGAGTGACAGTGGCGGGGTGTTTTCCATTCATTCTCATTTCTTGCATGGGACCTAAGCATGCAACAGAGGACACAAATTTGATCTTTCAACCCATTTATATGCCCTAGAGCATGTGCATGTAGTTCAAATTTGAATTATGCACCTAAAATGCCTAGAAAACCCAGTTAATGTATAAAAATGTCCAAACAAACCCCAAAAAATTCCAAAATTAAACACAACACTCCTGTTGTTCTATGTTGACACTAGAATTGTTTTGAAAGCAATAAGAGGCAATGGCTACCTTTCGTCCCCAAAGGTGTCACGTTCCCTACCGAAACCATCACGCTTGTTGTGAGAAGCTCTGGTTTATGAGAAGCTTATACCCAAACCTGCACCAAATGGGAGAAAAAAATTACCATGGCATGTTGATGCCACTCCATGATAGCATGCCAAGTTTCATGAATTTCAGACGAGTTTTGGATTTACTAGAATTTAAAAACTAGGTATCTCAATGTTTGCGGCCAAGTGACGGTGGCAGGTTGTTTGACATTCATTCCCATTCTTGCATGGGACCTAAGCATGCAACCAAGGACACAGATTTGATTTTTCAACTTGTTTATATGCACAGGAGCATGTGCATGTAGTTCAAATTTGAATTATGTACCTGAAATTCCTAAAAAGCCTAGTTAATGTATAAAAATATCCAAACGAACCCCGAAAAATTCCAAAATTAAAAACAACACTCATGTTGTTCTATGTTGACACTAGGAATTTTTTTAAAGCAATAAGAGGCAACGGATATAGTTTCGTCCCCAAAGGTGCCACGTTCCCTACCGAAACCATCACACTTATTGTGAGAAGCTCTGGTTTGTGAGAAGCTTATACCCAAACCTGCCCCAAATGGGACAAAACAATTACCATGGCATATTGATGCCGTTCCAAGATAGCATGCCAAGTTTCATGAATTTTAGACGAGTTTTAGATTTACTAGAATTTAAAAACCAGGCATCTCAATGTTTGCGGCCGAGTGACAGTGGCATGGTGTTTGACATTCATTCCCATTTCTTGCATGGGACCTAAGCATGCAACCAAGGAAAAAGATTTGATTTTTCAACACGTTTATATGCACTGGAGCATGTGCATGTAGTTCAAATTTGAATTATGCACCTGAAATTCCTACAAAACCCAGTTAATGTATAAAAATGTCCAAACGATCCCTGAAAAATTCCAAAATTAAACACAACACTCTTGTTGTTCTATGTTGACACTAGAAATTTTTTGAGAGCAATAAGAGGCAATGGATATCGTTTCATCCCCAAAGGTGTCACGTTCCCTACCGAAACTATCACACTTGTTGTGAGAAGCTCTGGTTTGTGAGAAGCTTATACGCAAACTTGCCCCAAATGGGATAAAATTTTTACAACGGCATGTTGATGCCGCTCCATGATAGAATGCCAAGTTTCATGAATTTCAGACGAGTTTTGGATTTACTAGAATTTAAAATCCAGGTATCTCAATGTTTGCGATCGAGTGACGGTGGCAAGGTGTTTGACATTCATTCCCATTTCTTGCATGGGACCTAAGCATGCACCAAAGGACACAGATTTGATTTTTCAACCAATTTATATGCATTGGATCATGTGCATGTAGTTCAAATTTGAAATATGCACAACACACCAGGGCGCGCCTGAGGGGCCCGGCTTGCCCCGGTGGGTTGTGCTCACCTCGAGGTCCATCTTCGCGTGAAATCAACGCCAAAAAATCCTATAAATAGTGATACCATCAGAAATTACCCTAGATCAGAAATTCCATCGCCGCAAGCCTCTGTAGCCACGAAAAACCAATCCAGACCCCGTTCCGGCACCCTGTTGGTGGGGGAAATCAACACTGGTGGCCATCTTGATCATCCCGGCGGCCACCAGATGACCTACAAGTATAGGGGCTCTATCATAGTCCTTTCGGTAAGTAAGAGTGTTGAACCAAATGAGGAGCTAAAGGAAATGACAAGCGATTTTCAGCAAGGTATTATTTGCAAGCATTGAAATTATCGGTGACAGATAGTTTTGTGATAGGATAAATCGTAACGGGTAACAAAAGTAAATAAGGTGCCGGAAGATGGCCCAATCCTTTTTGTAGCAAAGGACAAGCCTGGACGAACTCTTATATAAAGCATAGTGCTCCTGATGACACATGGGAATTGTTGTCAAGCTAGTTTTCATCATGCTCATGTGATTCGCGTTCGTTACTTTGATATTTTGATATGTGTGTGGACCGGGTCTTGGGTGCTGCCCTTCCTTGGACTTATGATTAACCCCTCTCTCAAGTATCTGCAAATACAAAAGAAGAATTAAGATAAATCTAACCATAGCATGAAACATATGGATCCAAATCAGCCCCTTACGAAGCAACGCATAAACTAGGGTTTAAGCTTCTATCACTGTAGCAACTCATCATCTACTTATTACTTCCTAATGCTTTCCTCTAGGCCCAAATAATGGTGAAGTGTCATGTAGTCGACATTCACATAACACCACTAGAGGAAAGACAACATACATCTCATCAAAATATTGAACGAATACTAAATTAACATGATTAATTATAACAAGACTTCTCCCATGTCCTCGGGAACAAATGTTACTGCTCACAAAGCATATTCATGTTCATAAGCAGAGGAGTATTAATTATCATTAAGGATCCGAACATATGATCTTCCACCAAATAAACCAACTAGCATCAACTACCAGGAGTAATCAACACTACTAGCAACCCATAGGAACCAATCTGAGGTTTTGAGACAAAGATCAGATACAAGAGATGATCTAGGGTTTGAGTGGAGATGGTGCTGGTGAAGATGTTGATGGAGATTGAACCCCTCTCGATGAGAGGATTGTTGGTGATGACGATGGCTACGATTTCCCCCTCCCGGAGGGATGTTTCCCCGACAGAACAGCTTGGCCGGAGCCCTAGATTGGTTCTGCCCAGGTTGCACCTCGAGACAGCGACACTTCGTCCCAAAAGCTTCCTTCTGATTTTTTCCAGGTGAAAACACACTACATAGCAGAAGATGGGCGTCAGATGCCTGCGAGGGGGCCCACAAGGACGGGGGCACGCCTAGGGGGGTAGGGCGCGCCCTCCAGCCTTGTGGCTGGCTGGTGGCCCCCCTCTGGTATTTTCTTCGGCCAATATTTTTTATATATTCCAAAAACATGCTCCGTGAAGTTCCAGGACTTTTGGAGTTGTGCAGAATAGTTCTCTAATATTTGCTCCTTTTCCAATCCAGAATTCCAGCTGGCGGCATTCTCCCTCTTTGTGTAAACCTTATAAAATAAGAGAGAAATTGTATAATTATTGTGATATAATGTGTAATAACAGCCCATAATGCAATAAATATTAATATAAAAGCATGATGCAAAATGGATGTATCAACTCCCCCAAGCTTAGACCTCGCTTGTCCTCAAGCGATAGCCGATATTGAAAAATATGTCCACATGTTTAGAGATAGAGGTGTCGATAATATAAAATATGGACATGAGGGCATCATGATCATCTTTAGAACAACAACTAATATTGCCATATGATTTCTTATCTTAAAGTAACAATTTGTTCACAATGTGAAGTACGAATCAGAAACTTCATTGAAAACTAACAAACTATGATCTCAGTCATTGAAACAATTTTAATTTTTCATAACATCGGAAAGAGTCAATTCAAGAGCTTTTTAGCAAGTCCACATACTCAACTATCATTTAATCTTTCACAATTGCTAACACTCGTGCGATACTTATGGGTACAAGGTTTCAATCGGACACAGAGAAAGGGGTTTATAGTTTCGCCTCCCAACCTTTTACCTCAAGGGCAATGTCAACAATAATAGTTTATGAAAACCTATATCTGAGTGGATATATATATCCAGATCTTTCCAACATATAGTGCTTGCCAAAGGAAAAAGTTTAAAAAGGAAAGGTGATGATCACCATGACTCTTGTATAAGGATAGATGATAAAAGTAAAAGATAGGCCCTTCGCAAAGGGAGGTAGAGGTTGTCATGCGCTTTTATGGTTGGATGCACAAAATCTTAATGCAAAAGAACGTCACTTTATATTGCCGCTTGTGATAAGGAACTTCATTATGCAGTCTGTCGCTTTTATTTCTTCAATATCAGAAGTTCGTATAAAGCTTATATTCTTCACACTAATAGATCATACATATTTAGAGATCAATTTTTATTCCTTGCACTGATGACAACTTAGTTGAAGGATCTTACTCAATCCATAGGTAGGTATGGTGAACTCTCATGGCAAAACTGGTTTAAGGGATGTTTGGAAGCACAAGTAGTATCTCTACTTGGTGCAAAGAATTTGGCTAGCATGAGGGGGAGAGGCAAGCTCAACATGTTGGATGATCCATGACAATATAACTTCTATTCGGATATAAGAAACCATAACCCATTATGTTGTCTTCCTTGTCCAACCTCGACCTTTTAGCATGTCATATTTTAATGAGTGCTCACAATTACAAAAGATGTCCAAGATAGTGTATTTATATGTGAAGCCTCTCTTTCTTTATTACTTCCTATTAATTGCAACAATGACCAAAACTATGTTTGTCAACTCTCAATAACTTTTATTCATCATACTCTTTATCTGTGAAGTCATTACTTTCCATAAGATCAATATATGATCTTTTTATTTCTTTTTATTATTTTATGCCCTCAAGATCATAGCAAAATGCAAAGCCCTCAACTCAAAACTACTCTTCATTATATATAACTCAAGGACTCGATTACATAGATAGAGATCGAAAGAAAACTCAAAGCATAGATCATACTAAAACTTTATTCTACTAGATCAAGATATAACAAAAAGGATAGAACTAAGAAAAAGGTAAAGTTAAAGGTGTGATGGTGATACGATACCGAGCCATCTCCCCCAAGCTTAGCAGTTGCCAATGGGAGTGCCCATACCCATGTATTTATGTCTCTTTCTTCGGAGGTGGTGATGTGATATTCTTGGCGATGATACCCTTTAAGATATGATTCCCTTCCTCGAGCTTATTAATTTGCTACTTAAGATCCATTACTTCCTTGCGAAGCTTACCTGTGACGGCTAGAGCTCAATCACCCATGGATGTTTCCTAGCTGTGGGAGAGAAAGCAACACTCTTTTTCATATTTTCATAAGAGAGAAATCTAGCATTGGGAGGAATAACCGAATTTGGTATTGCTGAGCTCTAAAGTTCCTCCAGCATGAATCTAGTTTGAAGACGAGAGGTAACTTCTTGATCCTCTTCCATGGCATCCACCCTCTTCCAGTCAGCCTCCATCTCTTCCTCCGTTGATTGCCTAAAGTGGCCAGCTTTGTTGTATGCTCTTGGGCCCGGTGTCAGGTGAGATACCCGACTCTCCCCGACTGACTCTTGCGAAGACATCTCGCTCTAAATCTACTACAGAAACAACTCAAAACAATAACAGAAGATTTCTCCATGGTACGGTGGTCAAAACCTTCAGGAGATTATATAATGAATTTTTACCGACCATAAGAAGTATCGTGCAAGAAAACGGAGTCTGGAGGGCACACGAGGTGGCCGCAAGGTCGGGGGCGCGCCCAGGGGGGTAGGGCACGCCCTCCACCCTTGTGGTGGCCTCATGTCTCTTTCGGACTACTTCTAAATTTCCTAATTTTTTAAATATTCCAAAACGAAGAAAAAATGCTACTAGAAACTTTTTGGAGTCGGTTTACTTACCGTACCTCATACCTATTCCTTATTGGAGTCTGAGACGTTTTGGAAAGTGTCCCTTATGTACACCTCCAGTGTTACGGTGTCAATAACATTCGTTTCAACATTTATGAGAGTACCTGAGATGTAATGTTTGATTCTTTGACCATTTACCACCTTCGGATTTGTGCCTTCAGCGTTGTTGATTTTTATGCCACCGGAACGATAGACCTCCTCGATAATGTAGGGACCTTCCCGTTTAGAGAGAAGCTTTCCTGCAAAAAATCTTAAACAAGAGTTGTATAGCAAAACATGATCACCTACGTTAAACTCACGCTTTTGTATCCTTTTATCATGCCATCTTTTAACTTTTTCTTTAAACAACTTTGCATTCTCATAGGCTTGGGTTCTCCATTCATCATGTGAGCTAATGTCAAATAACCTCTTCTCTCCGGCAAGTTTGAAATCATAGTTGATCTCTTTAATAGCCTAATATGCCTTATGTTCTAATTCAAGAGGTAAATGACATACTTTTCCATAAACCATTTTATATGGAGAAATACCCATAGGATTCTTATAAGCAGTTCTATAAGCCCATCGTGCATCGTCAAGTTTCTTAGACCAATTCTTTCTAGATCTATTAACAGTCTTTTCCAGTATTAATTTAATCTCTCTATTGCTCAATTCTACTTGACCACTAGATTGAGGGTGACATGGAGATGCAATTCTATGGTTGACATCATATTTAGCAAGCATTTTACGGAAAGCACTTGATACGTCTCGAACGTATCTATATTTTTTGATTGCTCCATGCTATTATATTATCTATTTTGGATGTTTATGGGCTTATTTTTACACTTTTATATTATGTTTGGGACTAACCTATTAACCGGAGGCCCGGCCCAAATTGCTGCTTTTTTACTATTTTAGTGTTTCGCCGAAAAGGAATATCAAACGGAGTCCAAACGGAATGAAACCTTCGGGAGCATTATTTTTGGAACAAACTTGATCCAGGAGACTTGGAGTGGATGTCAAGAAACAATCGAGGAGGCCACGAGGCAGGGGGCACGCCCACCCCCTAGGCACGCCCTCCACCCTCGTGGGTCCCTCATTGCTCCACCGACCTACTTCTTCCTCCTATATATATCCATATACCCCGCAAACATCCAGGAGCACCACGAAACTCTATTTTCACCGCTGCTACCTTATGTACCCAAGAGATCCCATCTTGGGGCCTTATCCGGAGCTCCGTCGGAGGGGGCATTGATCACGGAGGGCCTCTACATCAACTACATGTCCTCTCCGATGATGTGTGAGTAGTTTATTTCAGGCCTACGGGTCCATAGCTAGTAGCTAGATGGCTTCTTCACTCTCTTCGGATCTCAATACAAAGTTCTCCTCCATTCTCTTGGAGATCTATTCGATGTAATCTTCTTTTGCGGTGTGTTTCTCGAGATCCGATGAATTGTGGGTTTATGATCCAGATTGTCTATGAACAATATTTGAATCTTCTCTGAATTCTTTTATGTATGATTGGTTTGTCTTTGCAAGTCTCTTTGAATTATCAGTTTGGTTTGGCCTACTAGATTGATCTTTCTTGCAATGGGAGAAGTGCTTAGCTTTGGGTTCAATCTTGCGGTGCTCGATCCCAGTGACAGAAAGGGAAACAACGCATATTGTATTGTTGCCATCAAGGATAAAAAGATGGGCTTTACATCATATTGCATGAGTTTATCCCTCTACATCATGTCATCTTGCTTAAGGCGTTACTCTATTCTTATGAACTTAATACTCTAGAAGCATGCTGGATAGCGGTCGATGTGTGGAGTAATAGTAGTAGATGCAGGCAGGAGTCGGCCTACTTGTCACGGACGTGATGCCTATATACATAATCATACCTAGATATTCTCATAATTATTCGCTTTTCTATCAATTGCTCGACAGTAATTTGTTCACCCACTGTAATACTTATGCTTTCTTGAGAGAAGCCACTATTGAAACCTATGGCCCCCGGGTCTATTCTCCATCATGTAAGTTTCGCATCTACTTTATTTTGCTATCTTTACTTTCAATCTTTATCATAAAAATACCAAAAATATTTATCTTATTATTATTATCTCTATCAGATCTCACTCTTGCAAGTGGCCGTGAAGGGATTGACAACCCCTTTATCGCGTTGGTTGCGAGGTTCTTATTTGTTTGTGTAGGTATGAGGTGACTCGCGCGTGGTCTCCTACTGGATTGATACCTTGGTTCTCAAAAACTGAGGGAAATACTTATGCTGCTTTACTGCACCACCCTTTCCTCTTCAAGGGAAAACCAACGCAGTGCTCAAGAGGTACCAGCGCCATGAATAAAATGTGAACCACCATCAGTCATTAAATATCTAGGGACTCCAAACCTCGGAAAAATAACCTCTTTAAGCATCTTAATAGAAGTGTTATGATTAGCACTACTAGTTGGAATAGCTTCTACCCACTTAGTAATGTGATCAACAACAACTAAAATATGTGTATACCAATTAAAGGTAGGAAAAGGTCCCATATAATCAAAGCCCCGAACATCAAATGGTTTAATAACAAGTGAATAATTCATAGGCATTTCCTGACGTCTACTAATATTACCAATCCTTTGGAATTCATCACGAGGCAAGACAAACTTACGAGCATCCTTGAAGAGAGTGGGCCAATAGAAATCAGATTTGCAATACCTTGTGTGCAGTTCTATCTCCAGCATGGTCTCCTCCATAAGCTTCGGAGTGGCACTTGCGTAGGATTTGTTCCTGTTCATGCTCAGGTACACAACGTCTAATAACACCATCCACTCCTTCTTTATAAAGGAGTGGGTCATCCCAAAAGTAATGTCTTAAATCATAGAAAAACTTTTTCTTTTGCTGGTACGTGAAACTAGGTAGTATAAATTTAGCAACAATGTAATTAGCATAATCAGCATACCATGGAGTATTACGAGAAGCATTTATGACAGCTAATTGTTCATCAGGAAAGCTATCATCAATAGGTAGTGGGTCATCAAGAACATTTTCCAATCTAGACAAGTTATCTGCAACGGGCTTCTCAGTTCCCTTTCTATCAATAATATGCAAATCAAATTCTTGTAGCAACAGAACCCATCTAATAAGTCTAGGTTTAGCATCTTTCTTTTCCATAAGATATTTAATAGCAGCATGATCGGTGTGAACAGTTACTTTAGAATAAACAATATAAAGTCGGAACTTATCACAAGCAAATACAACTGCTAAAAATTCTTTTTCAGTAGTAGCATAGTTTCTCTGGGCACTGTCTAGAGTTTTACTAGCATATTGAATAACATTTAATTTCTTATCAACTCTTTGTCCTAGAACAACACCAACATCATAATCACTCTTATCACACATGATTTCAAAAGGCAAGTTCCAATCAGGTGGCTAAACAATAGGTGCAGAAATCAAGACCTTATTAAGTATTTCAAATGCTTCTACACAATCATCATCAAAAACAAAATGAACATATTTTTTAGGAGATTAGTGAGAGGCCTAGAAATTTTAGAGAAGTCTTTAATAAACCTCCTATAGAAACCAACATGACCAAGGAAACTTCTTATACTTTTGATATCTTTAGGACACGACATCTTTTCAATAGCATCTACTTTAGCTTTATCAACTTCAATACCTCTTTCAGAAATTTTATGCCCCAGGACAATACCTTCATTAACCATAAAGTGGCATTTCTCCCAATTAAAGACAATATTAGTTTCTTCACATCTCTACAAAACTCGAACAAGGTTGCTTGATCAATCATCAAAAGAAGTTCCGATAATGGAGAAATCATCCATGAAAACCTCAACAATCTTTTCACAAAAATCAAAGAATATAGTAGTCATACATCTTTGAAAGGTAGCAGGTGCATTACATAAACCAAAAGGCATACGTCTATATGGAAAGGTACCGAAAGGGCAAGTAAAAGTGGTTTTCTCTTGATCATCTTTTGACACAGGTATTTGAGAGAAACCAGAATAACCATCTAGAAAGCAAAAATGAGTATGTTTGGATAGTCTTTCTAGCATGTGATCGATAAAAGGTAGAGGGTAATGATCTTTTCTAGTAGCTTTATTCAATTTGCGAAAATTAATAACCATTCTATAACTTGTAACAATTCTTTGTGGAATCAGTTCATTCTTATCATTAGGAACAACAATAATACCTCCCTTTTTAGGGACACAATGAACAGGGCTTACCCATTGACTATCGGCAATAGGATAAATTATACCCACCTCCAGAAGCTTTAGTATTTCATTTCTTATCACTTCTTCCGTCTTAGGATTGAACCGTCTTTGATGATCAACAACTGGTTTAGCATCTTTCTCCAATTTTATTTTGTGCTAACTTAGAGTGGGACTAATGCCCTTAAGATCATCAAGAGTATATCCAATAGCGGCACGGTGCTTCTTCAGAGTTTTCAATAATTTATTTTCTTCATGCTCTCAAAGGTTAGCACTAATAGTAACAGGATATATCTTCTTTTCATGAAGATTATGATGTAATTGTTTAAGCTCGAACACGGGATCACCCTTGGGTGGAGGTGGATCCCCAAGGATTTCAACAGGCAAATTGTGTTTCAAAATTGGTCCCTGATTAAAGAATATTTCATCTATTTCCCTTCTTTCATTCATAAACATATCATTTTCATGGTCTAGCAAATATTGTTCTAAAGGATCAGTAGGAGGCACGACAATAGAAGCAAGACCAATAATTTCATCCTTGCTAGGCAATTCTTTATCATGGGGTTGTCTATGTAATTTAGAGAAATTTAAATCATGAGACATATCCCCTAAACCAACAGTAACAATATCCATCTCCCAGTCTATCTTAACATTAACTATATTCAAGAAAGGTCTACCAAATATAATGGGACAAAAGTTATCTTGTGGGGAACCAAGAACAACAAAATCAGTAGGGTATTTAATTTTCCCACACAAGACTTCAACATCACTAACAATCCCAATTGGTGAAATAGTATCTCTATTGGCAAGCTTAATAGTAACATCAATATCTTCTATCTCAGTATGTGCAATATCCTTCATAATTTATTCATACAAGGTATAAGGAATTGCACTCACACTAGCACCCACATCACATAAGCCATGATAACAATGATCCCCTATTTTAACAGAAACAACAGGCATGCCAACTACAGGTCTATGTTTACCTTTCATATCAGGTTTAGTAATTCTAGCAGCTTCATCACTGTAACATCCCAAATTTTCAATTTGGAATGTTATACATTAGATCATCATGCATATCATATTTTTATTGTGCATTTTGGTTGATCCTAGAAATTCTACGCAACTCAAGGACCCACGGAGAGAGTTGGGGATTTTGTTATTTTCATATTTGAGTTCTCTCAAATTTTGAGAATAGGATCATTTGATTTTATTTATTTTATCATCAATATTTCTATTACAAAAATATGAGAGAGGTAATAAAATGACTTTACGAAAATAAAGAAATATTGAGGATTTAATAAAAAATCAAATAAGATTTTATTTCAGAGTTTTTCGGTGTTTTATTTGAATTTAGGAAAAAAGTGCGTTTTCCAAAATTGCATTTAGGGCCCAAATAAATGTTCACCTTGTGCGGCTTGATTTTAGAAGCCCGTGAAAAATTATTTCGGAATTTTTGGAGTCCGTTTAGTATTTCTTTCTATTTTTCTTCCGAGCGGAATAATTAAAAAAATGAACCGACTTTGGGCCGTACCCGAGCGGGACACCGCCCGGGGGCAGCCTTTAAATAGCGCCGCCCCGAGCCGCCCCAGCCCATCAGCCCCGCCTCGATCCGCGCATGCCGCCGGAGCCGCCGCCGCCGACGACGATCCCGCCGCCCGAGGTTCGTCGCGCCTCATTTTCCATGCCGAAAAAAAAGAGAGAAAAAAATCGGCGTTCGTCATTTTTCTTTTTCTCGGATTAAATCCGCGATTTTTCTGATTGCGATTCCTGATCCGATTTTCGTTTTAGTTTAACTTTTTGCTCGTTTATCGGAATCAGGCGATTCGAGCGCCTAGAGTTTCGTCTCGAAACCCTCTATCCGTTTAACCAACTTAAACAAGATTTTGCTACTGTGAAATTTGCCCTAGATCTAGATTACTAGAACAAAGTTGTTTTCTTTTGCCGTTTGACTTTCGTTGCTTTGTTTGATTTGATTCTTTTTGCCAACCAGAGTTCTTAAGTTGAACCTTCTGGTTAGATCTCTTATTTGAGTTTTACCCGTGCATTAGATGAGTACTTATTGTATGCTTGTTTGTTTGTCTGTGATAGAATACCCGGAGTGCACCGCCTGTTACTTCGAATCGCTAGGTTTCGCGGATCATCAGCAAGGCAAGTAACACTTTGATCATACCTTTTCTACTACCCAGTTTTATTGCATTAGATCAACCCTCACACATTGCATGATTAGGATCTAATTAAATTGTGGGATGGGAAGTAGATGAGGTAGTACCTATTACCTGTTATTATCAAACATTTGGGAGTTACTTCTATGTTTGCTTATCATGCCATGCTATGCTAGTAGACGTGGATTGGGTGAGTGATATCCATGACAGATGTGAGATTGTTAAATTAATGGTTTATCTAAGGTGGCAACTTAAACACACATCTGGGTGGATTGAGGCACCTGGGTATTCCAGGACTTGCCTGTTTTCTTTTGGACCGCCACCCAAGCTCAAAGGGATCATGAGACTATTCATACTAGAAACTTCCGTGTGCAGCCACAAGCCATTATGGGCTCTAGCATAGTTGACTAAGTTGTGTGAACTCTTACAGTGGTAGACTAGCAGATGTAGGGGATGTAGGTTGGTACGGTCTACCCGATCGTAAGGTGCTAGCGCTTCTAAAAGACTATGTCTCGGTCATCTGTCTTCTCAAACACCATGTAGTGCGAGAAACCAAACGGAGGCGATCGAGTCTTGTGGGGAAAAGTGCGCAAACCTCTGCAGAGTGTAATAAACTAATCGTGGTTAGTCGTGTCCCCGGTTATGGACATCTTGAGTATCTAGTACCTGGATTATCATGTGAATCTCAACATGTTACTCTAAATTAATATTGTTGGGTTTTGTTTAATGATGATGCTTAATTGGGATTGAGAATGCTGTCAACCATTCTCAATGTTTAACAACCACCATGATAGTTAAATAAATTTATTCCTTTGAAGTAGAGAAAAATTGGCTTTACGCAAAACTGTAACCATAGAGCTTTCCACCAGCCAAATATGCATATAGTATAGCTGTTTCATTCCATTACTCTCTATGTGTTACCTTGCCAGCATATTCCATGTGTTGACCCATTTTCGGGCTGCAACGTTAATGTTGCAGACTTTTCAGACAATGATTAAGGAGTTTTAGGTCGTGGTTCTATACTTAGTGATGCCGTTGGAGTCGATGGACTCACTTATCTTCCAAGCCTTCCGTTGTTATCCTTATTAGATGGCCTTAAGCCATATTTAATGTAATAAGTTCTCTTTTGAGACGCTCGATGTAATAAGTGTGTGATTGCTACTCTGCTATAAATCCTTTGAGTACTGTGTGGTGTCAGCATTGCTGATCCAGGGATGACACCGGAGCACAGAGATTGGACCGTTTGAGGTATGGTCGCTACAAGATGGTATCAGAGCACACGCTGACTGTAGGACACGACCACTAAGCTAAAGACCTAGATCACTATTCACTCTCTTCTCTTCTGACCTCTCATCTTTTCTACTCTTTAGGATGGCGGATGCAAGGAACAAGTTCACACAACCGAATGAAGATACACCCTTTGGACGCCACTTGAAGGAAAGTCACTAGATACCTGAACATAGGAGTACAAGCTTCACAGGAACCTACAACGCCACTTTACCTGAAGAAGAGCGCTGGATGATTCAAGTTCAAGTTCCAGGAAGGACGTTCATGCCAGTCACTGAGCCCATAGAATTTTCTTTTGATGCACCAACTTGGAGTCTAGGAAAGAGCATGGCAGCTCACATCGCCATGGGACGCATTGGAGAAGTCTACCGCAATGATCTCAAGGATACTATCTACCAGATTTGTGGGTGCCGAGATGAGCACTGGGAGATGATCAGCACCAGGAAGGATAGATCAATTGCAGCTTTTATCCAGGAGCTAAACCAGCATATTCGACGACAGGAGCCAACATGATAGATCTAAATAAGGCTAAGACTAGAATCAAGGAACTGGAGGAAGAACTCAAGGCTACACGTGAAGATTATGAAGAGGAAATTGAAGTGTTGGTGGAGAAGAATGACGACCTGATCAAGAAGATCGGAATATTTATGGGAGGCCCTACACCAGTAGAGGAAGACGAAGAACCCAAGGAGATTAGCCCGGAAGACTACATCATCATCGACGGCACCGACTCGGAACAAGATAGTAGCGATGATGATTATGTTGATGAAGCTGGAGCAGATATCATGGAGTCTTCAACCGAAGAATATTTCTAGTAGACCACCTCATCAGTAGTAGTAGTCCACCATGTAAATATAGTAGTCTGAGCACTTTTGTGATAGATAGATCGATTGTATGCCCTTGTTTGATTGAATGAAGTGAATTGTTTGCTTTTGCCTCATGTGCATATGGGTAGTGTTTTCTCTTTAGACCCCCTCTATTCTTATATCTCATCTTTTCTAAACCCTTAGATGCCTCCGAGACGTGACCCCGGATTTGCCTTCCCACCGGAGCTCACTCAGTTGATCCAGCAGCAGAACACATTGATGCAGTTGCTAGTCCAGAATCAGAATCAAGGGAACAACAACAACAACCCACCACCACCACCACCACCTGTTGATCACTTAGCCCGTTTTCTTAGGCTGAATCCGCCGGTGTTTTCCAGTAGCACCAAGCCGATAGTAGCAGATGATTGGCTCCGCAAGACAGCTAGGGAGTTGACCACAGCAGGATGCACAGATGCGGAGAAGGTGAAGTTTGCCGCACACCAGTAAGAAGGACCCGCAGCATCATGGTGGGAGAATTTCACAGCCACTTTCCCAGTTGACACTATCACATGGGACCAGTTTCAGCAGGCTTTTCATACTGCACATGTTTCAGCAGGAGCTATGGCCATGAAGAAGCGTGAGTTTCGCAACTTGCGCCAAGGAGGAAGGACAGTTGGCCAGTATGTGGAGGAATTTAGTAAGCTAGCACGTTATGCCCCAGATAACGTCGCTATGGATGCAGCTAAGCAGGAGAAGTTTCTAGAAGGACTGAACAATGACTTGAGCATGCAGTTGATGGTAGCAACCTTCAACAACTACCAGGAGTTGGTAGATCGTGCTCTTATGATTGAAGGGAAGCAGCAGCAAATTGAGAATCGCAAGAGGAAGTATGGACAAGGAAAGTACAATTCTTGAGCTCAGCAGAAGCCGTGTTTTACCCCTAGACCGGGAGGACATTTTTAGCATACCCATGGAGGAGGTAGCTCGCACAATCACAATGGCACCAGGAATGGTAATGGGAATGCAGGAAGCAACGGCCAGAACCGTACCAACCCCTCAACCCCAGCCAAGAAGGACCTAAGCCAAGTCACTTGTTTTAAGTGTCAGAAGACCGGACATTATGCCAATGAATGTCCTGAAGGCCAAAATGGCAATGGAAGTTCAGGGAAGAAGCCGAACCCTTTTAACAGGGGACAGGTGAACCACGTTAGCGTGGAGGAGGTTGAAGCTCAGCCCGATGCAATAATAGGTAAGTTTTTGGTTAAGTCATTTACTACACTCGTTCTTTTTGATACTGGTGCATCGCATTCATACATCTCAAGGGGATTTGTGGATAAGCATAACCTACCAACCCAAGCCCTTAGGTCACCCATGTTAGTAACCTCGCCCGGAGCAGAGTATGTGGCTAGTCTATGGTGTGATCGGTTACCATTAAGGATTGGTAACTATGTTTTTCCCTCAGACCTAATAGTATTGGAATCCCAAGGATTGGATGTGATATTAGGCATGGATTGGTTATCAAAGTATGAAGGGAATATTGAATGTGCTAGCAAGTTAATTTTGCTTACCACACCAGAAGGGAGAAGGATCAAGTATGTATCCTGGCATGTGCCAAAGAGGACACAAGTAAATTGCCTAACAGGAGTTGTGCAGGAGGAAGTACCAGTGGTAAGGGATTTCCCTGATGTGTTTCCAAAGGAGTTGCCAGGCATGCCACCGGACAGAGATATTGAGTTTTTGATTGAGCTATTGCCAGGCACAGGGCCAATATCAAAGAGACCATATAGGATGCCAGCAAAGGATTTGGTGGAAATTAAGAAGCAGATTAAGGAGTTACTGGATAAAGGATATATTCGCCCAAGTTCTTCGCCTTGGGGATCGCCAGTACTTCTAGTGGAGAAGAAGGATGGATCGTTAAGGATGGTTGTTGATTATCGAGGATTGAATGAAGTAACGATCAAGAACAAGTACCCACTACCAATGATTAATGATCTATTTGATCGATTGCAAGAAGCTAAGGTATTTTCCAAGATCGATCTACGATCAGGATACCACCAGCTGAAGATTTGAGAACAGGATATTCCGAAGACAGCTTTTACCACCAGGTATGGGCTGTACGAGTATACCGTTATATCATTTGGTCTGACTAACGCACCTGCCTATTTTATGAACATGATGAACAAAGTGTTTATGGAGTTTTTGGATAAGTTCATCGTAGTGTTCATTGATGATATCCTGGTTTATTCGAAGAATGAAGAGGAGCATAAGGAGCATTTGCGTTTGGTACTTGGAAAGCTCAGAGAACATCAACTATATGCCAAGTTCAACAAATGTGAGTTTTGGTTGAAGGAAGTAGGATTTCTCGGACACGTTATATCTGGAGAAGGTATAGCAGTAGATCCCACTAAAATTGAAACCGTGACCAAGTGGGAAGCCCCAACAACAGTTGGAGAGATCCAGAGTTTTCTTGGACTCGCCGGATACTACCGGAGATTCATTGAGAATTTCTCAAAGATTGCGAAGCCTATGACGGAGTTATTAAAGAAAGATACCAAGTTCATATGGACGGGGGAATGTGAGGCTAGTTTCCAGGAGTTGATGAAACGTTTGGTTACCTCACCAGTGTTGATTTTGCCACACTAGACCAAAGATTATGAGGTGTATTGCGACGCTTCACGTCGAGGACTTGGAGCAGTGCTTATGCAGGAAGGGAGAGTTGTTTCATATGCCTCAAGACAACTGAAGCCTCATGAGTTGAATTATGCTACGCATGATTTGGAGTTAGCAGCCGTAGTGCATGCTTTGAAAACATGGAGGCATTTCCTCATTGGAAATCATTGTGAGGTGTACACGGATCATAAGAGTTTGAAGTACATTTTCACACAGAAGGAGTTAAATCTCAGACAAAGGAGATGGTTGGAGCTTATCAAAGATTATGATATGAAATTGCATCATCATCCCGGAAAGGCTAATGTAGTAGCTGATGCATTAAGCCGTAAGAGCCATGTCAACACGTTAATGACGGGAGAAATACCCAAGGAATTAGCAGAAATCGTGAACTATGCTTGGAAATAGTTCCGAGAGGCTATGTAGCAGCATTGGAGATTCAGTCAACTTTGATGGATAGAATCAGAGAAGCTCAGAAAACTGACAAAGAGATTGCCGCTATTAAGGAGAAATTGAGCAAAGGAAAAGCTAAAGGATTTTGTGAGGATGAGCACGACACCCTATGGTTTGAAGACCGCGTTTACGTGCCCAATGACCCGGAGATCAGGAAGTTTATTTTGCAAGAGGCCCATGATTCACCATATTCGATTCACCCAAGAAATACCAAGATTGATAGAGGCAAAGGTGTCCCGTCTTTCGATGAGATGATGGATATCGCTTTGGTGGAAGTCGACTTTGACGATCCGACTACGAACGTGCGAGGACGTCGCGCCTTAGCAATCGCTAAACCAACTCCGAGAGGTTATTGACCACGCCGGAGCACGATCAACCTGACCACGAGGGTCTGTTTCCTGCGAGCAAACGAAGAACAAGCAAGAAACTAAGATTGCAATCTGGATATTGCGAATATAAGATGAAAGCTTTATTAATCAAGGTGGGGTTCTGTGACGCCTTTGTCTGGTCGTTGAACACAAACGAAGTACGCGAAGTTGCAGCTATGGTGAACTTTTAATCTAAACAAAACCCAAAGTCTAAACGATGCCCTAAGGGCTGTATATATGGAGGAAGAGGGGGGAATTTCGTGGCCCTTGGTGGAGGGGTCCAAAATCAACCCTATCTCTTGTTTCCCCACACATACGGACTCTAAAAATAGCCTATACTTATGTATTTCGAAATTACATGGGCCTGGCCCAATAATAAGGTGACGCAACACCTAAAATAGCCTCGGGACGAAATTTATGAAGTGGCATCTTGTATATTTCGTCCAAGGCTTCATGCACCCATTATGGTGGCTTCAAAGTCCTGAAATCATCACTTGTAACTCCGTTCTTGTTTCCCTTGCGCATGCCATCATCTCCATGCTTGTTCTTGCTCCAATGTTCATCCTTCTCCAAGCTAGGCCCTTCATTTGTAAGCAAAACAAATGTATCCAATTTAGGCGGCATCATATTCTCATGAACATTAGAATCATTACCAAGAAACGAAAGTACCTGGTAATTTAGTTGGCGTGCACGAGCTCTAGTAATTGGTCCAGTATGTATAGCAGCAGTGGCTGTGGGTGTAACAATTGTATTGATGTCCTCATCATCCTCCCCTTCTTGAAATGAAGTCGTCCTCGACAGAAGTTCATCTTCCTCACCCAAATAAGGCTTCAAATCTGCAATGTTAAAAGTGGGACTAACCCCAAAATCTACAGGCAGCTCAAGTTTATATGCATTATCATTTATTTTCTCTAACACCTTAAAGGGACCATCAGCATGTGGCATTAACTTTGATTTGCGCAAATCAGGAAATCTATCCTTACGCAAATGTAACCAAACAAGATCTCCAGGTGCAAACACAACATGTTTTCTACCCTTATCTCCAGCAAGTTTATATTTAGCATTCATGCGCTCAATGTTTTCCTTAGTTAACTCATGCATTTTTAAAATGAATTCAGCACGTTGTTTAGCATCAAAATTAACCTTCTCCGAAGATGGAAGAGGCAACAAATCAATAGGTGCACGAGGTAGGAAACCATACACAACTTCAAAAGGGCACATCTTAGTAGTAGAATGCAATGAACGATTATAAGCAAATTCAATATGAGGCAAGCATTCCTCCCACATTTTCTTATTATTCTTCAAAACAGCCCTAAGCATAGTAGACAACGTTCTATTGACTACTTCAGTTTGTCCATCAGTTTGGGGGTGACAAGTAGTACTAAAAAGCAGTTTAGTCCCCAACTTAGTGATAGAGGCAAAGGTGTCCCGTCTTTCGATGAGATGATGGATATCGCTTTGGTGGAAGTCGACTTTGACGATCCGACTACGAACGTGCGATGACGTCGCGCCTTAGCAATCGCTAAACCAACTCCGAGAGGTTATTGACCACGCCGGAGCACGATCAACCTGACCACGAGGGTCTGTTTCCTGCGAGCAAACGAAGAACAAGCAAGAAACTAAGATTGCAATCTGGATATTGCGAATATAAGATGAAAGCTTTATTGATCAAGGTGGGGTTCTGTGATGCCTTTGTCTGGTCGTTGAACACAAATGAAGTACCGCGAAGTTGCAGCTATGGCGAACTTTTAATCTAAACAAAACCCAAAGTCTAAACGATGCCCTAAGGGCTGTATATATGGAGGAAGAGGGGGGAATTTCGTGGCCCTTGGTGGAGGGGTCCGAAATCAACCCTATCTCTTGTTTCCCCACACATACGGACTCTAAAAATAGCCTATACTTATGTATTTCGAAATTACATGGGCCTGGCCCAATAATAAGGTGACGTAGCACCTAAAATAGCCTCGGGACGAAATTTATGAAGTGGCATCTTGTATATTTCGTCCAAGGCTTCATGCACCCATTATGGTGGCTTCAAAGTCCTGAAATCATCACTTGTAACTCCGTTCTTGTTTCCCTTGCGCATGCCATCATCTCCATGCTTGTTCTTGCTCCAATGTTCATCCTTCTCCAAGCTAGGCCCTGGTAATTTAGTTGGCGTGCACGAGCTCTAGTAATTGGTCCAGTATGTATAGCAGCAGGGGCTGTGGGTGTAACAATTGTATTGATGTCCTCATCATCCTCCCCTTCTTGAAATGAAGTCGTCCTCGACGGAAGTTCATCTTCCTCACCCAAATAAGGCTTCAAATCTGCAATGTTAAAAGTGGGACTAACCCCAAAATCTGCAGGCAGCTCAAGTTTATATGCATTATCATTTATTTTCTCTAACACCTTAAAGGGACCATCCGCACGTGGCATTAGCTTTGATTTGCGCAAATCAGGAAATCTATCCTTACGCAAATGTAACCAAACAAGATCTCCAGGTGCAAACACAACATGTTTTCTACCCTTATCTCCAGCAAGTTTATATTTAGCATTCATACGCTCAATGTTTTCCTTAGTTAACTCATGCATTTTTAAAATCAATTCAGCACGTTGTTTAGCATCAAAATTAACCTTCTCCGAAGATGGAAGAGGCAACAAATCAATAGGTGCACGAGGTAGGAAACCATACACAACTTCAAAAGGGCACATCTTAGTAGTAGAATGCAATAAACGATTATAAGCAAATTCAATATGAGGCAAGCATTCCTCCCACATTTTCTTATTATTCTTCAAAACAGCCCTAAGCATAGTAGACAACGTTCTATTGACTACTTCAGTTTGTCCATCAGTTTGGGGGTGACAAGTAGTACTAAAAAGCAGTTTAGTCCCCAACTTAGCCCATAAACATCTCCAAAAGTGGCTAAGAAATTTAGTATCACGATCTGAAACAATAGTATTTGGCACACCATGCAAGCGAATAATTTCATGAAAGAACAAATCAGCAACATTAACAGCATCATCGCTTTTATGACATGGCATAAAGTGTGCCATTTTCGAGAATCTATCCACGACAACAAATATGCTATCCCTCCCCTTCTTTGTTCGAGGTAAACCTAAAACAAAATCCATAGATATATCCTCCCAAGGAACACTAGGTACAGGCAAAGGCATATATAAACCATGAGGATTGAGTCGTGACTTAGCTTTTTGACATGTAGTGCAGCGAGCAATAAAACGCTCAACATCCCGTCTCATCTTTGGCCAAAAGAAATGTGTAGCAAGTACGTCCTCCGTCTTCTTCACGCCAAAGTGTCCCATTAATCCTCCTCCATGCGCCTCCTGCAACAACAAAAGACGAACGGAGCTAGCTGGAATGCATAGCTTGTTAGCACGAAACACAAATCCATCGTTAACAACAAACTTGTTCCACATTCTTCCTTCTTTACAATTCTGCATTACATCTTTAAAATCAGCATCATGCACATATTGATCTTTGATGGTCTCCAAACCAAATATTTTGAAGTCAAGTTGTGAAAGCATAGTATAGCGACGAGACAATGCATCAGCAATAACATTTTCTTTTCCCTTCTTGTGTTTAATGACATAAGGGAAAGTCTCAATGAATTCAACCCATTTAGCATGTCTACGATTCAGTTTAGCTTGACGTTTAATATGTTTCAAAGATTCATGATCAGAATGTATAAGAAATTCTTTGGGCCATAAATAATGTTGCCATGTTTCTAAAGTCCGAACAAGAGCATATAATTCTTTATCATAAGTAGAATAATTCAGACTAGGCCCACTCAATTTTTCAGAAAAGTATGCAACAGGTTTGCCATCTTGTAATAACACACCTCCTAATCCAATTCCACTAGCATCACATTCAAGCTCAAAAGTCTTATTAAAATCAGGAAGTTGGAGTAAAGGAGCATGTGTCAACTTATCTTTCAATACCGTGAAGGCTTCTTCCTGTGCGGTACCCCAAAGAAAAGGCACATCTTTCTTTGTAAGCTCATTGAGAGGTGCAGCAATGGTGCTGAAATCTCTCACAAAACGCCTATAGAATCCAGCGAGGCCAAGAAAACTCCTCACTTGTGTGACCGTTTTGGGCTGCGGCCAACTCTCAATAGCTTCAATCTCGGCTTTATCAACTTCAATTCCCTGTGGAGTAACAACATAGCCAAGAAAAGATACTCGGTCGGTGCAAAAGGTGCACTTCCCAAGGTTACCAAACAAACGTGCATCACGTAGAGCAATAAAAACAACACGTAAATGTTCCAAATGTTCCTCCAAAGATCTGCTATAAATCAATATGTCATCAAAGTAAACTACCACAAATCGTCCAATGAAAGCACGTAAAACTTCGTTCATTAATCTCATGAAAGTACTAGGTGCATTAGTTAACCCAAAAGGCATGACTAACCACTCATATAATCCAAACTTAGTTTTAAATGCTGTTTTCCATTCATCTCCCAATTTCATACGAATTTGATGGTAGCCACTACGCAAATCAACTTTGGAGAATATTGTAGAGCCACTCAATTCATCAAGCATATCATCTAGCCTAGGAATAGGATGACGATAACGAATAGTAATATTATTAATGCCTCTACAATCAACACACATACGTGATGTACCATCCTTTTTCGGCACTAGAATAATAGGAACAGCACAAGGACTAAGGGATTCACGTATATAACCTTTGTCGAGAAGCTCTTGTACTTGACGCATAATCTCCTTCGTCTCCTCTGGATTTGATGAGGACATGACTACCTTGGATATGACCAAAAATATTGCATATATGCATATTTGTCAGGTGATTTCTAGTGCAAACTATTCAATAATCTATTTATGTTATCCAGAACAAAAATACTTCACACACTTTTGTGTTTTGTCTAATTGCAGGTGTATGGGACATTTGTACAATCCACATATGAAGATAAGGAAGAAAGAGATGTTTATTTGCTGTCCAAAAAGTTCTCTCACGTCACTTTTGGCCCAAGAGAAGATAGAGTCCAAGTCTCTCACGTTCTGGATTCAGATTCGGACTGCACAGACATACCTGACTCAAAACGCACACAAGTTTTTCATACGGACTCCGAATTGGGTGATTCTTTTTTGTTGGAAACTAGATTTCGTGCACTTTCCAACCCAATTGGAATCACCTTCAAATTCGTCCGGAGCGTTGAGTTGTGGACAAAACAATCTGATGCTGCAGCAGAATCCGAGTCAAACTACAAGTCCAAAGGTGTTACATCACCTCCACTTGGGCCCATTGGCCTTGTACGACCTAGATTTAGTTTTAGGCTGCCTTGGGACGTCCTCCCACCTCCTTGGCCGCCACCCCTTGCTCCTATATAAGTAGATCCATCTAGTAGCTTTTCCTTGGGATTTGTTTAGTTAAAAGTTAGCCATTGCAACTTCGTGTACTTCGTTTGTGTCCAACGACCAGACCAAGACCGCTTCCGGATCCCCACCATTATCAATACTTCATATATATTTGCAATATTCAGATTGCTTTATCATATTCTTGCTCGTTCTTCGATTGCTTGCAGGAATAGACCTTCGTGGTCAGGCTGACCGTGCTTCCAGCATCGTCAGTAACCTCAGGAGATTGGTTTAGCGATTGCTAAGGCGCAACGTCGTGCATGTTTGTAGTCGAATTGTCAAAGTCGTCTCCACCAAATCGATAGTTATCATCTCATCGAAAGATCGGGACCCTCGCCTCTATCATTTATACCATGTCATAAAAGCGATGATGCTGTTAATGTTGCTGATTTGTTCTTTCGTGAAATTATTCGCTTGCATGGTGTGCCAAATACTATTGTTTCAGATCGTGATACTAAATTTCTTAGCCACTTTTGGAGATGTTTATGGGCTAAGTTGGGGACTAAACTGCTTTTTAGTACTACTTGTCACCCCCAAACTGATGGACAAACTGAAGTAGTCAATAGAACGTTGTCTACTATGCTTAGGGCTGTTTTGAAGAATAATAAGAAAATGTGGGAGGAATGCTTGCCTCATATTGAATTTGCTTATAATCGTTCATTGCATTCTACTACTAAGATGTGCCCTTTTGAAGTTGTGTATGGTTTCCTACCTCGTGCACCTATTGATTTGTTGCCTCTTCCATCTTCGGAGAAGGTTAATTTTGATGCTAAACAACGTGCTGAATTCATTTTAAAAATGCATGAGTTAACTAAGGAAAACATTGAGCGCATGAATGCTAAATATAAACTTGCTGGAGATAAGGGTAGAAAACATGTTGTGTTTGCACCTGGAGATCTTGTTTGGTTACATTTGCGTAAGGATAGATTTCCTGATTTGCGCAAATCAAAGTTAATGCCACGTGCTGATGGTCCATTTAAGGTGTTAGAGAAAATAAATGATAATGCATATAAACTTGAGCTGCCTGCAGATTTTGGGGTTAGTCCCACTTTTAACATTGCAGATTTGAAGCCTTATTTGGGTGAGGAAGATGAACTTCCGTCGAGGACGACTTCATTTCAAGAAGGGGAGGATGATGAGGACATCAATACAATTGTTACACCCACAGCCCCTGCTGTTATACATACTGGACCAATTACTAGAGCTCGTGCACGCCAACTAAATTACCAGGTACTTTCGTTTCTTGGTAATGATTCTAATGTTCATGAGAATATGATGCTGCCTAAATTGGATACATTTGTTTTGCTTACAAATGAAGGGCCTAGCTTGGAGAAGGATGAACATTGGAGCAAGAACAAGCATGGAGATCATGGCATGCGCAAGGGAAACAAGAACGGAGTTACAAGTGATGATTTCAGGACTTTGAAGCCACCATAATGGGTGCATGAAGCCTTGGACGAAATATACAAGACGCCACTTCATAAATTTCGTCCCGAGGCTATTTTAGGTGCTGCGTCACCTTATTATTGGGCCAGGCCCATGTAATTTCGAAATACATAAGTATAGGCTATTTTTAGAGTCCGTATGTGTGGGGAAACAAGAGATAGGGTTGATTTCGGACCCCTCCACCAAGGGCCACGAAATTCCCCCCCTCTTCCTCCATATATACAGCCCTTAGGGCATCGTTTAGACTTTGGGTTTTGTTTAGATTAAAAGTTCGCCATAGCTGGAACTTCGCGTACTTCGTTTGTGTTCAACGACCAGACAAAGGCGTCACAGAACCCCACCTTGATCAATAAAGCTTTCATCTTATATTCGCAATATCCAGATTGCAATCTTAGTTTCTTGCTTGTTCTTCGTTTGCTCGCAGGAAACAGACCCTCGTGGTCAGGTTGATCGTGCTCCGGCGTGGTCAATAACCTCTCGGAGTTGGTTTAGCGATTGCTAAGGCGCGACGTCCTCGCACGTTCGTAGTCGGATCGTCAAAGTCGACTTCCACCAAAGCGATATCCATCATCTCATCGAAAGATCGGGACCCTCGCCTCTATCACAAACTGGCATGATTAGATGTGGTATTGTTGAGGAGAATGAAGCTATGCTTGCACGTTTTCTGGGTGGATTAAATAGAGAGATTCAGACCATTCTAGACTATAAGGAGTATACTAATATCACTCGTTTATTCCATCTTGCTTGTAAAGCTGAACGTGAAGTGAAGGATCGACAAGCATTGGGGCGAACTAACTTTTCTGCAGGCCGACCTTCATCATGGACACCACGTGCATCTTCTACTTCAACTGCACCAGCACCTCCATCCGGTGCCACCTCCAGCCGTGATACAAGAAAACAGGCACAACCACCATTATCTGCCAAGAGCGCACCTGCGGGGCCTGCACAGCGTTCTTCTTCTTCCATGGCATCAACAGGGCACACAAGTGATATTATTTGTCGTCGTTGTAAGGGAGGAGGTCATTATGCGAGGGAATGCAAATCTCCGCGTGTGATGATTGCTACCGCGGATGGTGGATATGAGTCTGCTAGTGACTATGATGAGGAGACTTTGGCTCTTATTACACGTGAAGAACATGGTGGAGATGATTCTGATCATGAGACGCAATACATGTGATAGAGGCAAAGGTGTCCCGTCTTTCGATGAGATGGTGGATTTTGCTTTGGTGGAAGTCGACTTTGACGATCCGACTACGAACGTGCGAGGACGTCGCGCCTTAGCAATCGCTAAACCAACTCCGAGAGGTTATTGACCACGCCGGAGCACGATCAACCTGACCACGAGGGTCTGTTTCCTGCGAGCAAACGAAGAACAAGCAAGAAACTAAGATTGCAATCTGGATATTGTGAATATAAGATGAAAGCTTTATTGATCAAGGTGGGGTTCTGTGACGCCTTTGTCTGGTCGTTGAACACAAACGAAGTACGCGAAGTTGCAGCTATGGCGAACTTTTAATCTAAACAAAACCCAAAGTCTAAACGATGCCCTAAGGGCTGTATATATGGAGGAAGAGGGGGGAATTTCGTGGCCCTTGGTGGAGGGGTCCGAAATCAACCCTATCTCTTGTTTCCCCACACATACGGACTCTAAAAATAGCCTATACTTATGTATTTCGAAATTACATGGGCCTGGCCCAATAATAAGGTGACGCAGCACATAAAATAGCCTCGGGACGAAATTTATGAAGTGGCATCTTGTATATTTCGTCCAAGGCTTCATGCACCCATTATGGTGGCTTCAAAGTCCTGAAATCATCACTTGTAACTCCGTTCTTGTTTCCCTTGCGCATGCCATGATCTCCATGCTTGTTCTTGCTCCAATGTTCATCCTTCTCCAAGCTAGGCCCTTCATTTGTAAGCAAAACAAATGTATCCAATTTAGGCAGCATCATATTCTCATGAACATTAGAATCATTACCAAGAAACGAAAGTACCTAGTAATTTAGTTGGCGTGCACGAGCTCTAGTAATTGGTCCAGTATGTATAGCAGCAGGGGCTGTGGGTGTAACGATTGTATTGATGTCCTCATCAGTTTGTAATTCCTGATAATATTCATCTACAAAATTTTTTCCTTGTCTTAAACGCTGCAATTTTTGAAGCAATTCACGTTGATAATATGGTGGAACCCAACGCGTACGCATAGCAGTTTTCAAAGCAGCCCAAGTAGTTGGAATAGGATATAATCTACAATGTTCAGACCACCATACACATGCAAAACTAGTGAAAGCACAAACAGCAGCAGCAACTCGTCTCTCCTCAGGATATTGTAAACATGTAAATCGTTGTTCAGTTTCTAACTCCCAAGTAAGATATATATCAGGAACATATCTACCCTCAAATGGTGGAATATTCAATTTCAGTTTAGGAATATGGACATCATCGCGTACCTGAGGTGGTGGTGCAGGCCTACCATTACGAATATATACCTGAGGTCGACCTGCTGGTGGTGGTGCTGGTGGCTGCTCGTAGATCTGATTTTGATCAACCTCATCCTCATAATCGCCCGCATACTCATCATCCTCCTGGGTACCAGCAGGAGCAGTAGCAGGAGCCAAAGAAGCACCAACAGCAGTAGCAGCGGCACCAGAATTTTGTCCTGGCTCAATAGGAACACGTTGTGCTCGTCCATACTGATTCGGAAGGGGGTGTAGTTGTTGTTGTTGCAGAGGTGCGACAGGTGCAGCCGGTGGTGGAAGACGCGCAAGCAGTTCATTAAATCTGTTATCGAGCTTTGTTTCGAACGTCTTCTCAAGGCCAGTGATCTTCTCCATGGCCTCTTCAAAATTGTTCAGCACATCTTGTACCTGTTCAGTCATCATTTGCTGAAACTTATCATGAAGCTCCTTGTTCGATAAGTTCTCCCAGTCAATCTCGTCGGCTTGTGATCCTGGCATGGTTAGCAGCAATAGAAACACACAAGAATATGATCCTACAGACTACTAAGAAGTGGTGGTGGTGTATCACAAATCCGTCAAGCAAATCTCAAATTCTTACCAGTTCTTACCCAGCAGCAGGCGGTGATCGGCAACCGTTGTAGTCAAAAACTCTCAAAGCTTGGATAGAGCGATTACCAGGGAGAGTCAAACACACGACGTAGATGTATGTGGAGCTGGGAAGGCTTATAGTATGGTAGCAAAAAGGGTCAGCAATAATCAATTCAGAGATGCAAAGTTGAATAAACGCTCAATGACGGTACTGTGCTGGTCCTAGGCTAGACTGTGCTAGAGACGCGAGCCTAGAACACCAACAAAATCACGGCGCGGCACGTAAACAAGGGAAAAGCACACTTTGAATTTTTTTTTCGCTCTTTTTTTTGCGCTCTTTTTTTTCCGAAAAATCACTATAATGGCGAGTGTCTCAAAACTCTTCCTAGCTCAAACCGACAGGATGGGCACGAAATTTTTTCGACCAATTTTTTTTTTCGACTACCCGGACCCAAAAACTGGAAACGGGTCAAAAAAAACTTCCTATAATGGCACCTGTCTCAAAACACTCAGAAACACCTAAAAATAGGATAGCCAGAATTTTTTTTCGAAAAATGCGTTTTCAAAAAATTATGGGCCTAAACGGAGCGTGGCTACCCGACTCTTTTTTTTTGTTCCGAAACCTACTCCGGCAAGGAAACACGAATCGGAAACTAGATGGATCTCGAAAACAAACCTAATAAGCAAGGAAATCGGATTGGTGGTGGATATATGGTGGTGGTATATGGCAGCAGTGGTAGTATATGGATATGGATCGGTGGTGGTATATGGAGACGGATTGGTGGTGGTATATGGATACGGATTCGGAGCGGTGGTGGTAGATGGCAGGGGCGATGATGATGGCGCGGCGGCGGCGTGACAACTTACGACCAGAACTCGAAACTCTAAAAGACTAGACTCTAAGACCAGCAACTAGAAACGACGATGCAACCGCAAATTCAACAAAGCAAAACCCTAAAAAGATTATGCAAAAGCTCAGATTGGTTCGGATATGATGAACTAACCCTAATTTTTTTGTGGCTTTTTCGTGGACTATAGGTATGAAGACAGACTCGATCTAAACTACGAAAAACTGTAAAATCTCACCGAGCAACCTGGAACTCTGATACCACTTGATAGAGGCAAAGGTGTCTCGTCTTTCGATGAGATGATGGATATCGCTTTGGTGGAAGTCGACTTTGACGACCCGACTATGAACGTGCGAGGACGTCGCGCCTTAGCAATCGCTAAACCAACTCCGAGAGGTTATTGACCACGCCGGAGCACGATCAACCTGACCACGAGGGTCTGTTTCCTGCGAGCAAACGAAGAACAAGCAAGAAACTAAGATTGCAATCTGGATATTGCGAATATAAGATGAAAGCTTTATTGATCAAGGTGGGGTTCTGTGACGCCTTTGTCTGGTCGTTGAACACAAACGAAGTACGCGAAGTTGCAGCTATGGCGAACTTTTAATCTAAACAAAACCCAAAGTCTGAACGATGCCCTAAGGGCTGTATATATGGAGGAAGAGGGGGGAATTTCGTGGCCCTTGGTGGAGGGGTCCGAAATCAACCCTATCTCTTGTTTCCCCACACATATGGACTCTAAAAACAGCCTATACTTATGTATTTCGAAATTACATGGGCCTGGCCCAATAATAAGGTGACGCAGCACCTAAAATAGCCTCGGGACGAAATTTATGAAGTGGCATCTTGTATATTTCGTCCAAGGCTTCATGCACCCATTATGGTGGCTTCAAAGTCCTGAAATCATCACTTGTAACTCCGTTCTTGTTTCCCTTGCGCATGCCATCATCTCCATGCTTGTTCTTGCTCCAATGTTCATCCTTCTCCAAGCTAGGCCCTTCATTTGTAAGCAAAACAAATGTATCCAATTTAGGCAGCATCATATTCTCATGAACATTAGAATCATTACCAAGAAACGAAAGTACCTGGTAATTTAGTTGGTGTGCACGAGCTCTAGTAATTGGTCCAGTATGTACAGCAGCAGGGGCTGTGGGTGTAACAATTGTATTGATGTCCTCATCAAAGATGTATTTGGATTTGAAGGATATTTTCTGGTGGACCGGAATGAAGAAGGATATTGCGGAGTATGTAGCCGTTTGTGATGTATGTCAGAGAGTAAAGGCAGAACATCAGAAACCAGCAGGATTGTTACAACCATTGCCGATACCTGAATGGAAGTGGGATAAGCTAGGCATGGATTTTATCATGGGATTGCCCAGGACTCGTTCAGGCTATGAGTCGATTTGGGTTGTAGTTGATCGATTAAGGAAGGTAGCTCATTTTATCCCGGTAAAGACCACTTACACCAGTGCTAAGTTGGCAAAGATATACATGACCAGGATCGTATGTCTGCATGGAGTTCCAAGGAGTATCATATCATATAGAGGAACCAAGTTTACCTCAAAGTTCTGGAAGCAGTTGCACGAAACTTTGGGTACCAGGCTAGAATTCAGTACAGCTTTTCATCCACAGACAGATAGACAGACCGAGAGAGTCAATCAGATTTTGGAGGATATGCTGAGAGATTGTGCGCTAGATTACGGATCTAGTTGGGACGATAATTTGCCATATGCAGAGTTCTCTTACAACAACAGTTACCAAACCAGTTTGAAGATGGCCCCTTTCGAAGCCTTGTACAGAAGGAGGTGCAGGACACCGTTGTCATGGGACGAAGTTGGAGACCGCCAGTTGTTTGGACCTGACTTGATTAAAGAGTCTGAACAAAAGGTGAAGTTGATTGGAGATAGGCTCAAGGTAGCCCAGTCCAGACAGAAAAGTTATGCAGATTCTAAATGCAAGGAGACAGTTTACGAAGTCGGAGATAGAGCTTATCTTCGAGTATGTCCACTTCGGGGAACAAAGCGTTTTGGAGTTAAAGGGAAGTTAGCGCCACGATTTGTAGGACCATATCGAGTTTTGGAGCGTATGGGAGAAGTAGCCTACAAGTTGGAATTGCCCGAAGGATTGTGAGGAGTTCATGATGTGTTCCACGTTTCCCAGTTGAAGAAGTGTCACGCGGAGATGGTTGACATTCCGTTGAGAGATACAGTGCCTTTGGAAACTATTCAGTTGGATAATGATTTGACCTACGAGGAGAAACCAATTAAGATTCTCGAGTTTGCCAGCCGAGTTACTCGCAGCAAGGTTATCAGATTTTGCAAAGTTCAGTGGAGCCACCACACAGAGGATAAAGCCACCTGGGAACGAGAGGAAGATTTTCTCAAGGACCATCCTCACCTATTTTCTAGCCAACCTGAATCTCGAGGGCGAGATTCATCTTAAGGGGGGTAGGTTTGTAACATCCCAAATTTTCAATTTGGAATGTTACACATTAGATCATCATGCATATCATATTTTTATTGTGCATTTTGGTTGATCCTAGAAATTCTACGCAACTTAAGGACACACGGAGAGAGTTGGGGATTTCGTTATTTTCATATTTGAGTTCTCTCAAATTTTGAGAATAGGATCATTTGATTTTATTTATTTTATCATCAACTATTTCTATTACAAAAATATGAGAGAGGGAATAAAATGACTTTCCCAAAATAAAGAAACATTGAGGATTTAATAAAAAAATCAAATAAGATTTTGTTTCGGAGTTTTTCGGTGTTTTATTTGAATTTAGGAAAAAGTGCGTTTTCAAAATTGCATTTAGGGCCCAAATAAATGTTCACCTTGTGCGGCTTGATTTTAGAAGCCTGTGAAAATTTATTTCGGAATTTTTGGAGTCCGTTTATTATTTCTTTTTATTTTCTTCCGAGCTGAATAGTTAAAAAAAACGAACCGACTTCGGGCCGTACCCGAGCGGGACACCGCCCGGGGGCAGCCTTTAAATAGCGCCGCCCCGAGCCGCCCCAGCCCATCAGCCCTGCCTCGATCCACGCGCGCCGCCGGAGCCGCCCCCGCCGCCGCCAACGATCCCGCCACCCGAGGTTCGTCGTGCCTCGTTTTCCGTGCCGAAAAAAGAGAAAAAAAATAAAAAAAATCGGCGTTCGGCGTTTTTCTTTTTCTCGGATTAAATCCGCGATTTTTCTGATCGCGATTCCTGATCCGATTTTCGTTTTAGTTTAACTTTTTGCTCGTTTATCGAAATCGCCTAGAGTTTCGTCTCGAAACCCTCTATCCATTTAACCAACTTAAACAAGATTTTGCTACTGTAAAATTTGCCCTAGATCCGGATTACTAGAACGAAGTTGTTTTCTTTCGCCGTTTGACTTTCATTGCTTTGTTCAATTTGATTCTTTTTGCCAACCGGAGTTCTTAAGTTGAACCTTCTGGTTAGATCTCTTAATTGAGTTTTACTTGTGCATTAGATGAGTACTTATTGTATGCTTGTTTGTTTGTCTGCGATAGAATACCCGGAGTGTGCCGCCTGTTACTTCGAATCGCTAGGTTTCGCGGATCATCAGCAAGGCAAGTAACACTTTGATCATACCTTTTCTACTACCCAGTTTTATTGCATTAGATCAACCCTCACACATTGCATGATTAGGATCTAATTAAATTGTGGGATGGGAAGTAGATGAGGTAGTACCTATTACCTGTTATTATCAAACCTTTGGGAGTTACTTCTACGTTTGCTTATCATGCCATGCTATGCTAGTAGACGTGGATTGGGTGAGTGATATCCATGACAGATGTGAGATTGTTAAATTAATGGTTTATCTAAGGTGGGAACTTAAACACACATCTGGGTGGATTGAGGCACCTGGGTACTCCAGGACTTGCCTGTTTTCTTTTGGACCACCACCCAGGCTCAAAGGGATCATGAGACTATTCATACTAGAAACTTACGTGTGCAGCCACAAGCCATTATGGGCTCTAGCATAGTTGACTAAGTTGTGCGAACTCTTACAGTGGTAGACTAGCAGATGTAGGGGATGTAGGTTGGTACGGTCTACCCGATCGTAAGGTGCTAGCGCTTCTGAAAGACTATGTGTTACCTTGCCAGCATATTCCATGTGCTGGCCCATTTTTGGGCTGCAATGTTCATGTTGCAGACTTTTCAGACGACGATTAAGGAGTTTTAGGTCTGGTTCTATACTCGGTGATGCCCGGACTCACTTATCTTCCAAGCCTTCCACTGTTATCCTTATTAGATGGCCTTAAGCCATATTTAATGTAATAAGTTCTCTTTTGAGACACTCGATGTAATAAGTGTGTGATTGCTACTCTGCTATAATTCCTCCGAGTACTGTGTGGTGTCAGCATTACTGATCCAGGGATGACACCGGAGCACAGAGATCAGACTGTTTAAGGTCTGGTCGCTACAATCACAGAAATAAATAACCTGCCCATCAATATTATCAACCAAGAGAACTTTAACCATAGCAATACTAGGTTCAATTGTAATTTGCTTAGGGGGTGTAGGTGTTCTATTATAACTCTTACAATCCACAGTTGAAGCTTTAGCATGATCCTTTATTCTAACAGGAAAAGGTGGTTTCTCAATATAAGCAGTAGGAACAACAAGATCAACATTATAAGTACTAGTTTCTTCTTCAACTTTAATACGTTCTACTACTTTAACTTCAATGGGAGGATGATATTTAAACCACTTCTCCTTAGGGAGATCAACATCAGTAGCAAAAGATTCACAGAAAGAAGCTACTATCTCAGAGTCAAGTCCATATTTAGTGCTAAAATCACGAAAAGCATCCGTATCCATAATTTTTTTAACACAATCAAAGTTAAGGTTTATACCTGACTCCTTACCTTGGTCGAGGTCCCAATCTTTAGAGTTGAATTTAATTCTTTCTAATAAATCCCATTTGAATTCAATATCCTTCTTTATATAGGAACCAGTACAAGAAGTATCGAGCATGGATCAATCATTATGAGAAAGCCGAGCATAATTTTTTTGAATAATAATTTCTCTTGAGAGCTCATGATTGGGGCATGAATATAACATTGACTTAAGCCTCCCCCAAGGTTGAGAAACACTTTCTCCTTCACGAGGCCAAAAATTATATATATAATTCAGATCACGATGAACCAGATGCATAGGATAAAACTTCCGATGAAATTCCAATTTCAATCGGTTGTAGTTCCATGATCGAATATCATCACATTGCCTATACCATGTCAATGCCTTTCCCTTCAAAGATAAAGGGAATACCTTATTCTTGACAACATCCTCAGGCATACCTGCAAGCTTAAATAATCCACAAACTTTATCCACATAGATTAGGTGCATATCAGGATGTAATGTTCCATCTCCATCATAAGGATTAGCTAGCAATTTCTATATCATACCCGAAGGAATTTGATAATAAATATTTTCAGTACGTGCAGTAGGTTGAGGAGCAACTCTTCTCTGCCGGTCAAGGTGAAGATACCCCGAACAAGCCCCTCAAAGGATTATTTTCCATAGTAACAAGTGACAGTAAATTTTAGCACACTATATAAATGTTTCCTTACCAAATTCCACTTACCAAAGGCGCTTCACTCCCCGGAAATGGCGCTAGAAAAGAATATTGATGACCCATAAGTATAGGGGATCTATCGTACTCCTTTTGATAAGTAAGAAATCACCTCACAAATATACATGTATGCAATATTTTTGGTCGTATCCAAGGTAGTCATGTCCTCATCATCCTCCCCTTCTTGAAAACAAAGCCGTCCTCGGCGTTGCTTAATCTGAAATGTGGGTAACAAAAGAGACAAGGTGTACATGTTGTATATGTATATGTCATCCATTTTTACCTTCCTTGGTTTTTGCACAAATGACACATGTATACATGAGTACTTTCATAGCTCATAAAATCTGAAGCCGAAATATTATCACAAGAAGTAGAATACATGAAAATATTGCAATTTAGTTTACACATATAAGTGAAGCTCTTATTCACATCAAAGGATTGACAATGTTCATCATTAAACCATCCCAACATTGGTGAATAAACCTTACTTGCATCAAATTTACATGCTACAACATGCTTAAATAAGCAAACATGCAATAAGTCATTTGACATAGAATCATCACCAAGATTAGAGGTCATATCAAAATGATTAAATATTGGTTCTTTTGCATCAACAGTTAATTCAATGGGTGCACTCAAAATTGTTGGTATTTTAGTTGTTTGATCACATGATGCATTCATGACAGTAACAAGATTCTCTAAAACAGGTGGTGTGCTCAAATCAAGAGGTAACTCAACACATGATGCATTCAAGTTAACTAGGCATGCATCATTATCATGTGAAGTTATATCATCAATACCTTTACTGTTACCTTGTCGCAAAGACGTAGCTGATGTAGGTACGGACATTGACAATGTACCAAACTCTTGAGATGATTTTGCGCTCAGAATCTGGGGTGGGGCTACTCTAGTAGGTGCAACGGTGGAGGAACCAACCGGCGGTGGTGAGCATGAACTGGAGTAGTAGTTGTTGTAGCCACCCAATGCATCCTCCTGTATCTGTCTCTCAAAGGTACAAGCGCGAACATACATACCAGTAATGCAATGAGGAATATACTGAAATCTTGCACGGATATCATGGTTCAAACCACCAAAAAATCTATTCATTGTATCATCCTCGGAATTTTCTATGTCACAATGATGCATATAAGATTTGAACTCTTGGTAGTAAGCATGAACATTGTTACTGCCTTATTTTAAATGTTCCAATTTGCGAAGCAATTCACGACGATAGTAAGGAGGAAAAATTGTTGTCTCATTACATATTTCAAATCTTTCCAAGTTGTGGGTTGGTTATCAATGTTTCTCTTACAATGCACACTCCACCAAATAGAAGCAAAAATAGTAAATGCTCTAGTGGTAGCTCGCACTCACTCAAGTTCAGAAAAGTCATGGTGAAAAAACTTGTTCTACTTCAAGCTCCCAAGCTAGATAAATAGCAGGATTAAATCTACCCTCAAATGATGGTAAAAAGATAACCTGGCCATGTGCTTGTGTGTGTTGTCCCAACTCTCGTGATGGTGAAGATGTGTCCGTCGTCCAAGAACTTCTATCTCCGAAACCTTTCATGATTAGTAGAAACAAGAAACAAAATTCAAGAATAATGTTCCTATGAACTACTAGGATGTGGTTGTAAAGTGCTCACACTAAAGCAAATACCTATATCTTACAAGTTCTTACCATGCAGCAGGTGGTGATAGGCAACCAGCGGTGTCAAATAACTCCGAAGATTGTGTAAAGTGATTGCCAGGGGAACGCACATATACATGATGTAGAAATATGTGGAGCTAGGTTGGCTATATATGGTAGCAAAAGATTAACAATAATCAATTCAGAGATGTAATGTTGAATAAACGCTAAACGACGATACTGTGCTGGTCCTAGGCTAGACAGGACTAGAGACGCGAGCCTAGCACACTAATGAGGTTACGACATAGCACAACTAGCCTCAATGAAGGATACTAAGTAGCTCTGGACAGCAAAATATAAGTGAAGATCACAACGGCAGTAAAGATAATGATGTGAAACAACAGCCAAGCAGGATATATCAACAACTTTGTCTCCCACAATCCTCTGGAAAAGTTTGTGCCAATTTTTTGATAAATTTTTTTAGGAATGGTATTGACTCAAGCTTTCAAATACAAAAGGAATCACTCAATTCCGAGTTGATATGAGGAGTCAAAAAATTCTAAAACTGGCCTGAAAAATCAGAATAAGCTGTGTTCGTGAACTTCGGAGGGCAAAAAGACCGATTTAGAAGCCAATTTTGAGGTGCCAAATATTCAACTACCTTCGGCAAATATTTAGATGCGGCTCGTCGCTACCTTTCATTTGAGCACTCACGGAGCCAAAACGGACTCCGTATGAGGAAGTTATGCCTATTTTACTAAACAGTGCACAAAACAGATTCCAATCTGAATTCAACAACGAGATCGAGTCTAGATAGATCAGAATTTTGTTTTTTTTTCTTCTCTCTTTTTCCTCACACTTTTTTCTTTTTCTTTCTTTTTCTCTCTCTTTTTTTCTCTCTCCCTCTTTCCAAAACAAACATGCAACGACTTCGCACATTTATTCTACATGTCCCTCACATGGTTATGCATTATTGGCCAATACATATTCTATGCCCATCTTGCCATGTTCACTTTGCATGATATGCACATTCCTATGCCTTTGCCATGCATTTGTGACCCACGCTTTGCATTGCACATGACGATTGATTCTCATACTTGTATGTGTATTTGCAAGCTTGGTGGAGATATTACTTGTTATTGCCATGTTTGCTTTGTGCCCCATTCCTATGATGATATTATGATCTTGCTTTTTGCTCGTGCTTGCGACATGTCATGCGCATTGCCTTTGCCTATTTATTTGCTCACATGACATGTTTGCCCTGATTTCCTCTAGTATGTTGCATCTTCGCTCCACTAGTTTACATGCCTTGATTACTATGCTTGCTTATGTTGCATCACCAATGATTCATACTTGCTCATTTCCTACGGTTGATGACAACCATCTACATGCTTTGCACATGATTATTATTGCTTCTTGTCATATATCTACATATGTTGCCTCTCTCATGCTAGATGATTTGCCATGTATTTAGTGCAATTTTGCCTTTAGTCTTGACAATGGGTTTGCCCCCATAGCATTCTCGCATATATTTGGAGATTTTGACATAATTCTTGTGAAGCATGCTTGTCTTACATCTTTGCACCATATATCCTTTTCTTTTTCTTTCTCTTTTTTTCTCTGACTTTTCGCTCTCTCTCTTTTTCTCTCTCCCTCTTTCCAAAACAAACTAGATAAGATGTAGATTGGATCAAGCGAAAATGTGAACGATCTCAACTATGATTATGACAATGTAGCATTCTCGCACACTTTTTTTCTTTTTCTTTCTCTTTTTTTCTCTAACTTTTTTTCTCTCTCTCCCTCTTTCCAAAACAAACTAGATAAGATGTAGATTAGATCAAGAGAAAATGTGAACGATCTCAACTATGATTTTGACAATGAACGGTGGGTACCACGTGGTGGATGGATGGGTGGTGGACAGCGGAAGGGATAATGATGCAGCGGCGGCGTGACTAATATGAACAGAACTCGAAACTCTAAACGAACTAGACTAAGACCAGCAACTCGACATGACGATGCAACCAATAATTCAACTATGCAAGCAATGAAAAGAAAATTGCAAAGGCTCAGACTAGCTTGGACAAAGGATGAATAGATCTAACTTTTTTGGCTTTTTCTTGGACAGTAGGTAAGGAAATAAATCTAATCTAGGAAAAACTGGAAATTCTCACCGAGCAACCTGAAAACTGATACAACTCGATAGAGGAGGGTTGCCCCGATCTTTCAATGAGACGATAACTATCGATTTGGTGGAGATGACTTTGACGATCCGACTACAAACGTGCACGATGTTGCGCCTTAGCAATCGCTAAACCAACTCCGAGAGGTTATTGACCACGCCGGAGCACGATCAACCTGACCACGAAGGTCTATTCCTGCATGCAATCAAAGAACAAGCAAAAATATGATAAAAGCAATCTGAATATTGCAAATATGGATGAAGTATTGATAAAGGTGGGGATCCGGAGGCGGTCTTGGTCTGGTCGTTGGACACAAACAAAGTACATGAAGTTGCAATGGCTAACTTTTAACTAAACAAATCCCCAAGGAGAAATGATAGAGGCAAAGGTGTCCCGTCTTTCGATGAGATGATGGATATCGCTTTGGTGGAAGTCGACTTTGACGATCCGACTACGAACGTGCGAGGACGTCGTGCCTTAGCAATCGCTAAACCAACTCCGAGAGGTTATTGACCACGCCGGAGCACGATCAACCTGACCACGAGGGTCTGTTTCCTGCGAGCAAACGAAGAACAAGCAAGAAACTAAGATTGCAATCTGGATATTGCGAATATAAGATGAAAGCTTTATTGATCAAGGTGGGGTTCTGTGACGCCTTTGTCTGGTCATTGAACACAAACGAAGTACGCGAAGTTGCAGCTATGGCGAACTTTTAATCTAACAAAACCCAAAGTCTAAACGATGCCCTAAGGGCTGTATATATGGAGGAAGAGGGGGGAATTTCGTGGCCCTTGGTGGAGGGGTCCGAAATCAACCCTATCTCTTGTTTCCCCACACATACGGACTCTAAAAATAGCCTATACTTATGTATTTCGAAATTACATGGGCCTGGCCCAATAATAAGGTGACGCAGCACCTAAAATAGCCTCGGGACAAAATTTATGAAGTGGCATCTTGTATATTTCGTCCAAGGCTTCATGCACCCATTATGGTGGCTTCAAAGTCCTGAAATCATCACTTGTAACTCCGTTCTTGTTCCCCTTGCGCATGCCATCATCTCCATGCTTGTTCTTGCTCCAATGTTCATCCTTCTCCAAGCTAGGCCCTTCATT
>NC_041382.1:363677711-363706938 GCF_002162155.2 Triticum dicoccoides | reverse complement strand
GATTATAAGCAAATTCAATATGAGGCAAGCATTCCTCCCACATTTTCTTATTACTCTTCAAAACAGCCCTAAGCATAGTAGACAATGTTCTATTGACTACTTCAGTTTGGCCATTAGTTTGGGGGTGACAAGTAGTACTAAAAAGCAGTTTAGTCCCCAACTTAGCCCATAAACATCTCCAAAAGTGGCTAAGAAATTTAGTATCACGATCTGAAACAATAGTATTTGGCACACCATGCAAGCGAATAATTTCACGAAAGAACAAATCAGCAACATTAACAGCATCATCGCTTTTATGACATGGTATAAAGTGTGCCATTTTCGAGAATCTATCCACGACAACAAATATGCTATCCCTCCCCTTCTTTGTTTGAGGTAAACCTAAAACAAAGTCCATAGATATATCCTCCCAAGGAACACTAGGTACAGGCAAAGGCATATATAAACCATGAGGATTGAGTCGTGACTTAGCTTTTTGACATGTAGTGCATCGAGCAATAAAATGCTCAACATCCCGTCTCATCTTTGGACAAAAGAAATGTGTAGCAAGTACGTCCTCCGTCTTCTTCACGCCAAAGTGTCCCATTAATCCTCCTCCATGCGCCTCCTGCAACAACAAAAGACGAACGGAGCTAGCTGGAATGCATAGCTTGTTAGCACGAAACACAAATCCATCGTTAACGACAAACTTGTTCCACATTCTTCCTTCTTTACAATTCTGCATTACCTCTTTAAAATCAGCATCATGCACATATTGATCTTTGATGGTCTCCAAACCAAATATTTTGAAGTCAAGTTGTGAAAGCATAGTATAGCGACGAGACAATGCATCAGCAATAACATTTTCTTTTCCCTTCTTGTGTTTAATGACATAAGGGAAAGTCTCAATGAATTCAACCCATTTAGCATGTCTACGATTCAGTTTAGCTTGACTTTTAATATGTTTCAAAGATTCATGATCAGAATGTATAACAAATTCTTTGGGCCATAAATAATGTTGCCATGTTTCTAAAGTCCGAACAAGAGCATATAATTCTTTATCATAAGTAGAATAATTCAGACTAGGCCCACTCAGAAAAGTATGCAACAGGTTTGCCATCTTGTAATAACACACCTCCTAATCCGATTCCACTAGCATCACATTCAAGCTCAAAAGTCTTATTAAAATCAGGAACTTGGAGTAAAGGAGCATGTGTCAACTTATCTTTGATAGAGGCAAAGGTGTCCCGTCTTTCGATGAGATGGTGGATTTCGCTTTGGTGGAAGTCGACTTTGACGATCCGACTACGAACGTGTGAGGACGTCGCGCCTTAGCAATCGCTAAACCAACTCCGAGAGGTTATTGACCACGCCGGAGCACGATCAACCTGACCACGAGGGTCTGTTTCCTGCGAGCAAACGAAGAACAAGCAAGAAACTAAGATTGCAATCTGGATATTGCGAATATAAGATGAAAGCTTTATTGATCAAGGTGGGGTTCTGTGACGCCTTTGTCTGGTCGTTGAACACAAACGAAGTACGCGAAGTTGCAGCTATGGCGAACTTTTAATCTAAACAAAACCCAAAGTCTAAACGATGCCCTAAGGGCTGTATATATGGAGGAAGAGGGGGGGAATTTCGTGGCCCTTGGTGGAGGAGTCCGAAATCAACCCTATCTCTTGTTTTCCCACACATACGGACTCTAAAAATAGCCTATACTTATGTATTTCGAAATTACATGGGCCTGGCCCAATAATAAGGTGACGCAGCACCTAAAATAGCCTCGGGACAAAATTTATGAAGTGGCATCTTGTATATTTCGTCCAAGGCTTCATGCACCCATTATGGTGGCTTCAAAGTCCTGAAATCATCACTTGTAACTCCGTTCTTGTTCCCCTTGCGCATGCCATCATCTCCATGCTTGTTCTTGCTCCAATGTTCATCCTTCTCCAAGCTAGGCCCTTCATTTGTAAGCAAAACAAATGTATCCAATTTAGGCAGCATCATATTCTCATGAACATTAGAATCATTACCAAGAAACGAAAGTACCTGGTAATATAGTTGGCGTGCACGAGCTCTAGTAATTGGTCCAGTATGTATAGCAGCAGGGGCTGTGGGTGTAACAATTGTATTGATGTCCTCATCATCCTTCCCTTCTTGAAATGAAATCGTCCTCGACGGAAGTTTCATCTTCCTCACCCAAATAAGGCTTCAAATCTGCAATGTTAAAAGTGGGACTAACCCCAAAATCTGCAGGCAGCTCCAGTTTATATGCATTATCATTTATTTTCTCTAACACCTTAAAGGGACCATCAGCACGTGGCATTAACTTTGATTTGCGCAAATCAGGAAATCTATCCTTACGCAAATGTAACCAAACAAGATCTCCAGGTGCAAACACAACATGTTTTCTACCCTTATCTCCAGCAAGTTTATATTTAGCATTCATACGCTCAATGTTTTCCTTAGTTAACTCATGCATTTTTAAAATCAATTCAGCATGTTGTTTAGCATCAAAATTAACCTTCTCCGAAGATGGAAGAGGCAACAAATCAATAGGTGCACGAGGTAGGAAACCATACACAACTTCAAAAGGGCACATCTTAGTAGTAGAATGCAATGAATGATTATAAGCAAATTCAATATGAGGCAAGCATTCCTCCCACATTTTCTTATTACTCTTCAAAACAGCCCTAAGCATAGTAGACAATGTTCTATTGACTACTTCAGTTTGGCCATTAGTTTGGGGGTGACAAGTAGTACTAAAAAGCAGTTTAGTCCCCAACTTAGCCCATAAACATCTCCAAAAGTGGCTAAGAAATTTAGTATCACGATCTGAAACAATAGTATTTGGCACACCATGCAAGCGAATAATTTCACGAAAGAACAAATCAGCAACATTAACAGCATCATCGCTTTTATGACATGGTATAAACTGTGCCATTTTCGAGAATCTATCCACGACAACAAATATGCTATCCCTCCCCTTCTTTGTTCGAGGTAAACCTAAAACAAAGTCCATAGATATATCCTCCCAAGGAACACTAGGTACAGGCAAAGGCATATATAAACCATGAGGATTGAGTCGTGACTTAGCTTTTTGACATGTAGTGCAGCGAGCAATAAAACGCTCAACATCCCGTCTCATCTTTGGCCAAAAGAAATGTGTAGCAAGTACGTCCTCCGTCTTCTTCGCTTTGGTGGAAGTCGACTTTGACGATCCGACTACGAACGTGCGAGGACGTCGCGCCTTAGCAATCGCTAAACCAACTCCGAGAGGTTATTGACCACGCCGGAGCACGATCAACCTGACCACGAGGGTCTGTTTCCTGCGAGCAAACGAAGAACAAGCAAGAAACTAAGATTGCAATCTGGATATTGCGAATATAAGATGAAATCTTTATTGATCAAGGTGGGGTTCTGTGACAACTTATGACCAGAACTCGAAACTCTAAAAGACTAGACTCTAAGACCAGCAACTAGACCGACGATGCAACCGCAAATTCAACAAAGCAAAACCCTAAAAAGATTATGCAAAGGCTCAGATTGGTTTGGATATGATGAACTAACCCTAATTTTTTTTGTGGCTTTTTCGTGGACTATAGGTATGAAGAACAGACTCGATCTAAACTACGAAAAACTGTAAAATCTCACCGAGCAACCTGGAAATCTGATACCACTTGATAGAGGCAAAGGTGTCCCGTATTTCGATGAGATGATGGATATCGCTTTGGTGGAAGTCGACTTTGACGATCCGACTACGAACGTGCGAGGACGTCGCGCCTTAGCAATCGCTAAACCAACTCCGAGAGGTTATTGACCACGCCGGAGCACGATCAACCTGACCACGAGGGTCTGTTTCCTGCGAGCAAACGAAGAACAAGCAAGAAACTAAGATTGCAATCTGGATATTGCGAATATAAGATGAAAGCTTTATTGATCAAGGTGGGGTTCTGTGACGCCTTTGTCTGGTCGTTGAACACAAACGAAGTACGCGAAGTTGCAACTATGGCGAACTTTTAATCTAAACAAAACCCAAAGTCTAAACGATGCCCTAAGGGCTGTATATATGGAGGAAGAGGGGGGGAATTTCGTGGCCCTTGGTGCAGGGTCCGAAATCAACCCTATCTCTTGTTTCCCCACACATACGGACTCTAAAAATAGCCTATACTTATGTATTTCGAAATTACAAGGGCCTGGCCCAATAATAAGGTGACGCAGCACCTAAAATAGCCTCGGGACGAAATTTATGAAGTGGCATCTTGTATATTTCGTCCAAGGCTTCATGCACCCATTATGGTGGCTTCAAAGTCCTGAAATCATCACTTGTAACTCCGTTCTTGTTCCCCTTGCGCATGCCATCATCTCCATGCTTGTTCTTGCTCCAATGTTCATCCTTCTCCAAGCTAGGCCCTTCATTTGTAAGCAAAACAAATGTATCCAATTTAGGCAGCATCATATTCTCATGAACATTAGAATCATTACCAAGAAACAAAAGTACCTGGTAATTTAGTTGGAGTGCACGAGCTCTAGTAATTGGTCCAGTATGTATAGCAGTAGGGGCTGTGGGTGTAACAATTATATTGATGTCCTCATCAAGAAAGCTACTAGATGGATCTACTTATATAGGAGCAAGGGGTGGCGGCCAAGGAGGTGGGAGTACGTCCCAAGGCAGCCTAAAACCAACCCTAGGTCGTACAAGGCTCATGGGCCCAAGTGGAGGTGATGCAACACCTTTGGGCATGTAGTTTGACTCAGATTCTGCTGCAATGTCAGATTGTTTCGTTCATAACTCAACACTCCGGACGAATTTGAAGGTGAATCTAATTGTGTTGGAAAGATCACGAAATCTACTTTCAAAGAAAAAAATAATCACCCAATTTGGAGTCTGTATGAAAAAGTTGTTGTCATTTTGAGACAGGTATGTCTGTGCAGTCCGAATCTAAATCCAGTACGTGAGACACTTGGACTCTATCTTCTCTTGGCCCAAAAGTAACGTGAGAGGACTTTTTGAACAGCACCTAAACTTCTATTTTTCCCTTACATTCATATGTGGATTGTTAAAATGTCTCATACACCTGCAATTAATCATCCAGACGACGAGCCGGATCATCCGGACACCCACCCGGATCATCCGGGTAATCCCCCAACCTCGACGGCCGAAACTTGCAGAATCTGCTCGGCAGAGCCGGATCATCCGGACGAGGTCCCGGATCATCCGGACGATGCCCATATCATTCGGACCCCCATCCGGATCACCCGGCCCTTGCCTGCGTGGATGACTTGGGCCGAGGCCCGTGTACCCATTCGCCCCCTCACTTACCCCTTCGCCCACTAGACTATATATAGACCTCCTCCACCTCCTTTCTAGGGTTAGCAAAGTAGTAGCTCATTAGAGATAGAGCTTTGCTCATCCATTACGGATCTACTCCATTGAGAGAGAGACCGGGTGCCTCTTCGGAGAAGATCCACCTTGGATTCAGGACCTCCTCATGGAGAAGACCTCAAGACCTCCTCTTGGAGATGAACTCTACCTAGTATCTTTCCCTTTGTTGTTCTTGTACCTTTATGGATCTTGTGTGGATTTGATTCTAGTAGATGTGTGATTGGACTTGTTCTTGAGTGTTTCCCCTTGTGATTTATCTCCGTTCTTCCCCGTGTTCATCGTGTTTTTCGAGGGAATCCACTCCAATCATGAAAGATTGGGCCACTAGGGTTCTACCCTACATCATCTTGGATCAGAGCCAGCTTGTCTCATGATATCATCTTGGTATCATGAGCCACGTTGATCACATATTTGGAGCTCCTACCCCTCTTTTTCTAGCTTGATTTTGTCCCAATTTCGAAAATTCCCCAACAAAAATAGCCCCAATTTTTTTTGTGATTTGTTGGTTTGAGGAAGTTTTGTTGATTTTAATTCGTGGATTTGCTTGGTTTCTAGTGGATCTAGCATCTCCCCAAGTTTCCCAAGCTCAAGTCTGCGACTCCCATGAGTTACTACGACCTCGACACCGACCACAGGATTCCTTTCTATGGGACTCAAGAACCCAAGGAGTATCTCGAGTGGGAGCACCTAATGGACGACTACCTCACGCTACATCAAGTTCATCCTGAAGATCAAGTGAAGTGCGCCACAACGAACTTCCATGACTACGCGTCCACATGGTGGCTTCACACACCTTCGGAGAGCTACGACATGAGTTGGCCCAAGACGAAGAGAGCTTTGCGGCGAGAGTTTGTGACTCCAACCTACACGGAACAACTTCTACACCAATTGAAGAACACCACCCAAGGATCCAAGTCCATCGACGAGTACTTCAAGGAAATGAAGATTGCCTTGCGACGAGCCGGCATGGACGACCCCATTTCGATGAAGTTCTACTTCACGATGGGATTGAACAACGACATCTCCAAGACTATCTTCCTCGAGAACTACATGTCCCTTGACGACAACTACATTGGTGCTCTCAAGGCAGAACATGAACTCATGAAGGCCAAGGCTTCTGCACCCCAAGCACACTTCACGGTGACCAAGCTCTACGACAACGAGCATGAGGATAGTACCACAAAGATGTCCAAGCCCGACGAGCTACAAGACGATGCTCCCAAGTTCCACTTCACGGCCATCCCTCTTTGTGGCATTGATGGTGCCCAGTCTACTTCGACTCTTTTTCAAGATGGTGTGGCGACGACTACGACTATGGAGCCAATCAAGGAACATGCTTTGGAGGTGAGCGACATGGTGATGAGCAAGGATGATGCTTCCGTCTTAGGAGGCGAGAGTTATGATGTGCCATCTTCGGCCTTCATCCACGGCGACGACAACGAGATGGTTGAGCATGGGATTTTCCCTTCGACCACGACGACATATGATGCCTTGAGTGACTTTAGCCGCCATATTGAGAGTGAGAGTGACTTCACCACTAGCCTGATATATGATGTGTTGCCACAATTCCCATGTGAGGAGAGCCGCAACTCCCACCTCGTGAGTGAGATGAGTGACTCCACCATATGTAAGTTTGAGCGCACCTATTTTGAGGGAGTGAGTGAACCACCACATAGAGAGAGTGTGATAGTTGATAGGGCATGTGAGGCCCCTTTGATTTCTAACGACTTAACCTCTACCTATATTGTGTCTTCTCATTTGGTGTTAGGTCCCATATATGATGACAAGCCGATTCACGACGACTACGTCCTACCTTTGGACAAGACGATGGCCATGGTGGAATATGATGCACCCCCACATGGCTCTATCAAGTTGATGATGATGACCACCATTTGGTCTTTGCCACCTCACCTACACCACTTGAGTGGAATGACAAAGGTAACATAGGTGAAGGTGATTCTCTAGTCCCACTAGTGGACATTCTTGACATTGATTGCTTGCATGATGTTGATCAACCTATTACCATGCTTCATGCTAGTGCGACTTCCCCATGCTATGATTTACCCATTTATGATGAGTTTGATGATTGCCATGTGGATTCTATTAGTTGTGATGCCATGTTGCATAGGACTTCTTGTGACAATTCTTTACATCACATCATGTTGGCCAATCCACTTGACTTGTCATATGTTATGCATGAGATCAATCATATGTCATATTTGCAATCTCTTCATAGTGATTATGCATATGCTATTAAAATAAACCCAATTTGCACATATGGCATAGATAACAAGCCCATGGTTATTGGCATTTGTTTTTCTTGTGATGAAATTGATATGCTCCCTTTGCATTATTTATCTCATATGCCATGCCATGACCACCTAGCTTCGGATATGCACTGTTTTGGATGTTGTCCATTTTCTCCATATGATGTTTCCAATATTGCTCATGTGGAGACCCCCATAGTTTCCTCATACATTTTAGGAGATTTTGATTCACCCCATTCATTGCATGATCCCAATACTTGTGTGCACCATATGCTTCCCATGAATAACCATGGTATTGTTGGGACACATACTTGCACGCTCAATTTGTGTCCCCACTGTGTTATACACAATAACTATTCTTTCATGATGGATGACATGTTCTTATGCCATGCATCAAATTTCTTTGAGAGATGCTTATCTTGTACTAACTCTCACGTGCACATACACATCATGATGGATGATGTGTACATTTACCACACACACAATTTCTTTGGCTTTTGTCTCTTTTGTGTAGGTACCCACGAATACTTGTCAACTTCACAATCCCATGAGTTGACAAAACAAGCTCCAGAGAGCAAGGGTGACTTGGGATCCCATGGATTGTCTTTCCCACCGCTCTCTTCACGTAAAGACTTCGCACATTTATTCTACATGTCCCTCACATGGTTATGGATTATTGGCCAATACATATTCTATGCCCATCTTGCCTTGTTCACTTTGCATGATATGCGCATTCCTATGCCTTTGCCATGCATTTGTGACCCATGCTTTGCATTGCACATGACGATTGATTCTCATACTTGTATGTGTATTTGCAAGCTTGGTGGAGATATTACTTGTTATTGCCATGTTTGCTTTGTGCCCCATTCCTATGATGATATTATGATCTTGCTTTTTGCTCGTGCTTGCGACATGTCATGTGCATTGCCTTTGCCTATTTATTTGCTCACATGACATGTTTGCCATGATTTCCTCTAGTATGTTCCATCTTCGCTCCACTAGTTTACACACCTTGATTACTATGCTTGCTTATGTTGCATCACCAATGATTCATACTTGCTCATTTCCTGCGGTTGATGACAACCATCTACGTGCTTTGCACATGATTGTTATTGCTTCTTGTTATATATCTCCATATGTTGCCTCTCTCATACTAGATGAGTTGCCATGTATTGAGTGCAATTTTGCATTTAGTCTTGACAATGGGTTTGCCCCCATAGCATTCTCGCATATATTTGGAGATTTTGACATAATTCTTGTGAAGCATGCTTGTCTTACATCTTTGCACCATATATCTTTTTCTTTTTCTTTCTCTTTTTTTCTCTGACTTTTTTCTCTCCCTCTTTCCAAAACAAACTAGATAAGATGTAGATTGGATCAAGCGAAAATGTGAACGATCTCAACTATGATTATGACAATGTAGCATTCTCGCACACTTTTTTTCTTTTTCTTTCTCTTTTTTTCTCTGACTTTTTTTTTCTCTCTCCCTCTTTCCAAAACAAACTAGATAAGATGTAGATTGGATCAAGCGAAAATGTGAACGATCTCAACTATGATTATGACAATGAACGGTGGGTAGCACGTGGTGGATGGATGGGTGGTGGACAGCAGAAGGGATAACGATGCAGCGGCGGCGTGACTAATGTGAACATAACTCGAAACTCTAAACAAACTAGACTAAGACCAGCAACTCGACACGACGATGCAACCAATAATTCAACTATGCAAGCAATGAAAAGAAAATTGCAAAGGCTCAGACTGGCTTGGACAAAGGATGAATAGATCTAACTTTTTTGGCTTTTTCTTGGACAGTAGGTAAGAAAATAAATCTAATCTAGGAAAAACTGGAAATTCTCACCGAGCAACCTGAAAACTGATACCACTTGATAGAGGCGGGTTGCCCCGATCTTTTGATGAGATGATAACTATCGATTTGGTGGAGACGACTTTGACGATCCGACTACAAACGTGCACGACGTTGCGCCTTAGCAATCGCTAAACCAACTCCGAGAGGTTATTGACCACGCCGGAGCACGATCAACCTGACCACGAAGGTCTATTCTTGCATGCAATCGAAGAACAAGCAAAAATATGATAAAAGCAATCTGAATATTGCAAATATGGATGAAGTATTAATAAAGGTGGGGATCTGGAAGCGGTCTTGGTCTGGTCATTGGACACAAACGAAGTACACGAAGTTGCAATGGCTAACTTTTAACTAAACAAATCCCCAAGGAAAAAGCTACTAGATGGATCTACTTATATAGGAGCAAGGGGTGGTGGTCAAAGAGGTGGGAGGACGTCCCAAGGCTGCCTAAAACCAACCCTAGGTCGTACAAGGCTCATGGGCCCAAGTGGAGGTGATGCAACACCTTTGGGCTTGTAGTTTGACTTAGATTCTGCTGCAATGTCAGATTATTTCGTCCATAACTGAACACTCCAGACGAATTTGAAGGTGAATCTAATTGTGTTGGAAAGATCACGGAATCTACTTTCAAACAAAAAAAGAATCACCCAATTTGGAGTCTATATGAAAAAGTTGTTGGCATTTTGAGACAGGTATGTCTGTGCAGTCCGAATCTGAATCCGGTACGTGAGAGACTTGGACTCTATCTTCTCTTGGCCCAAAAGTGACGTGAGAGGACTTTTTGAACAGCACCTAAACTTCTCTTTTTCCCTTACCGTCATATGTGGATTGTAAAAATGTCTCCTACACCTGCAATTAGACATGGCACAAAAGTTTGTGAAGTATTTTTGTCCTGGATGACATAAATAAATCATTGCATAGTTTGCATTAGAAATCACCTCACAAATATACATGTATGCAATATTTTTGGTCATACCCAAGGTAGTCATGTCCTCATCACCATACATACATAGCATACTTGGCATAGAAAGTTTATCCATTTTGCATCTTATAGGTTGTGCACAAGTGTCGTATTCGCCTATTGAGCAATCGTGCTAGTGTCTCTCTTGAGTTGTGCAACACGAGCGTTTTCCGTGGATTCTACATTTTGTGCTCATTCCTTGGTTGCACGGTCCCATTTATCTATCCATGTGTGAGTTTCCGTGTGCCATTCATTGCTATTGGTCAACTTGTTTCAGTTGCGAATTTGTGAATGTCTTTCAACATTATTGGTTCTTGCTAACATTTTACATCAAATTTTTGTGCCACTATCCTAACCGAGCTATTCCATAAGCTTTACTTGATAGGTGTGAGTAAACAAATCTGGTACCAATTCCACTATTCTTTCATCTCACATTGAGTGAAACGGGATACATCCTCAACTTTGGGGAAAGTTAACTTGGTATCGTTTATCTCATTTCTTACTCACCTCTACTCGAGTTTTGTGATGGATAGGCAGGGCATTTCATCTTCGGTCTACAACAACAACGACAAGTTTGATGCCACGAACAACTCCAACGACGCTAATGTAGGGTAGAACCCTATGTGGCCGATCTTTCACGAAAGGAGCGGATCCCGCGAAGAACACGAAGAACATGAGGGGGAAAACGAGGGGAATCACGAGGGGAAACACGAGGGGAAACACGAGAGAAGCACTAAAACCAACAAGAATGATCACACATGCGCTAGATCCATGAACATAAAGGGAGATACAAGATCCACGATCAACAATGGACGATACAAGAGGTAACGGTCTTCTCCGTGAGGAGGTCTTGAATCCAAAGGGATCTTCTTCGAAGAGGGGCCGCGGTCTCTCTCGTGGAGTAGACACGATGTGGATGAGCAATGCTCTATCTCTAAATATGAGCTAAACCAATGGTAACCCTACCTAGGAGGAGGTGGAGGAGTATATATAGTCTAGGGCCACGAAGGGGTAAGTGGGGGATACATGGGCCTCGGCCCGATACTCTGCGCACAGACAGGCGCCGGTGGTCCGATGGGTACCAGACGTCCGGTGGCTCGTGAGGGTCCGGTCGTCCGGTACTTGTCGGACGTCTGGCTTTTTGGCTCGGGATAGCCCTTGTTGGATTTCCGGACGTTGTCGGTCGTCCGGTGGCTGATGGTCGTCGGACGTCCGGCCTTGGTCGGTCGTCTGGCCGCTGTAGCTTTCTTCGGCTGGTCCATCTGGCTGGTGGAGACTCCATGCGTCAGACGTCCGGTGACTATCGGATGTCCGGGAGCTGATGCTTCCTAGCAGCTCTTCCTCTTGTTCCATGTGCTTGGTGTCCTCGCTGTCTTGTCCATGGTATTCATCTTTGTTCTTGGTCGTGCATATCACATATATTTGAGGTATTAGCCATGTCTCAAATGTGGAAAGTGATGGTTCCAAGAGGAGCGAGTTCACCTTGTGTCCAATGGTGTATAGTTAAGATCTCATCTTATGTATCCTTGGGGCTTGGAGAGTAGTCGGAGTATACATAGGGATGAATGTGGGATGCTCCGCATCATCTCCCCCCCCCCTTGGGAAAGATCCGACCTTGGATCGTGATCCTCATCACCATGGAAATGGTTGTCGTGGACGGACTTGTAGTTGGACGGAGTTGAAGGCATGGCGCAATCCATGTACTCCAAGGTGTCTCCGGTTATGGTACATGCAAAATAAGCAAACACGAAGTACACCTGGAAATACAATGGTTAGCGCACACGAAGTGTCCATCAAGTAAACATGTGTCCGTGCGACAATATTGATCATGACAAGGTGCATGAAGCTTATCCAAAAGATATGGAAATGTATGCACAACATTCATGGGAGTGAAAGCAAGAATATGATCAATGCAACCACGGTGCAAAATGATGTTATAGTGAGACGGTTTATCAATAGCATGAATATGGCAATGGATGATCAATGTGATGTGATCATGCAATTTATGGTAGGCAATAAGATCATGATGTATGAATATGCCATCAAGAAAGATCACAACAAATTTGCTAAGGAAATGCACAAGCTCATATATCATGGATGACATAGGAATACAAGATGCAACAAGGCAATCAAAATGTGAGTCAATACATGCATAAGATGCAAATTTGTCATGTGTATGATATGTCCATCGAGCATGACATGTGTGAGCACAATCAACAAATATGGAGGTGTTGTTGTACCAATGCTCGATGTCGTGGCATGAGTGGCGGTTCGAAGGTGCATCCAATAAGTCCGAGCGCTCCTCACTGTGAAGGTCCATAGAGCCAATCTCCCATGTCGCTCCTCCATTCGCGAGATGTACCATGTAGACAACAAGAAGGAAACAACAATGAAAGAATGACCATCCAGTATGCATATTTGAGGATGGCTCAAAGGGAAGGAGTTCACCTTTAGGAGATTCTCGCAAATGTTGGTGTCGCTCATCGTGTATGCCTTCACATGACCAAATTGTCTCATGACGGTATCGCCTTGTGAATCCTTCAAAATGAAAGAACATGACAAACACTCGGAAAAACAAATGAGGTTAGCGGAAATGCAAAACCAATCATTCGTGTGGTAAGATACCCAACAAGTGGATGCATCATGCTCATCATAAGAAAGGACAAGGGAGCATTTCATAGTATGGAGGCATATGATGCGAGAACAACCAAATACAATAGGCCCAAACAAGCAAGCATGCATCACAAGTAAGGTGTCCAAGTCTCCACGATCAATAAGCATAGATGCAACAATTGGAGGCAAGCGACAATGAACAAAATATATCATGTGAGAGGCATGAACATATGCGTCATCAACCCAAGAAAGCAAGTAATAATGTAACATGGGTGATGCGAGAAAGCAAGCAATCATAGCAATCAAGTGGTGTGAGCTAGTAGTGCGAAGATGCAACATACTAGAGGGAATCATAACAAGCATGTCATGGGTGCAAATAGTGTGCATGAATAATTCACATGACATATCACAAGCATGAAAGGAGGATATGAGCAAAATAGCATCAATAGCATGAGGCACATGATAAACATGGCAATAGCAACAAGGATCTCCACCAAGCATGCAAATACACATAGGAGTAGCATAATGGTGAATCATGGGTAGATGCAAGAAAGGGTCACAATTGCATGTCTAAGTCATAGAAGTAAGCATAGCATGCAAAGTGAACACCGGAAAATGAGCATGAAGCGACAAGCGGTATATAGCCCATAGCCGTGTGAGATCTAAGTGAGAGAAATGCGTGTAGTCGTTGCGCGAAGAGAGTGGTGGTAAGGATAGTTCACGGGATCCCAAGTCATCTTTGCTCTCAAGAGCTCGTTTCGTCAACTCTTGGGATTGAGAGGTTGACGAGTATACGTGAGTACCTGCACAAAACAAAGACAAAGGGAAAATTGTGTGTGTGTGGTAGATGTACACATCATCCATCATGATGCGCACGTGCTTGTGTTGGTTAGCACAAATCAAATAAATGAGATGCGTGATATAGAAACATGTCATCCATCATGAGAGGTATGTTATTATGTATAGCATAATGGAGACTCAAATTGTGTAATGCATCACAAGAAATATGTAGAGCATTGTTATTCATGGAATGCATATGGTGCAAGCAATTATGAGAATCATGCAATGTATGGAATGCATCAAAATCTCCTAATATGTATGAGCAAACTATGGGGGTCTCCTCATGATCATTAGTGGAAACATCACATGGAGAATATTGACAACATCCAAGACAATGCATAGTTGGAACATTGTGATCATGGCATGGCATAGTAGATGAATGGCGCAAATCATGTAAAGGAAGCATGGCAATGTCATCACAGGAAAAACAAAAGCCAATGACCATCATCTCGTCATCTATGCCATAAGTGCAAATGGGATTTATTGTAATGGGGCATGCATAGTTACTATGTTGAGATTGAAATGATGCAATATGGGAGATCTCACTCACAGCATATGACAAGGTTAATGGATTGTCAAACATGATGTGACCAAAACAATTTTCAGGAGATATCCTATGAAGCATAGCATCACAACTAGGCAAATCAACATGCTCATCATCATATTTATCATAAATAGGTAAGTCATGACATGAAGAATTCGCACTAGCATGAAGCATTGGAATAAGTGGATCAACATCATGCAAGAAATCATTGGTGAGATAGTCCACTAGTGGGACAAGAGAAGCACCATCACCTATGTTACCTTTGGAGCATCGCTCATGTGTTGTAGGTGAGGTGTCGAAGAACAAGTCATGATCATCTTCATCCTGATGGAACCATGTGGGGGGTGCATCATCATCCATCATGGCCATCGTCGTCTCCATTGGAGGTATGGACTCATCGAGGATAGGCGTGTCATAATGTATGAGACCTAGCACCAAAGAAGAAAACACACTTGGAGTAGAGGTTAAGTCATTAGAAATCATAGTGGCCTCACATGCCGTGTCAACTACCTCACTCACTAAGTGTTGTGGCTCACTCACTCCCACTTGGATGCTCTCACTCATATGGTTGGTGGAGTCACTCAAATGGCTCTCAACCTCACATAGGATGTGTGGCATGCTCTCAAGTGTGGGGCTAGTGATGGTCACACTCATCCTCTCATAGGAAATGCACTCAATGTCACATATGGTTGAGTCACTCATATCACTCGTGGTTTGTTGGCTCTCCTCACATGGCAATTGGGGCATCTCGTCACATGTCGGTGTAGGAGAGATGTAGGTGCAAATGTCTCCATGCTCAATCATGTCGTGGTCGTAGCCGTGGATGAAGGCCGAAGATGGCACATCATCACTCTCCTCTAAGACCGAAGATAAGGTCTCATGTGCGGTCTCGTAGCTTGACTCAGAGTATGAGTCCAATATGGGCACCATCTTCATGTTGTTGAAGAGGTTCATGCTCGTCGCCGTGGTCGAAGGGGATGGCCCTAGCTCGACCTTCTTGCTTGGGGGGCTTCCGAAGATGGAAGTGTCACCCTCGCTCATAGGTGGTCTCCTTGTACTTGATGATGTCGATGTAGGCGAACTCACGTGAAGTAGGTGAAGATGGCGTATGTCCAAAGGCGAAGATGCCTTGATAGCACTTGGCGAAGATGCCGAGGTGGTTGTTGTAGCCGTAGCATGCTCTTGGTGGTGCTTGTCTCGTGGTGTTCTCTTGTGGTCATGAAGTTTGGACTTGGCGTGAAGTAGGGCTTGTTGGGACTTGTAGGTAGGCGCATCTCGAGCATCTTCATGATGATGTTGTCGTTGTCGTGCTTGAGCTCGATGGCATTCGTCGTCGTCGTGCACATGATGCTTGGAGGTGACTTGCCCTTCATGACGAGGTGGATCACGAATGTGATGGTGGTCGCCATGGAGATGCGGACGTGGACGACTTGCGCTTGTATCGCTTGGGCGCTCCGAAGAGGATCGATGTGCTCGCCACCGCCTTGAGGATGATGAAGGGAAAGAATTTTTGGCCAACAAAGTCCGAATCTCCTCCATCCTTGCATATTGCTCCTCCTTGTGCGCTGAAAGCTTGTTGTCGATGTAGTGCCTTTTCCTCACTTTGGAGTGACGAATGTCGATGGAGAGGTTCTCGATGCGCTCTCGCAATCTTGATTGTGCGCCTTGCATTTGTCATTGTAGATCGAAGATTGACGCTTTGGTGATGTAGTTGTTCACGCCGCCATTGTTGTGAAAGACCGGAGATGAAATTCCTTGCCTATCCATCACAAGAATCGAGCCAATATGAGTGGGAGAAAGAGAAGAACGAATACCAAATGTACCTTGACCGAAGTTGAAGGTGGATCAATGATCGATCCAATGTAGAACAAGGAAATAGCACAATTGGTACCAAATCTTGTCGGTTTCTCACACCTACACAAATAAGGCTTATGGTGGAGCTTGGTGAGGATAGTGGCACAAAAATTTGATGCAAAATGTTAGCAAGAGTCAATAATGTTGAAAGAGATTCACAAATTCGCAAGTGAAACAAGTAGACCAATAGAAAAGAATGGCACACGGAAACGCACACACAGATAGATAAATGGGGTCGTGCAACCAAGGATGAGCACAAAATGTGGAATCCACGGAAAACGCTCGTGTTGCACAACTCAAGAGAGAAGCTAGCAAGACTGCTCTATAGGCGGATACGATACTTGTGCACAACCTATAAGATGCAAAATGTATGAACTTTCTATCCCAAGTATGCTATGTATGATATTCCGGTGGTATGCTCCAAGATGATCGGATATGACAATGTGGTATGATGCTATGGCTATTGCTTACAAGCTTCTTTGCTCTTTCTCTTTTGCTTAAAAGCTTTATTCCTTTTTTTGTATATGGCCACAATGTGGAATTCACAAACCAAGATAGCAATTGTATATATGCGGGAACAAACTTGAGGCACATGTGATGATATGATACCAATATGATATGGTATGTATGCAATGTATGGTGTAGATCACTAATGTGCACAAGTAACATTGCCGGCAATACTCAAATGGCTAGTCTCGATAGGCAAGTAACGCAAAATGGGCTAGGGTTTATCCATGCAATGTCAAGGGAATATACAATGGAGGGATAGCACGATACCAAGATGATATGGAGGTTACCGTCTGTGGCGATGATGAGTGGTGGTGATATTGACGAAGGTACCAAGATGATGGAGACTCGTCCCTAAGTAGCCAAAACACCTTAGGAAATGGAAAAATCGCGAACTCAAAATCTCAAATGTCAAATGTCAAATGGTGGTAGCGGGAATGCGGTGGTGGTTGCGGAAGCTCAAAGGGATTATGGAAATGCACTGATGGGTTGTGGAGTACGCGATGCAGAAATGGAGGGTAAGGTGGTGGGCTATACACGGTGTCGGAGTTGGGAGCACGGTCCCTAAGTAGACGGAACACCTTAGTAGACACAACTCACAACACAACCAAAATTGGGTTAAGTCGGTGTGGAAAGAAGTGTATGGTTGGTAAGCCTATGCGGAAGTGGTGGTGGTGGTTGATGAAGAAGCAACCGTCCCTAAGTAGCCTAGACACCTTAGGAGACTCAAACCACTCCTCAAGCAACCATTAATGCAAAGGGGAACAAAATTGGTTAGGTTGCGGAAGTCGGTGGTGGTGTAGCAGATGACGTGGTGTAAGCCCTAGGCAAAGATGCCAAAGTTCCAAACATTTGATGAAGTCAAATGACGTTGGTGGTATTTTTGTGGGAAGGAGGATGTCAAGAGCTTTCTAACAAGCTAAAGAATGCGAAAATCAGACTCCAGATGAATTAGTTATGGCCAAAACAAAATATGAGCGAAATCTGTTTTTACACGTTACGGACGGCCGATGATGGTCGGATGTCTGGGGGCCGGACGTCCGGGCGGGCTCGGAAGTCCGTAAATTCAGCTCGGGTTAGGGGTTCCGGTCGTCCAGAAGAGGTCAGACGTCCGGTCGTTCCAGGGGCTCCGGACGTCCGTGAAAGGCCGGTCGTCCGGTGGGTCGAGGTCAACGCAAAATTTCAGATCCGGGACGTGATTTTGGGCGGAATTTGGGGAATTTGGGGTCAAAATTGAGGGAATTTCGTGGAAGAAAGATTGGGAAACTCGGGAAGATGCTAGATCCACTTGAAACCAAGCAAATCCATGGATCAAATCCAACAAAACTTCGTCAAACCAACAAATCACAAAAAAATTTGGTGCTATTTTTGGTGGGGATTTTTGAATTTGGGGAAGAACACAACAAAATTAGACTAGAAAACAACGAGGGGAGGCTCCGAAATCGTGATCAACGTGGCTCATGATACCAAGATGATGTAGGGTAGAACCCTATGTGACTGATCTTTCATGAAAGGAGCGGATCCCACGAAGAACACGAAGAACACGAGGGGGAAACGAGGGGAATCATGAGGGGAAACACGAGGGGCAACATGAGAGAAGCACTAAAACCAACAAGAATGATCACACATGCGCTAGATCCATGAACACAAAGGGAGATACAAGATCCACGATCAACAACGGACGATACAAAAGGTAATGGTCTTCTCTGTGAGGAGGCCTTGATGGGGCCGCCCAAGAGGGGGTCTTGATGATCTTCTCCGCAAGGAGGTCTTGAATCCAAAGGGATCTTCTCTGAAGAGGGGCCGCGGTCTTTCTCGTGGAGTAGATCCGATGTGGATGAGCAATGCTCTATCTCTAAATATGAGCTAAACCAATGCTAACCCTACCTAGGAGGAGGTGGAGGAGTACATATAGTCTAGGGCCACGAAGGTGTAAGTGGGGGATACATGGGCCTCGGCCCGATACTCTGCGCACAGACAGGCGCCGGTCGTCCGACAGGTACCGACGTCCGGTGGCTCGTGAGGGTCCGGTCATCCGGTACTTGTCGGATGTCCGGAGTTTTGGCTCGGGATAGCCCTTGTCGGATTTCCAGACGTTGTCGGTCGTCCTGTGGCTGATGGTCGTCGGACGTCCGGCCTTGGTCGGTCATCCGTTCATTGTAGCTTTCGTCGGCTGGTCCATCTGGCTGGTGGAGACTCCAGGCGTCGGACGTCCAGTGACTGTCGGACGTCCGGGAGCTGATGCTTCCTGACAGCTGTTCCTCTTGTTCCGTGTGCTTGGTGTCCTCGCCGTCTTGTCCATGGCCTTCCTCTTTGTTCCTGGTCATGCATAGCACATATATTTGAGGTAGTAGCCATGTCTCATATGTGGAAAGTGATGGTTCGAAGAGGAGCGAGTTCACCTTGTGTCCAATGGTGTATAGTCGAGGTCTCATCTTATGTATCCTTGGGGCTTGGAGAGTAGTCGAAGTGTACATGGGGATGAACGTGGGATGCTCCGCATCAGACGCCAAGATGCAAGATCAAATGGAGGAGATCAAGGCCCTCATCAAGTCCTACAAGCGGTCTTCCTCATCTTCGAGAAGACGCTCAAGAGCACATGCTTCTGAGCTACCATCTCCGGCAAAATCACATCGGCATCGACACCATCACCAACAAGGACGTGAAAGTCAAGAGCTCAACACCAACAACTTCTCAATGACTTCACCATCTCCCTTGGCATTTTCACCAAGCGACTTCAAGGCATCTTCGCCTATGGACATACGACATCTTCGCCCACAAGTACTTCAAGAGAAGCTCCCCAAGCTCAAGTCTGCGACTTCCACAAGCTACTACGACCTTGACATCGACCACGCGATTCCTTTCAATGGGACTCAAGAACCTAAGGAGTATCTCGAGTGGGAGCGTTTGATGGACGAATACCTCAAGCTACATCAAGTTCCTCCCGAAAATCAAGTGAAGTGCGCCACAAGAAACTTCCACGACTATGTGATGTAGGGTAGGAACCATAGAGGTCAATCTTTCACGAAAGGAGCGGATCCTGTGATGAACACGAATAACACAAGGGGAAATACGAGGGGAAACACAAGGGGATACACCGGAGATTCACTAAACCAACAAGAAATAGTCACACATATGCTAGATCCTCGAGTACATAAGAGATCACACGATCCATAGTCAACTAAGGACGATACAAGTAGCACGATCTTCTCCGGGAGGAGGTCTTGAGGTTCTTCCTGTAAAGGGGTCTTGAATCCGCTTGGGGGATCTTATCCGAGGAGGCGCTATCTCCGAGGAGAGCTAACCAAGTGGATGAGCAAATCTCTCACACAAAATATGATCTAATCTTTTGCTAACCCTAACTAGGAGGAGGGAGAGGTCTATTTATAGTCTTAGTGCAAAAGAGGGGCGAAGTGGAGGGGTACATGGGCTTCGCCCTAAAACTAGACGCAGCCAGGGTCCGGACGTCCGTAGATCTTCGGAAATCCGTAAATTAGGTTCTGTCGCCACGGCCTCGGACGTCCGTATGATGAGGACATGGCTACCGCAGTTACACCCATATCCCCTGCTGTTTTACCTCTTGGAGCAATTGCTAGAGCTCGCATACACCAATTAAATTATCAGGCACCTCCGTTTCTTGGTAGTGTTTCTAGTGTTCATGAGAATATGATGCTGCCTAACTTAGATACATTTGTGTTGCTTGGAATTGAAGGGCCTAGCACGGACAAGAAGGATGAACATTGGAGCATCGTCAAGCACGGAGATGAAGGTGCATGCTAAGAGAACAAGAACAGAGGTTCAAGTGGAGATTTCTGAACTTTGAAGCCACCATGATGACATACACGAAGATGGACAAAATATACAAGATAGCCTTTCATAAATTTCGTCCATAGCTTATTAACGGTATTGCGCCACCTTATTTTGGGACAGGCCCATGTAATCTATTTTTAGAGTCCATATTGTAGGGGAAATGACTTAGGAGGTGTTTTAGTCCCACCTTGCCAAGGGTGGACGAAATCCCCTCTCTTTTCCCTATAAATATAGCCCTTAAGGCATCATTTAGACTTGGGTTTTATTTAGTTAAAAGTTAGCCATCACTGCAACTTTGTGTATTTCGTTTGTGTCCAACGACCAGACCAAGACCGCTTATGAAACCCCACTTTAATTAATACATCATCCATATTCGCAATATTCAGATTGCTTAATCATATTCTTGCTTGTTCTTCGATTGCTTTCAGGAATAGACCTTCATGGTCAGGTTGATCGTGCTCCGGCGTGGTCAATAACCTCTCGGAGTTAGTTTAGCGATTTCTAAGGCGCAACGTCATTGTACGTTTGTAGTCGGATCATCAAAGTCGTCTCCACTAAATCGATAGTTATCATCTCATCGAAAGATCGGGACACCCTTGCCTCTATCATCGTAGGTGTCCGGTCGTCCGGTCTTCCTCAGACTTCCGCTAATTCCGTTCTGTTGGCGTAGCGTCGGTCGTCCAGAGCCTGGGAGTCATCGGACGTCCGGTCCTGGTCGGTCGACCGGCCACTTTAGCGTGTGCAGGCCTTAGTTCCTTAGGCTATTGGGACCTGCAGGGGTCGGACGTCCGGGATGGGCCGGTCGTCTAGAGCCTGTAGCTTCCTCCGCGGCTCTCCTTCTTCTCCGTCTTCACGTCCATCTTCTTCTTCTGATTCTCCTGGTTCCTTAGCTTCTTCATGGCTAACTCCTCGATACATGAGTATGCACAATGTCTCCGTTTGAGGTAGTAGCCATGTCTCATGTGCAATGAAGTGGACTTGTGAGAGGAGAGATGTCACCTCGGTTTCGAGTGCTCTTGCACGTGCTCATGTCATGGGTCCGCTAGTCACTTGGTGAGACGATGGTAGGTCCATGGGGATGACCTAGGGATGCTCCGCATCACTACACGTACACATGGTGGCTTAACACACACCTTCGGAGACCTACAACATGAGTTGACCCTAGATGAAGAGAGCTTTGCGGTGAGAGTTTGTGCCTCCAACCTACATGGAACAACTTCTATGCCAATTGGAGAACACCGCCCAAGGATGCAAGTCCATCGACGCGTACTTCAAGGAGATGAAGATTGCCTTGCGACGAGCCGGTGTGGACGACCCCATTTTGATGGAGTTCCACTTCATGATGGGATTGCACAACATCTCCAAGACGATCTTCCTCGAGAACTACATGTCCCTTGACGACAACTACATTGGTGATCTCAAGGCGGAACAAGAACTCATGAAGGCCAAGGCTTCTTGATGCGGAGCATCCTACGAACATCACCATGTCAAGAGTCCCTTTGGCAAGTGACACATGCGAAATCTACTTCACATACACAAAGGTGAATCATCTCCTTTTCACGTGCTCACTTGACCCCTTCGAGGATGGTATACTACTTGACACTTCTCCCATGTGCATGCATAAGTATTGTCTAAGCTTCACGGATGTCAAGGAGGAGTGCAAGCGCCAAGGAACGACTACACCGTCCGTGAGGGAAGCGTGGGAGAGAAGATGGAAGAAAGGAGAAGAAGACGGAGCAGCTGCTCAGCTGGAGCCGGACATCCGGACGACGAGCCGGATCATCCGGGCTCAGCCGGATCATCCGGACGCCCACCCGGATCATCCGGACGCCCACCCGGATCATCTGGGTAATCCCCCAACCTTGACGGCCGAAACTTTGCAGAATCTGCTCGGCAGAGCCGGATCATCTAGACGAGGTCCCGGATCATCCGGACGATGCCCAGATCATCCGGACCCCCATCCGGATCATCCGGCCCTTGCCTGCGTGGATGACTTGGGCCGAGGCCCGTGTACCCATTCGCCCCCTCACTTACCCCTTCGCCCACTAGACTATATATAAATCTCCTCCACCTCCTTTCTAGGGTTAGCAAAGTAGTAGCTCATTAGAGATAGAGCTTTGCTCATCCATTACGGATCTACTCCATCGAGAGAGAGACCGCGTGCCTCTTCGGAGAAGATCCACCTTGGATTCAGGACCTCCTCATGGAGAAGACCTTAAGACCTCCTCTTTGAGATGAACTCTACCTAGTATCTTTCCCTTTGTTGTTCTTGTACCTTTATGGATCTTGTGTGGATTTGAGTCTAGTATATGTGTGATTGGACTTGTTCTTGAGTGTTTCCCCTTGTGATTTCTCTCTGTTCTTCCCCGTGTTCATCGTGTTTTTCGAGGGAATCCACTCCAATCGTGAAAGATTGGGCCACTCGGGTTCTACCCTACATCATCTTGGATCAGAGCCAGCTTGTCTCATGATATCATCTTGGTATCATGGGCCACGTTGATAACATATTTGGAGCTCCTACCCCTCTTTTTCTTGCTTGATTTTGTCCCAATTTCGAAAATTCCCCAACAAAAATAGCCCCAATTTTTTTTGTGATTTGTTGGTTTGAGGAAGTTTTGTTGATTTTAATTCGTGGATTTGCTTGGTTTCCAGTGGATCTAGCATCTCCCCAAGTTTCCCAAGCTCAAGTCTGTGACTCCCACGAGCTACTACGACCTCGACACCGACCACAGGATTCCTTTCTATGGGACTCAAGAACCCGAGGAGTATCTCGAGTGGGAGCGCCTAATGGACGACTACCTCACGCTACATCAAGTTCCTCCCGAAGATCAAGTGAAGTGTGCCACAATGAACTTCCACGACTACGCGTCCACATGGTGTCTTCACACACCTTCGGAGAGCTACGACATGAGTTGGCCCAAGACGAAGAGAGTTTTGCGGCGAAAGTTTGTGACTCCAACCTACACGGAACAACTTCTACACCAATTGAAGAACACCACCCAAGCATCCAAGTCCATCGACGAGTACTTCAAGGAAATGAAGATTGCCTTGCGAGGAGCCGGCATGGACGACCCCATTTCGATGAAGTTCTACTTCACGATGGGATTGAACAACGACATCTCCAAGACTATCTTCCTCGAGAACTACATGTCCCTCGACGACAACTACATTGGTGCTCTCAAGGCAGAACAAGAACTCATGAAGGCCAAGGCTTCTGCACCCCAAGCACACTTCACGGTGACCAAGCTCTACGACAACGAGCATGAGGATAGTACCACAAAGATGTTCAAGCCCGACGAGCTACAAGACGATGCTCCCAAGTTCCACTTCACCGCCATCCCTCTTTGTGGCACTGATGGTGCCCAGTCTACTTCGACTCTTTTTCAAGACGGTGTGGCGACGACTACGACTATGGAGCCAATCAAGGAACATGCTTTGGAGGCGAGCGACATGGTGATGAGCAAGGATGATGCTTCTGTCTTAGGAGGCGAGAGTTATGATGTGCCATCTTCGGCCTTCATCCACGGCGACGACAACGAGATGGTTGAGCATGGGATTTTCCCTTCGACCACGGCGACATATGATGCCTTGAGTGACTTTAGCCGCCATATTGAGAGTGAGAGTGACTTCACCACTAGCCTGATATATGATGTGTTGCCACAATTCCCATGTGAGGAGAGCCACAACCCCCACCTCGTGAGTGAGATGAGTGACTCCACCATATGTAAGTTTGAGCGCACCTATTTTGAGGGAGTGAGTGAACCACCACATAGAGAGAGTGTGATAGTTGATAGGGCATGTGAGGCCTCTTTGATTTCTAACGACTTAACCTCTACCTCTATTGTGTGTTCTCATTTGGTGCTAGGTCCCATATATGATGACAAGCCGATTCACGACGACTACGCCCTACCTTTGGACAAGACGATGGCCATGGTGGAATATGATGCACCCCCACATGGTTCTATCAAGTTGATGATGATGACCACCATTTGGTCTTTGCCACCTCACCTACACCACTTGAGTGGAATGACCAAGGTAACATAGGTGAAGGTGATTCTCTACCCCCACTAGTGGACATTCTTGACATTGATTGCTTGCATGATGTTGATCAACCTATTACCATGCTTCATGCTAGTGCGACTTCCCCATGCGATGATTTACCCATTTATGATGAGTTTGATGATTTCCATGTGGATTCTATTAGTTGTGATGCCATGTTGCATAGGACTTCTTATGACACTTCTTTACATCACATCATGTTTGCCAATCCGCTTGACTTGTCATATGTTATGCATGAGATCAATCATATGTCATATTTGCAATCTCTTCATAGTGATTATGCAGATGCTATTAAAATAAACCCAATTTGCACATATGGCATAGATAACAAGCCCATGGTTATTGGCATTTGTTTTTCTTTTGATGATATTGATATGCTCCCTTTGCATTATTTATCTCATATGCCATGCCATGACCACCTAGCTTCGGATATGCACTATTTTGGATGTTGTCCATTTGCTCCATATGATGTTTCCAATATTGCTCATGTGGAGACCCCCATAGTTTCCTCATACATTTTAGGAGATTTTGATTCACCCCATTCATTGCATGATCCCAATACTTGTGTGCACCATATGCTTCCCATGAATAACCATGCTATTGTTGGGACATATACTTGCATTCTCAATTTGTGTCCCCACCGTGTTATACACAATAACTATTCTTTCATGATGGATGACATGTTCTTATGCCATGCATCAAATTTCTTTGAGAGGTGCTTATCTTGTACTAACTCTCACGTGCACATACACATCATGATGGATGATGTGTACATTTACCACACACACAATTTCTTTGGCTTGTGTCTCTTTTGTGTAGGTACCCACGAATACTTGTCAACCTCACAATCCCATGAGTTGACAAAACGAGCTCCAGAGAGTAAGGGTGACTTGGGATCCCATGGATTGTCTTTCCCACCGCTCTCTTTGCGCAAAGACTTCGCACATTTATTTTACATGTCCCTCACATGGTTACGGATTATTGGCCAATACATATTATATGCCCATCTTGCCATGTTCACTTTGCATGATAAGCGCATTCCTATGCCTTTGCCATGCATATGTGACCCATGCTTTGCATTGCACATGACGATTGATTCTCATACTTGTATGTGTACTTGCAAGCTTGGTGGAGATATTACTTGTTATTGCCATGTTTGCTTTGTGCCCCATTCCTATGATGATATTATGATCTTGCTTTTTGCTCGTGCTTGCGACATGTCATGTGCATTGCCTTTGCCTATTTATTTGCTCACATGACATGTTTGCCATGATTTCCTCTAGTATGTTGCATCTTCGCTCCACTAGTTTACACGCCTTGATTACTATGCTTGCTTATGTTGCATCACCAATGATTCATACTTGCTCATTTCCTGCGGTTGATGACAACCATCTACATGCTTTGCACATGATTATTATTGCTTCTTGTCATATATCTCCATATGTTGCCTCTCTCATGCTAGATGATTTGCCATGTATTGAGTGCAATTTTGCCTTTAGTCTTGACAATGAGTTTGCCCCCATAGCATTCTCGCATATATTTGGAGATTTTGACATAATTCTTGTGAAGCATGCTTGTCTTACATCTTTGCACCATATATCTAGTGCCATGATTATATCCATTGTTGCATCATATTATTCATGCACTTGTGCTTCTAATAATTATGTGCAAGAGAAGAGAACCATCATGATGGATGATGTGTTTATCTACAATGCGCATACTTTCTTTGTTTTGTTTTGTTCATGTGTAGGATACTTGGACATCATGTCGACTTCCACTTCACATTAGTTGATTATTCGAGCTCTTGAGAGCGAACCACCTTCTACCACGATGATTCTACATCGCACTTGCTTGTGCTTTGGCATTGTGAAGAATGCACAAGGACACGCCTTCAAGGTGACATCTTTCTTGAACATGGATATTGCGGATCATACTACTTGTGTTGCTTGCACCATGAGACTTATTGTTCATCATGGACCACTTGATTGCACACATGTTAGAGATCTTGCTTCGACTTGTCATTTTCACCATTCCATGCATCATGATATATATGCCTTGTGTGTTGCATCCAATTCTTGGATTATTTTCTTCTATCATATGCTTGGTTGCAACAATATCATTTCTTCACATATGACATGTCTCATTGATTGCTACATGCTCGCGTTGATTGCCTCACACATGATGAACAATTTCTCTTTCTATTGTGTCGAGTGCCACACTATATTCACTACACCCTATGCACATTATGCTTGGATTGTCTTGCACTTGTCCCATGTGTTCAGTCACTACATTTTATTTGGTGTTGTGAATGCTTCATATGCCTACCATATACCTTTCATTGAGCACTTTATGCATGCTTGCTATGACCATAAGGTAGATGCTTCTTCTCTTGTCACACACATTTGCATCACTACCTCACATTTTCATACTTGTTCCCATGATGACCTTGATTTTGCTCAATCCATATGCTTACATGACATGCTACAATCCTTTGACAAACCTTATTCTATGCTTTATGATGACACTTGTTGGGTGAATCACCGCTTGAATGCTTGGTTTTGCACTAACGCTAACCACATTTGTTTTTCCAAGTGTTTGTTGTCTTTGCTCCTTTTCAAGGAATCCCAAGATGGTGCGACATTGGAGAGTGCCCATTTCGAGCTTCAAGATGACGACAACTTGGTGATCTACCACTCCTACACGGCGATGTCGTCTCTTACCCATGGTGATTTGGATTTCGATCTGAGGTCGGACCTTTCTCAAGGGGGAGGGGATGATGCGGAGCATCCTATGGACATCACCATGTGAAGAGTCCCTTTGGCAAGTGACACATGCGACATCTACTTCACATACACAGAGGTGAATCATCTCCTTTTCACGTGCTCACTTGACCCCTTCGAGGATGGTATACTACTTGACACTTCTCCCGTGTGCATGCGTTGGTACTGTCGGAGCTTCACTGATGTCAAGGAGGAGTGAAAGCGCCAAGGAACGACTACACCGTCAACGAGGGAAGCATGGGAGAGAAGACGGAAGAAAGGAGAAGAAGACGAAGCGGCTGCTGAGCTGGAGCCGGACATTCGGACGCCGAACCGGATCATCCAGATGCCGAGACGGATCATACGAGCTCAGCCGGATCATCCGGACACCCGCCTGGATCAGCCGGGTATTCCCCCAACCTCGATGGCCGAACCTTGCAGAATCTACTCGGTGGAGCCGGATAATCCGGATGAGGTCCTGGATCATCTGGACCCCCATCCGGATCATCCGGCCCTTGCTTGCGTGCATGACTTGGGCCGAGGCCCGTGTACCCATTCGCCCCCTCACTTACCCCTTCTCCCACTAGACTATATATAGACCTCCTCCACCTCCTTTCTAGGGTTAGCAAAGTAGTAGCTCATTAGAGATAGATCTTTGCTCATCCATTACGGATCTACTCCATCGAGAGAGAGACTGCGTTCCTCTTCAAAGAAGATCCACCTTGGATTCAAGACCTCCTCACGGAGAATACCTCAAGACCTCCTCTTGGAGATGAACTCTATCTTGTATCTTTCCCTTTGTTGTTCTTGTACCTTTGTGGATCTTGTCTGGATTTGAGTCTAGTGGATGCGTGATTGGACTTGTTCTTGAGTGTTTCCCCTTGTGATTTCTGTCCGTTCTTCCCCATGTTCATCGTGTTCTTTGAGGAAATCCACTCCAACCGTGAAAGATCAGGCCACTAAGGTCCTACCCTACATCACTTCTCTACCCCAAGCACACTTCTCTAAGACCAAGCTCCAAGACAACGAGCATGAGGCTTGTACCACCATGATGTCCATGCCCGATGAGCTCCAAGATGATGATCCCAAGTTCGACTTCACCGACATACCTCTTTGTGGCATTGATGATGCCGAGTCTACCATGACTATTTTTATAGACGATGCAGCGACGAGTACGACTACGGAGACCCTCAAGGAACAAGCTTTGGAGGCGAGCAACAAGGTGGCAAGCAAGGATGATGCTTCCATCTTAGGAGGCGAGAGTGATGATGTGCCATCTTCCGCCTTCATCCATGGCAACGGTTACGAGATGATCGAGCATGGGATTTTCCCTTCGGTCATGGAGGAGAGTGGTGATGTGCCATCTTCGGCCTTCATCCATGGCGACGGCGATGAGATGGTTGAGTATTTCACCTTGACCATGACGACGTATGATGACTTGAGTGACTTGTGCCACCATATTACTAGTGAGCATGACTTCACCAGTAGCCCCATATATGACGATTTGCCCCAATTCCCATGTCAGGAGAGCCACAACCCCCACCACTTGAGTGAGATGAGTGACTCCACCATACATGAGATTGAGTGCACCTACCTTGAGGGAGTGAGTGCACCACCACATAGAGAGAGTGAGATAGTTGATAGGCCATGTGAGTCCACTTTCAACAATAATGACTTGACCTCTACCTCTGTTGTGCCTTCTCATTTGGTGCTAGGTCCCATCTATGATGATGCGCCGATTCGCGATGACTTCGTCCTCCCTTTGGACAAGACGATGGCCA
>NC_041382.1:363648678-363677529 GCF_002162155.2 Triticum dicoccoides | reverse complement strand
AAGATGAACATGACCACCATTTGGTCTTTCCCACCTCACCTACACCACTTGAGTGGAATAAAAATGGTAACATAGGTGACGGTGATGCTCTGCCCCACTAGTGAACATTCTTGTCATTGCTTGCTTGCATGATGTTGATCAACCTATTACCATGCTTCACGCTAGTGTGACTTCCCCATGCGATGATTTACCCATTTATGATGAGTATGATGATTGCCATGTGGAGTCTATTAGTTGTGCTACCATGTTACATAGGATTTCTTGTGATCATTCTTTAGGTCACATCATGTTTGACAATCCACTTGACTTGTCATATGCTATGCATGAGATCCATCATATGTCATATTTGCAATCTCATCATAGTGACTATGCATATGCCATTAAAATGAACCCAATTTGCACATATGGCATAGATGACAAACCCATGGTTATTGGCATTTGTTTTTCTTGTGATGACATTGATATGCTCCCTTTGCATCATCTATCTCATATGCCATGCCCTGACCACCTAGCTTCGGATATGCATTGCTTTTGATGGTGTCCATTTTCTCCATATGATGTTTCCAACATTGCTCATGAGGAGACCCCCATAGTTTCCTCATACATTTTAGGAGATTTTGATTCATCCCATTCATTGCATGATCCCAATACTTGTGTGCACAATATGCTTCCCATGAATAAAAATGCTATTGTTGTTCCTTATACTTGTATGCTCAATTAGCACCCCCATTGTGTTATACACAATAACTATTCTTCCATGATATATGACATGTTCTTATACCATGCATCAAATTTTTTTGAGCGAAGCTTATCTTGTGCTAACTCTCATGTGCACATACACATCATGATGGATGATGTGTACATTTACCACACACACAATTTCTTTCATTTGTGTCTCTTTTGTGTAGGTACCCATGAATACTTGTCAACCTCAGAATCCCATGAGTTGACAAAACGAGCTCTAGAGAGCAACGATGATTTGGGATCTCATGGATTGCCTTTGCCACCGCTCTCTTCACAAAAAGACTGATGAGGACATCAATACCATTGTTACACCCACATCCCCTGCTGCTATACATACTGGAGCAATTACTAGAGCTCGCGCACGCAAATTAAATTATTAGGTACTTACGTTTCTTGGTAATGATTCTAATGTTCATGAGAATATGATGCTGGCTAAATTGGGTACATTTGTTTTGCTTACAAATGAAGGGCCTGGCATGGATAAGAGGGATGAACACTGGAGCAAGACCAAACATGGAGATGATGGCATGCGCAAGGGGATCTAGAACGGAGTTACAAGTGATGATTCCAGGACTTTGAAGCCACTATAATAAGTGCATGAAGCCTTGGAGTAAATATACAAGATGCCACTTCATAAATTTCGTCCAAAGGCTATTCTAGGTGCTGCGTCACCTTATTTTTGGTCCAGGCCCATGTATTTTCGAAATACTTAAGTATAGGCAGTTTTTAGAGTCCGTATGTGTGGGGAAACAAGAGTTAGGGTTGGTTTCGGACCCCTCCTCCAAGGACCACGAAATTCCCCCCCTTCCTCCATATATACATCCCTTAGGGCGTCGTTTAGACTTTGGGTTTTGTTTAGATTAAAGTTTGCCATAGCTGCAACTTCGCGTACTTCGTTTATGTTCAACGACCATACAAAGGCGTCACAGAACCCCACCTTGATCAATAAAGCTTTCATCTTATATTCGCAATATCCAGATTGCAATCTCAATTTCTTGCTTGTTCTTCGTTTGCTCGTAGGAAACAGACCCTCGTGGTTAGGTTGATCGTGCTCCGGCATGGCCAATAACCCCTCAGAAGTTGGTTTAGCGATTGCTAAGCCGCGACGTCTCACACGTTTGTAGTCGGATCGTCAAGGTTGACTCCCACAGAAAACGATAGCCACCATCTCATCGAAACATCAGGACACCTTTTCCTCTATCAAGTTGTATCAGATTTTCAGGTTGCTCAGTGAGATTTTACAGTTTCTCGTAGTTTAGATCGAGTCTGTTCTTCATACCTACAGTCCACGAAAAGGCCAAAAGAATTTAGGGTTAGGTCATCACATCCGAACCAATCTGAGCCTTTGCATAGTATTTTTAGATTTTTGCTTTATTGAATTTGCGGTTGCATCGTCGTGTCGAGTTCCTAGTCTTAGCGTCTAGTCCCTTAGAGTTTCGAGTTCTGTTCACAGGTGGTCACGCCGCCACCGCACCATCGTCATCATCATTACCATATACCCCCACCCCACCATATACATCGCCGCTGCCATATACAACCACCATTCCGAGTCCACATATACCATCGCCATATACAACCACCAATCTGAGTCCACATATACCATCACCATATACCACCACCAATCCGAGTCCAGATATATCATCGCCATATACAACCACTAGTCCGAGTTCCACCAGATTCATCTCTGCCACCAGTCCTAGTTGAGTCCAGTATTTTTTGCTTTGTTTTCGAGTTCCAGATCACGCGATACTTCGAGTCATGACCAAGTCGGACTCCCCAATTCTGTGCTACCGGCAGTAGAAAAATAGTTCCAAACTAAAAAAAACTAAGTCTGGAAAATTCTGGTTAGGCAGTTTTTAGAGCATTTGTAGACTTTTTCGAAAAAAAAATTGTTGCACAGCAAAAAAAAGAGGAAAAAGTGCAAAAAAAGCAAAAAACAGGAAAACAAATTCAGAGAGTGCTCCTCCCTTGTTTACGTGCAGCGTCGTGATTTTGTTCGTGTTCTAGGCTCACGTCTCTAGTACGGTCTAGCCTAGGACCAGCAGAGTGCCGTCGTTGAGCGTTTAGTTAACTTTCCATCTCTGAATTGATTATTGTTGACCCTTTTTGCTACCATATTATAAGTGACTTCTCTCCTTAAAGAAATCACCTTGGTTTCGAGAGGTCTAGCTCTAGCTTGAGTCATAGGTTCTCTTGGCACTTCTTGAGACGATGGTAGGTCCACGGGGATGACCGTAGGATGCTCCGCATCATCTACCCTCCCTTGGGGAAGATCCGACGTCGGATCGAAATCCTCATCACCATGGTAGGGCGAGAGATCTTTGACGTTGAAGATGTCGCTCACGGAGTACTTGTCGCATGGAATATTAATCTTGTAGGCATTGTTGTTGTAGCGTTCAAGCACCTTGAAAGGTCCATCCGCTCGTGGTCGAGGTTTGGACTTGCGTTCGTGGGGGAAGCGGTCCTTGCGAAGGTGTAGCCACACAAGATCTCCAATGTTGAATACCATGGGGTGCTTGGTGATGTTGCGCTTGGTCGCAAGTCATTGTACTTGGCGCTCGATGGTGTGCCTTGTATCTTCATGCACCTTCTTGAGATGGTTCACACGTGCACTTGCGTCCATATTGAAGCGCTCTTGTAGTGGTAGAGGTAGAATGTCCGAAGGGGACAATGGGTTGAATCCATAGACGACCTCGAAGGGGGACTTGCCGGTAGTTGAGTGTCTTGCGCGGTTGTAGGAGAACTCGACGATAGGTAGACACTCCTCCCACTCCTTGATGTTCTTCTTGATTAGCACTCGAAGTAGAGCGGAGAGTGTGCGATTGGTCACCTCTGTTTGGGCCGTTGGTTTGAGGATGGTAAGCCATGCAGAAGAGTAGCTTGATTCTGAGCTTGGCACATAGGTTCTTCCAAAAGTAACTCAAGAACTTGACGTCGCGGTCCGAGACAATCGTCTTTGGCACTCCGCGTAGTCGTAAGATTTCCCTACAAAAGATATTGGCAACATGTGAAGCATCGTCTATCTTGTTGCAAGGAATGAAATGTGCCATCTTAGAGAATCGGTCCACCACAACAAATACCGAATCCTTTCCATTTCTAGTCCTAGGCAATCCAAGTACAAAATCCATGCTAATATCTTCCCGTGGTTGATACGGAATTGGGAGAGGTATGTAAAGGCCATGTGATTGAGCTTTAGACTTAGCTTTGCGACATGTAGAGCATCGGTTGGTGAAGCAGTTAACGTCGCAAAACATCTTGGGCCAATAATAGTTCTTGGAGAGTTTAGCGGAAGTCTTGTCGTGTCCAAAATGTCCCATTAGCCCTCCTCCATGAGATTCCTGCAAAAGCAACAAACGGAGAGAAGACTCAGGGATGCAAAGTTTGTTAGCTCTCATAAGATATCTCTCTTTGATGTAATAGTGTTCCCAAGATGTATGCATCAAACATTTGGCATAAGGAGTAGCAAAAGTGGGGTCATGCGCATACAAGTCTTTTATGTGCTCAAAGCGAATGACATCCAATTCAAGTTGAGTAACAAGCATGCATATGCGGGAAAGAATGTCTGCCACAACATTTTCCTTACATTTGATGTACTTGATGACATAAGGAAAAGACTCAATGAATTCACTCCATTTAACATGACGCTTGTTCAACTTGATTTGACCCTTAAGGTATTTGAACGTTTCATGATCGGTATGAATGATGAATTCACGAGGGAGAAGATAGTGTTCCCATTCATGCAAAACTCACACTAAAGCATATAACTCTTTGTCATAGATGGGGTAATTGAGTTGCGCTCCGGAAAGTTTCTCACTAAAGTAAGCTATGGGGCGCTTCTCTTGCGTTAACACACCTCCTATGCCATTACCACTAGCATCACAATGAATCTCAAAGGGCTTGTCAAAGTTGGGTAATGCAAGCACGAGAGCATGAGTAAGCAAATTCTTAAGCTCATTGAAAGCAGTATCTTGGGATCGTCGCCAAACAAAAGGCGCATTTTTCTTGCTCAAAGCATGGAATGGTGAAGCAATGGTGCTAAAGTCCTTCACAAATCTACGGTAGAAACCGGCTAAACGGAGGAAGCTACGCACTTGATGCAAGTTGGTTGGTTGAGGCCAAGTTTTAATAGCATTGATCTTAGAGTCATCAACATGAACACCCTTAGAGGAAACAACAAAACCCAAGAAAACGAGCTTTTCAACGCCAAAAAGGCACTTTTCCATGTTAGCATAGAGACGCTCTTTTCGAAGAGTTTTCAAAACGGTTCGAACATGGGTGACATGATCTTTAAGAGATTTGCTATAAACAAGGATATCATCGAAGTAGACCACAACAAACTCACCAATGTAAGGGCGAATACATGATTCATAAGACACATAAAAGTACCCGGTGCTTCCGATAAACCCATAGGCATGACTAACAACTCATACAAACCAAACTTTGTTTTGAAAGCGGTTTTCCATTCATCACCCTCTTGTATGCGGATTTGACAGTAACCACTTTTAAGATCAATTTTGGAAAATATAGTGGCACCACTAAGTTCATCAAGCATATCATCAAGGCGTGGAATGGGATACCTATAGCGAACGGTGATAGCATTGATAGGTCTACAATCAGAGCACATGCAAAAGCTACCGTCTCGTTTTGGCACAAGAATGACCGGAACGGCACAAGGATTCAAACTTTCACGCACATGTCCATGGTCTATGAGATGCTATACTTGCCTTTGTATTTCTTTGGTTTCTTCGGGGTTGACGCGGTAGGGAGCTTTGTTCAGTAGAGGTGCTCCGGGGATGAGGTCGATGCGGTGATCGATGCCTCGTAGTGGAGGTAGTCTTGGAGGTAGTTCGTCGGGGAAAACATCTTGGAATTCCTGCAAAAGAGAAGACAACACTAAATAGTAGAGTGTGAGAGGTGTTAGCTTTTGGTGCCTCGTCCTTGCACAAAAGGATGTAGTGTATCACACTAGATGGGTTCTCACACGCTTCTCTTATCTCACATTTGGTGGCAAATGGAACTAAGTTCTTCTTGTCGCTCATCATGGAGGCACACAATTTGGGCTTGTGGTGCTTACTCTATATTTGGTGGTTCGCTCTCTCACTATTCTCTCCACGATGGGTGGCTTGCTTGTCGGCGATCACTTGGCTTGGAGACATAAGGCGAAGTACATACTCCTTTCCTTTCATCTTGAAGATGTAGTGGTTCGTTCGGCCATTGTGGATGACACCTCTATCAAATTGCCATGGTCGACCAAGGATAAGTTGGCAAACGGTCATTGGAACGACATCACACTCCAAAGTGTCTTCGTAAGCACCGGTTTTGAAGGAGACTTGCACTCTATGCTTGACTTGAATAGTGCCGGAGTCGCTTAGCCATTGAACTTTGTATGGATGTGGGTGCTTCGTCTTGGGAAATTGGGGCTTGGAGGAAAGTTCTTCACTTGCTAAGTTATGGAAACTCCCTCCATCGATGATGATCTTGACGGACCTTCCATTGATGCTGGCATTGGTATGAAAGATATGGCATCTTTGGTCGTCTTCTTGGTGATGTTGAAGAGTCAAGACCTTTGAGACAACTAGAGCGGGACTTGAATCTTCATCACAAAAGACTTGTTCCTCTTCATCATTCACTTGCCGGTGCATGGCGACTTGCTCAAGTGCTTCCGTTTTCCTTCACTCATGGAGTCGTATGTATCATCACCGTTGAGGATCATGGTTAGCTTGTTGGTACACTCAAAGGACTTGTGTCCTCGGCCTCTGCATGTGAACATTTGAAGGAACTTGTCTTGACGGTCTCATCGATTCGAGTAGATGATGATGAAGCTCTCGGCTTGAAGTTGCTTGTTGTAGGAGGATGACTTGAGGTTGTCGAAGCTTTCTTGTCACTCGACTTGTCGACGTTGCTTGTAAAAGGCTTGGTAGATGGTGTTTTAGTCATTGAAGCTTGGATGTTGGAGAAGTCGTATGACTTGGATGAGAACTTAGCATACTTCAAGTCGTCTTGCACTTGACGTTCCGCTTTGGTAGCTTGATGCACTAGCTCAATGAGGTTCGAGTATGGTTGGAAGTCGGCGATCTTCTTGATAGGGTGACTGAGTCCATTCAAGAAACGTGCCATAGTTTGCTCATTAGCTTCCGTGACATTGGCTCGTATCATTGCAATCTCCATTTCCTTGTATTACTCTTCAACGCTCTTGGTTCCTAGCTTGAGTAGTTGGAGTTTCTTGAAGAGGTCGCAATTGTAGTAGGTAGGTATGGAGCATGCTCTCATGACATCCTTCATTTTGCACCCAAGTAGTGATGGGTGGTTCACCTTCTGCCTCTCGGCGCTCAATGATTTGTTCCCACTAAATGAGGACATAGTCTTGGAACTCAAGGGATGCCATCGCGATCTTCTTCTGTTCTTCATAGTTGTGCAAGCGGGAGATTTTGTTGACCTTCAATGCCCATGAAAGGTACTCCTCGGGATCAATGCTTCCATTGAACTTGGGCATGGTGAACTTTAGCTTGCCATAGCGTTGCTCTTCATTGTGTTCGGGACGGGATGATGACGTCCTTGACGAGGAGGGTCGTCTCTTAAAATTGGCTCTTGCCGTGGAGGATTTCCATTGTCTTCTTGCTCTTGTTGAACTTGATGTTCTTGGCGAGCTTGTGGAGGAACTTGTCGAGCTTGACGTTGCACGCGGGCTTGATATACTCGTTCGTGAGCTTCTTCGCGAAATGCTTCTTCATGTTCACGAGCTTGTCGGCCTCGGTTGGCTACGGCTCGACTTGATTCTCGGAGGGATTGTTGCGCCTCAAGTGCTTGAGCATCTCGCAATTGTTGCTCTTGACATTGTGCCTCGGCATCTTGATGAGGACATCAATACCATTGTTACACCCACAACCCCTGCTGCTATACATACCGGACCAATTACTAGAGCTCATGCACGCCAATTAAATTATCAGGTACTTTCGTTTCTTGGTAATGATTCTAATGTTCATGAGAATATGATGCTGCCTAAATTGGATACATTTGTTTTGCTTGCAAATGAAGGGCCTGGCATGGATAAGAGGGATGAACACTGGAGCAAGACCAAGGATGGATATGATGGCATGCGCAAGGGGATCAAGAACGGATTTACAAGTGATGATTTCAGGACTTTGAAGCCACCATAAGGAGTGCATGAAGCCTTAGATGAAATATACAAGATGCCACTTCATAAGTTTCGCCCAGAGGCTATTCTAGGTGCTGCGTCGCCTTATTATTGGGCCAGGCCCATGTATTTTCGAAATACTTAAGTATAGGCTGTTTTTAGAGTCCATATGTGTGGGGAAACAAGAATTAGGGTTGGTTTCGGACCCCTCCTCCAAGAGCCACGAAATTCCCCCCTCTTCCTCCATATATACAACCCTTGGGGCATCGTTTAGACTTTGGGTTTTGTTTAGATTAAAAGTTCACCATAGCTTCAACTTCGCGTACTTCATTTGTGTTCAACAACCAGACCAAGACGTCACAGAACCCCACCTTGATCAATAAAGCTTTCATCTTATATTTGCAATATCCAGATTGCAATCTCAGTTTCTTGCTTGTTCTTCATTTGCTCGCAGGAAACAGACCCTCGTGGTCAGGTTGATCATGCTCCGGCGTTGTCAATAACCCCTCGGAAGTTGGATTAGCGATTGCTAAGGCGCGACATCTCGCACGTGCGTGGTCGGATCGTCAAGGTCGACTCTCACAGAAAATGATAGCCACCATCTCATCGAAACAGCGGGACACGTTCGCCTCTATCAAGTGGTATCAGATTTCTAGGTTGCTCTATGAGATTTTAGAGTTTTTCGTAGTTTGGATCGAGTCTGTTCTTCATACCTACAATCCACGAAAAAGCCAAAAAAATTAGGGTTAGTTCATCATATCCAAACGAGTCTGAGCCTTTGCATAGTCTTTTCAGTATTTTGCTTTGGTGAATTTGCGGTTGCATCGTCGTGTCTAGTTGCTGGTCTTAGAGTCTAGTCTTTTAGAGTTTCAAGTTCTGGTCATAGGTTGTCATGCCGCCGCCGCACCATCATCATCGCCACTGCCTTCTACCACCACCGCTTATCCACCACCGATCCGTCTCCATATACCATCCCCAATCCGTATCCATATACCACTACCAATCCATATCCATATACCACCACCAATCCGTATCCATATACCACCACCGCTGCCATATCCTACCACCATATATCCACCACCAATCCGAGTTCCTTTCATATAAGGTTTGTTTTCGATATCAGTCTAATTTCTGGTTCGTGTTTGAGTAGGTTAAGAAAAAAACGTCTGAGGGTAGATATGTTCCTGATATATATATATCTTACTTGGGAGTTAGAAACTGAACAACGTTTTACATGTTTACAATATCCCGAGGAGAGACATGTTCCTGCTGATGTTTGTGCTTTCACTAGTTTTGCATGTATTTGGTGGTCTGAATATTGTTGATTATATCCTATTCCAGCTACTTGGGCTGCTTTGAAAACTGCTATGCGTACTCGTTGGGTTCCACCATATTATCAGTGTGAATTACTTCAAAAATTGCACCGTTTAAGACAAGGAAAAAATTCTGTAGAAGAATATTATCAGGAATTACAAACTGGCATGATTAGATGTGGTATTGTTGAGGAGAATGAAGCTATGCTTGCATGTTTTATGGGTGGATTAAATAGAGAGATTTAGAACATTCTAGAGTATAAGGAGTATAATAATATCACTCGTTTATTCCATCTTGCTTGTAAAGCTGAACGTGAAGTGCAGGATCGACAGGCATTTGCGCGAACTAACTTTTCTGCAGGTCGATCTTCATCATGGACACCACGTGCATCCTCTACTTCCACTGCACTAGCACCTCCATCAGGTGCCACCTCCAGCTGTGAGATAAGAAAGCAGGCACAACCACCACTATCTGCCAAGAGCACACCTGTCGGCCCTGCGCAGAGCTCTTCTTCTTCCATGGCATCAACATGGCACACAAGTGATATTATTTGTTGTCGTTGTAAGGGAAGAGGACATTTTGCGAGAGAATGCAAATCTCAGCGTGTGATGATTTCTACTGAGGATGGTGGGTATGAGTCCGCTAGTGACTATGATGAGGAGACTTTGGCTCTTATTACACATGAAGAACACGGTGGAGATGATTCTGATCATGAGACGCAATACATTGCCGTTAAAGATGCTGACATGTATGAATGTTTAGTTGCTCAACATGTTTTGAGTGTGCAGGTTACACATGCCGAGCAAAATCAGAGGCATAATTTGTTCCATACAAAGGGAGTTGTGAAGGAACGTTCTATTCGCATCATCATAGATGGAGGGAGCTGCAACAACTTGGCTAGCATGGAGATGGTGGAGAAACTCTCTCTCACCACAAGACCACATCCATATCTTTACTACATCCAATGGTTCAACAACAGCGGCAAGGTTAAGGTAACACGTACCGTTCGTGTGCATTTTAGTATCTCTACATATGCTGATTATGTTGATTGTGATGTGGTACCTATGCAAGCATGTTCCTTATTACTTGGTAGACCATGGCAATTTGACAAAAAAATCTGTACACCATGGTAGAAACCATCAGAATACTCTTGTTCATATGGATAAAAATATTACTTTGCTTCCTATGACTCGTGATTCCATTTTGAAAGATGATGTTAATAGAGCTAATAAAGCAAAACAGGAGAAAAATAAGAGTGAAAATCAGATTGTGGCAGAAGATTTTGAGCAACAAATGAAACCTAATAATAAACCATCTAGTGTTGCTTCTGACATTAAATTGAAAAGTGCATGTTTACTTGCCACAAAATCTGATATTGATGAGCTAGATTTCAGCAAATCGGTTTGCTATGCTTTTGTGTGCAAAGAGGCATTATTTTCATTCGAGGACGTGACTTCCTCTTTGCCCCCTGCTGTCACTCACATTTTGCAGGAGTTCGCTGACATCTTTTCACAAGATGTGCCACCGGGATTACCACCTATTCGAGGGATTACACATAAAATCAACTTAATTCACGGTGCATCGCTACGCAGCCGTGCACCATACCGTACCAATCCAGAGGAGACCAAGGAGATTATGCGTCAAGTACAGGAGCTGCTCGACAAAGGGTATATACGTGAATCTCTTAGTCCTTGTGTTGTTCCTATTATACTAGTGCCTAAAAAGGATGGTACATCGCGTATGTGTGTTGATTGTAGAGGCATTAATAATATTACTATTCGTTATAGTCATCCTATTCCTAAGCTACATGATATGCTTGATGAATTGAGTGGCTCTACAATATTCTCCAAAGTTGATTTCTGTAGTGGATTTCATGAGAAAAGGAACGAAGTTTTACATGCTTTCATTGGACGATTTATGGTAGTCTATTTTGATGATATACTGATTTATAGTAAATCTTTGGAGGAACATTTGGAACATTTACATGCTGTTTTTATTGCTCTACGTGATGCACGTTTGTTTGATAACCTTGGAAAGTGTACCTTTTGCACCGACCGAGTATCTTTTCTTGGCTATGTTGTTACTCCATAGAGTATTGAAGTTGATAAAGCCAAGATTAAAGCTATTAAGAGTTGGCCGCAGCCCAAAACAGTCACTCAAGTGAGGAGTTTCCTTGGCCTCGCTGGTTTCTATAGGAGTTTTGTGAGGGATTTCAGCACCATTGCTGCACCTCTCAACGAGCTTACAAAGACGGATGTGCCTTGTGTTTGGGGTACCGCACAGGAAGAAGCCTTCACGGTATTCAAAGATAAGTTGACACATTGATGCAGAGCATCCTACGGTCATCCCCATGGACCTACCATCATCTCACGAAGTGCCAAGAGGACCTATGACTCGAGCTAGAGCTAGAGCTCTCAAGACCGAGGTGACTTCTCTCCTTAGTGATATTGCATATGATCCCCTCGAGACATGGCTACTACCTAAGTCTGAGTGTTGTGCATGATTAGGTACCAAGAGGACCCTCCCAAAGATGCACGTGAAGACGGACAAGCCACCAAGTCCACGGATGAAGAGGAACGCCAAAAGGAGAAGAAGGCATCTCCAGGGCCCGAACATTCCGCCGCTGGGGACATCAGCTACAGCCGATGGACAGCTACAGGCCCCGGACATCCGGCCCCAGCCCAAACATCTGGCCTCAGCCAAGAAATCCGGCATCTCGCCCGGATATCCGTATGAGCTGCAACAGTGAACAAAATGGAACCCCCGCCAGCCCGGACATCCGGCCCCTCCAGCCCGGACATCCGGCCCCTCCAGCCCGGACATCCGGCCTTCCGCGAACGCCCGGACGTCCGGCCTCCCCTATCTGCGCACAGTGTAAGGGCCCGAGTCCCGTGTACCCCTTCACCCACCTAGACTATATATACTCTTCTCCTACCTACATTTTAGGGTTAGCATTGTGATAGCTCATATTAGAGATAGATCCTCGCTCATCCATACAGATCTACTCCACAAGAGAGACCGGGGCCCCTCGACGGAGAAGATCCACTGTAGTTCAAGACCTCCTCGCGGATAAGACCATCAAGACCTCCTCACGGAGAAGATCGTGCTACTTGTATCGTCCTTAGTTGTCCGTGGATCTTGTATCTTCCTTTGTGTTCATGGATCTAGCACATGTGTGACTATTTCTTGTTGGTTTAGTGATTCTCTCGTGTTTTCCCTCGTGATTCCCCTCGTTTTCCCCCCTCGTGTTCCTCGTGTTCTTCGCGGGATCCGCTCCTTTCGTGAAAGATCGGCCCCTAGGGTTCCTACCCTACATCATCTTGGTATCTAGAGCCAGGTTGATCACGATTTCAGAGCCTCCCCATTGTGTTTCTAGCCTTGTTGTTGTTGATTTTGTCCCTAATTCGAAAATTCCCCACAAAAATAGCCCCAATTTTTTTTGTGATTTGTTGGTGTGATGAAGTTTTGTTGGATTTGATCCGTAGATTTTGTGTGTTGCAGGTAGATCTAGCTCTCCATCCACTTTTCCCCAATTTCCATCCACAAATTCCTCTAAATTTTGCCCGGATTTGCCACCATCCACGCGAATTTCATCCGGATCCAGATCCAGGACATCCGTCCCGACAGACTGGACATCCGGCCATCAAGCCCGGACCTCCGGCCGCTGGCAGCAACATCTCCATCCACCGCCCCATTTTCCGTCCATATTTCACCAAATTTTGTTCCGGTGCCCACATACACTTCCGCATACCACCACCACTTCCGCATACCACCACCATATACCACATACACCACCATCGCTTACCTCTACCAACTCTGACAATTTTGTCCCGTTTTGTCTTGAGAATTTGAGTTGTGGTTCCATGTCCTATTGTGTTTCGGCTATTTAGGTACGGTTCGACATCATCAACAATGACCATCTCGACAACATCATATTGGTATTCGCGCCACTCATTTGATCTTGAGAATCTCGACGTCATCCGTTCTTGCTTACGGACAAGGAAGCAAGAAACGGTAAACTCATCTTGGTATCGTGATACATCATTCTTGCCATTACATTGATAGCCATCATAGCCTTACTCTTTTGCGTCGCTTACCCATCGAGACTAGCCTTTGAGTATTGCCGGCAACGTGACTTGTGCACATTAGTGATCATACTCCCCATAGCATACATACATCATTGGTGCATATCTTGGTATCATCTCTTTTGTCACAAGGTTGTCATTGCATACACAATTGCTATCTTGGTTCGTGAAGCATTGCATGAGAAAATAGCTCAAACAAAGAGCCAAACAAGCTTTTAAGCAAGTGGGAAAGACAAGTAAAGAGCTTTTAAACAAGAACCATAACATCATACAACATTAAGATTATCATACTAGATCATCTTGGATCATATCATCGAAACACCATACATAGAGCATACTTGGGATAGAAGTCGTTGCATTTTTGCTTAGTAGGTTGTGCACAACTCTTCGTATCCGCCTATTGTGCAATCGTGCTAGCGTCTCTCTAGTGTTGTGCAATAAGAGCATTTTTGTGGATTCCACATTTTGGCTCATCCTTGGTTGCACGACCCCACTATTCTCTTTGCGTGTGTGTTTCCGTGTACCTAATTTTACTTGGTCTACTTGTTGCATTGCAAACTTGCGAATCTTTTCCAACATTATTTAAGCTCACTAACAATTGCATCAAATTTTGTGCCACAATCCTAACCAAGCTCCATCATAAGCTTTTACTTGTGTAGGTCTGAGAAACCGACAAGAATTGGTACCAATTGTGCTATTTCCTTGTTCTACATTGGAGTGATCATTGATCCACCTTCAACTTCGGTCAAGGTACATTTGGTATACTTTCTTCTCTTTCTCCCACTCACATATTTCTCTTGGAATGATGGACAGGCCAAGTACTTCTACCAACCCACTCTTCATCAGGCAAGATGACGACATGAACTCCTATGCCACCACGAGCCACCTCTTTGGTGCACAACGTGTTGGGGATATTACTACTTGGCGTAAACCGTCCGGGAGTAGCCGGATTAACTTTATGAAGATTAGAAGCCCATGAAGACATAAGAATGATGGCGCTTTATGAAGGCCGAAGGCCCAAAGGCGAGTTAAGGCCTGTAGATGTAAACCGACCTTATTATGTAACTTGCATTGTAAGATTGGAAGTATAGAGACCGAACCGAACACGTTTATGATCCGGCTTCGGGACTCTGTAAACCGGGGGGCGTCAACCTATGTATATAAAGGGACGACCCAGCAGCGGTTTAGGGACAACAGACAACAACTCGAGAGCCAGTCAAAGCGGATTCGCTCCCTGGTCATCGAAACCCTAGCAATACCAATCACAACTAGACGTAGGATTTTACCTTCATCGAAGGGGCCGAACTAGTATAAACTCCCCATGTCCCCTTGTCCGATTTAACCCCTTTAAGCTAACCCGTTGCGATGGCTCCACGACTAAGTCCTTTCACAAGGACATCTGCCGTGACAAACCCACGACAGTTGGCGCCCACCGTGGGGCTATCGCACGATGGTTTTGAGTTCTTAAAGGGCAGCTTTGATGGACTCAAGGGATACACTGTGGGCCAGAGGACGAGGAGTCGTCGCGGCAAGCTCTACATCGACAATGCAGGATGGGGCCCCGAGGCTGATTCAATCGTATATGGGTACCGGGTCCCCTTTGGTGGGATTCACGTCTTCATCGGCAAGATTGGCGAACCGGGCCCTGAGCCGGACACCTGCACCGACATCATCGAGACGGCTCGGCGTGCAAGCCCTTCGCCGGTTCAGCCCATGGCAAGGCATGTTTTCGTAGGTGTCATCCATGGAGCAGAATATGAGGACGGACCGGCATCCGATGGAGAAACCGTAGTCCGCTCCGATGACGAGTCTTCTGGAGAAACCGAATCGCTCTATCAGTTGTAGGATGGTCAGATTAGTGGAGGCTCCAAGGGCAACAGTATTCCAGACTCCCCTGATCTGCCAAACCGGGCCGCTATCTTCATGGCTGGTACACAGTCAGTGCCCTACTCATCAATCACCGCAGCAATGCTCTCCGGTTCAGCAACAGCCACGCCGGCGGGGGCAGGGAGCTCTGCACCACCTCCGGCTCAAGTTCTGTCTGACTTGTTCGACACTTTGGCAACATTGATGGCTGCGGAGGTGGACGCAGCAGCCCGAGATCAACACAACACGGAGATCACAAAGGTGAAAGATCAAATAACTTAGGCTAAAGCAGACCTACCGGCAGAGAACGCTAGGATGGCTACAGAACGGGCCGAGTTGGAAGCTCAGGCCTACCGGCTTAGGCTCGATCAGAATGCTTCAGAGGAAGTCATGATAAGAAGGTACCGAACGCATCTCCCGCCGAGTTATGAGCCAAGAAATCTCTTCAATACGCCAGGAGAAGGAACTAGTAACCAGCCAATATTAAACCGGACGGAGGCACCAGGGACAAGAGCGCCGGTTCAGCCGCGCACGATGGACCCGCCCTGTCAGAACAACGTTGTGCCACAGTATGTTCCAACACCCCCGGGCATTACTCCAACCCGTTGGACAACATTGTGGCCGCCGCTTCACGGTTGGCAGCCCTCCCAACCGACGGCGAATCACCAGTTACGGTTGAGGCACGACGGGCCAGAGATCTCCTTCAAACAGCTCTAAACCAGCAGCAGGCATATTCGCACAGTCGTGAGAGGATTGATTCCACCCCCCGTCCAAGCCGGAGCTACAGCAGGCACATTGAGGATGAACCGACAGTGTCAAGCAGTGCACGTCGCCGTAACTCACCGCGAGGGCACAACCCGGCAGGGGGAGGTGCTAATGCGCAGGATGTGGTGGATCATGGTCGCGCACGTCAAGAGGCTGAGTTAGCAGCTCAACACGGAGCCCGTCAACCCACGCCGGTTCACCCTACCGCTTCAGTAGAGCCATGTGTGGTATTCAGTTCCTTACGGGTACCGTGTCCCACCCCCGCTTTGCGTAATGTGCGACTGCCCAAGGATTTTAAAGGACCTCATAAGGTACCCAATTACACCGCCGATCTGCAACCAGAGGCATGGGTTGAAAGTTACAAGATGGCAATTGAGATGTTAGATGTGGATGAAGCCGTATGTGCTAAATACTTCACCATGATGTTGGAAGGAATAGCTCGTACTTGGCTGAAGAGCTTACCAACTAACTCTGTTGGATCATGGGTCGAATTGAAGCACCGGTTTATCCAGAACTTCAAAAATACTTGTAAGCAGCCCATGTCAATTGTGGATCTGGCCGCTTGTGTCCAAGAGGATGGGGAGTCCATGATCCATTGGGTAAAGCGGGTCTCAGCTATTTTGCATTCATCGGATCGTATCAATGCAGATACCGCAGTGCTAACGTTAGAGGGCAATTGCCGTTTTCTACCGCTCAAACAGAAGTTAGGAAGGCTCAAACGTCACTGCAATGATATGTCAACGCTTATGGCCGCTTTTGTTAAATACGCCGATTTAGATAATACGAAAGACCCTGACTCGGAGGAGGACAAACCGGAGAAAGGGAAAAGGAACGGCAACACCAAGAGTCAGCAACATAATCCGGCAAGCCATGGGAACAATGGTAAGCAAAAGGCCAACAACAGTTTGGACTTCGTGGCTAACACCAATGCTCAAGAGAATGGCCAGTGCCGTAAGGGCAAGCAGCCCCAGAGGGGCAGAGGTTCAGGCCCCAATTTGGAGCGCATGTTAAATCAACCCTGTCCAAAGCATGGATCAAAGGAGAAGCCAACATCGCATCTTTGGAAGGATTGTTATATCATGCGAGATTTCAAGAACTCCAATATGTTTCAGTACGATAATGGCCCACCCGGTGGTTCAGGAGGTGGTTTCCACGGGCCGGGTTACGGAGGTGGCAGCTCCGGTTCAGGATTTTAGGGCAATCAAACTAGGCACAGCAATCAAGGGAACCAAGGCAACCAGGGAGGTTACAACCATCAGGGGAACCACCACCAGCAGCAGCAGTCGGGTTATCAGAGCAATCCTAAGCAGTTAAATAGTGGGCAATATCATGTCTTCACCACTAGCTTGTGTAAGTGTGATCAGAAGCTTCACAAGAGGGCAGTAAACTCTGTTGAACAGGCGGTGCCTCAGTATTTGTGCTGGTCTGAGCAACCCATTTTATGGAGTAGAGAGCATCACCCGCCCCGGGTTGACAATCCGGGTCATCTGGCCTTAGTGGTGGCCCCTCAAGTTGGAGGATATAAGTTCACTAAGGTACTCATGGATGGGGGAAGTAGTATCAGCATTTTATATTATGATACCTTCCGTCGTGTGGGGTTGACAGATAAGAATCTTAAACCGTCAAACACCGTTTTTCATGGTGTGGTGCCTGGTAAGTCTGCATATCCAGTGGGCAAGATAGCCTTAGAGGGGCTTTTGGAGATGATCATGATTCAAGATCAGAAACATTGACTTTTGAGGTGGTGAAAATCAAAAGTCCGTATCACGCTTTGTTTGGGTGACCGGCTTATGCTAAGTTCATGGCGAGGCCGTGTTATGTTTATCTACAGCTTAAGATGCCAGGTCATAAGGGGACCATCACAGTATACGGAAGCAGGAAGATCGCTTTGGAATGTGAGGAAGGTGATGCCGCTTATGCCGAGTTGGTTTGTGCCACGGAGGAGCTGAAGTTTTATAAAGACCAAGTTGATCCGGCAGATATGACTTCTTTGAAAAAGCAAACTATGGAACACGATCCGGCGTTGAAATTTAAATCGGCCACAGATACTAAGATGGTTGATTTTGTTCCTGGCGATTCATCCAAGCAGTTCAGCATCAGCGCTAACCTGGATCCCAAATAGGAAAGCGCGCTCATCGAGTTCATCCGTGAGAACAGGGACATCTTTGCATGGAAACCTTCTAACGTGCTAGGTGTACCGAGGGAACTCGCTGAGCACACACTTAACATTGATCCTAAGTTTAAACCGGTCCGGCAGTTTCTCCGCCGCTTCAATAAAGAAAGGCGCAAGGCTATTGGTGAAGAGGTAGCTCGGTTGTTGGCCGCAGGGTTTATCGTGGAGGTCTTTCACCCGGAGGGGTTGGCTAATCCGGTGCTGGTTCTTAAGAAAAATAGCACTTGGCATATGTGTGTAGATTACACAGACTTGAATAAAGCTTGCCTTGCAGATCCCTTTGCCCTCCCTCGTATTGATCAGATTATTGATGCTACGGCAGGTTGTGATCGTTTGTGTTTTCTGGACGCTTATTCTGGTTATCATCCGATCAAAATGGCAGTTAAGGACCAGGAGAAGACGGCTTTTATAACTCCTTTTGAAGCCTTCTGCTATGTCTCTATGCCTTTTGGGCTCAAGAGTGCCCATGCGACTTATTAATGATGTGTTCAGAATTGTCTTCATAAGCAGATTGGGCGCAATGTTCATGCCTATATAGATGATATTGTGATAAAGTCTGGGAAGGAGGAAATATTGATAGATGATTTGAGAGAAACCTTTGACAACCTCCGGGTTTACAAGATGATGCTCAATCCCGAAAAGTGTGTCTTTGGTGTCCCGGCAGGCAAACTCTTGGGTTTTCTGGTGTCAAACAGAGGCATTGAGGCCAATCCGAAAAAGATCACAGCAATTACATCTTTGGCTAAACCGGCGTGTATCAATGACGTTCAACGTTTGGCCAGCCGGATTGTGGCTTTGAGCCGGTTTATCAGTCGTCTTGGGGAGAAGGCTATCCCTCTATATCAGATTCTAAAGAAAACAAATGATTTTGTCTGGAGTGAGGCGGCTGATAAAGCATTTGAGGATCTGAAGAGGCAGTTAGCTAAACTGCCTGTGCTTGCAGCCCCGATCGACAAAGTGCCATTATTGCTGTATGTGGCTACTAATACCCGAACTGTTAGCGTGGCTATTGTGGTGGCGCGCAAGGAAGCTGGAAAGGAATATCCAGTTCAACGGCTGGTTTATTATATCAGTGAGGTGCTCATTGAATCAAAGCGGAGGTATCCACATTGGAAGAAGCTGGTGTATGGAGTGTTTATGGCAAGCCGGAAGCTCAAACATTATTTTCAGGGTCATCCTGTCACAGTGGTCAGTTCAGCCCCTCTGGGAGATATCATTCAAAACAGAGAAGCAACTGGCCGGATTGCTAAGTGGGCTATTGAGCTTGGGCCTCACGGGCTCAAATATATGCCTCGCACAACAATTAAATCCCAGGCGCTCGTGGATTTCATCAATGATTGGACAGAGTTGCAGGCACCAGAGGAAAATCCAGATAACACGTATTGGACTATTCATTTTGATGGATCCAGACAGTTGGAGGGCTCGGGGGCTGGAGTCATACTAACTTCCCCACGAGGTGGCAAGTTTTGTTATGTCCTCCGTTTAATGTTCCCTTGTACTAACAATGCAGCTGAGTATGAGGCCTTACTCCATGGTCTTCGGATGGCTAAGGAGATGAACTTAAGATGGGTTAACTGCTTTAGGGATTCATATCTAGTGGCTCAACAGGTGTCTGGTACTTGGGATTCTAAAGACCCACTCATGGCTGCATATCAACGAGAGGTGGACACAGTGGCTGGTCACTTCAAGGGTTATCAGGTGGACCATATAGACCGGCGAAAGAACGAAGCGGCGGATGCTTTAAGCCGCCTTGGTTCTCAGCGTAAACCGGTCCCACCAAATGTCTTTCTTGACGTGCTGCATAATCCATCGGTCAAGGTACCAACAGAGGAGGAGTTGGCTATTCCTGATTCGGAAGCTCAATTGGTGGTAGCTTTGCATGTCATACTGGATTGGACAATCCCATACCTGGCTTACATGAACCGGGGTGAGTTACCGAAGGATGAAACCTCGGCCCGGCAGATAATACGGTGTTCTAAGTCGATGACCATACTCAATGGAGATTTACATTGTTACAGCATCTCAGGGGCAATTCAGCGTTGTGTCTCTCCTCAAGAGGGGTGTGAGATTTTGCGAGAAATCCATGAAGGTGATTGTGGTCATCACGCCGGTTCAAAGTCTTTGGTGGCTAAAGCTTTTTGCCATGGTTTCTATTGGTTAACAGCTCATGTTGATGCTTAGGATTTAGTTAAACGATGTGATGGTTGTCAAAAATTTGCACGCCGTGCTCATATTCCGGCTCAGGAGTTGAGGATGATTCCAATAACGTGGCTGTTTGCGACTTGGGGGCTTGATATGGTTGGACCCTTCAAGCGATCCAAGGACAAAAAGACCCACTTGTTAGTGGCAGTTGACAAATTCACCAAATGGGTGGAAGCAGAGCCAGTCAGTAAGTGTGATGCGGCCACGGCGGTTCAGTTCATCAAAAAGGTGATATTCCGGTTTGGCTTTCCACACAGTATTATAACTGATAATGGTACTAATCTGTCAAAGGGAGAGATGGAGGAATTTTGCCGACGTGAGCACATCCGGCTTGATATAGCATCGGTGGCTCACCCCCAATCTAATGGTCAAGCGGAGAGGGAAAATCAAGAAATTTTGCAAGGTATTAAACCCCGGCTTATGGTTCCTTTGAAACGGACACCGGGTTGTTGGGTTGAGGAGTTACCTTCTGTGTTATGGTGCATCAACACCACACCCAACAGATCTACGGGTTACACACCTTTCTTCATGGTTTATGGAGCGGAGGCAGTTCTTCCTAGTGACATCCGTCACGACTCGCCCCGTGTGACAGCTTATGTTGAAGCTGATAATGAGAAGGCACGTCAGGATTCCCTGGACCTGTTAGATGAGGAGCGTGATCTTGCAGCAGCACGTTCGGCGATTTATCAACAAGATCTCCGACGTTATCACAGCCGCTGGGTTAAGACCAGAACTTTTGAAGAGGGCAATCTGGTGCTCTGGCTCATCCAGGATCAGACTGATATGCACAAGTTATCCCCACCTTGGGAAGGACCTTTTGTGGTCAGCAAGAATCTGCACAATGGGTCATACTACCTCATTGATGTTCGAGAGCACAAAGACTCACGTAAATCGGAGGAGGAGACCAAGCGGCTGTGGAATATACCTCTTCTTCGGCCTTACTATACTTAAGCCACATGCTCTTCATATGTACATATTTATGACAATGTATATATTATATAATAAACCGGAGCCTCGAATAAAGCAGGGTCTCTGTTCTTTTTACATCACATGTGTGCTTACAAGAGTTTCTACTGACAAAGCGGAGTTTTATTAAACCGGTCTCTGCAGCTGCACGGATATAAAGAAAATAACTAGGGGCTTGGTCATATCTGAACCATAGCTACACCTCTTGATCGGTTTGAAACCACAAAGGGATATCACTAGGGGCTTGGTTGTTGTCACACCATAGCTACACTTCTTGATCGGTTTAACACCACAAAGGGATATCACTAGGGGGCTTGGTTGTTGTCACACCATAGCTACACCTCTTGATCGGTTTAACACCACAAAGGGATATCACTAGGGGGCTTGGTTGTTATCACACCATAGCTACACCTCTTGATAGGCGTTAAACCAAAAAGTAAATTATGTGGAGCCAAAGAGAGTCTGTTGCATTAAGCACAGTTCAAACATAGGTAACCACCGAGCACAGCTCACATATTACCTGGGGGCTGTTTGCTTCTCATAGAACAATGAGTTTGAACCCTTGTAATAGGCTATCAAGCCAGGCTTGGAAGCCAGGTGTATTCACCTAAAACCCCAGGTTATCCTGCCTCTTTAAGTAAGTCACTCCATCCAGGTAAACCTGTTATGACCCATCGAACGTTTCACAAGTCAATCCCATGGACCCTGAACTTGTCAAAGTTAAATTGGTGATTGGTTAAAGATTGAGGTCCATCTTAAAAAGGCTTTGCAAAATGGTTTAACTCAGCGGCCTGGCAGCCCATGAAAAGCCTCGATTTAGGGCCTGGCAGCCCATGAAAAGCCTTGCATATTTCTGTTGTTTTTGCTATTTTCATGATAAGGGATTTATAAACATTTTTCTGACAAACCGGCAGGACTTTCAGCGCTTCGTTGTTAGTACATGACCATATTCTAAACTAGTAGCGAATTGCTCCGGACTGGTCTTGACTAGATGTCACCAGCTTATACGAACAAATCAACGGCTTTTTAGCCCAATATGATTTCTACATGAACCGGCAAGAGGGCCAGGAGTTATCAATGCTTCGGATTGGTGTTTTCACCTTTACCATACAAACATTTGGTCAGCCAACGAGGTATGTTGCATATGTTATTTTTAATACAAACTTTGATTATTCATCCAAGTATTTTATATTTTTGGGCATCATGACCCGTCCAGTGGTAAACCACTAGGACACTTTCAAGTTCTTACATCCAGGAACACAAATCATCATGGGCTATGCATAAATAGATCCCAAAAAAGTGAAACAAGTTTTCCGCATGTCAAAGCAACATAAACATGCTCGAGGGCATGGCAGATAATGGGGTTTTGCTATCCTATTACAAGAAGCCTTAAAACGACTCCAATTGAATAATTGTTTCAAAGCAGTGGCACATAATAGCTTGTAAACCGGCTGCCGATTTAAGATGCTTCATATGGACGGCTTGACGATTGAGGATCATTGCTGCAATCACTTCTTCTTCATACCTCCCCTGACGCTGGAAATCAACCGTTGACCAATCGATTCCGGTAAAAGCTTGAAACACGGCTTCTTCATGGATAAGGCTGGAGGGGTTAATGTCAGGAGCGTAAGTATGCTTACGGATTGGAGGCACAAGTTCTTCGACTTCATGGATTTCAGCAGGTTGTCTCTTCCCTTCAGTGTCGTAAGCCGACTGGAAATGAGATAAGTCTGTGTCTTCTGCCAGTTTGCTGGCTATTGGCCGCATCTCCTTTGTCAGCCTTCGGGGATCATCATTGTCGAAGTTTGAACCGTCCTCCTTCACACCTGGATATCCTTTAATGATGTCATCCTCTTCAAGATCCAGAATCCATGCTTTGGCCCGAATTACTGCGGTCCGCGCTCCTGCTCTTGCGGCTGCCTTCTTTAGTTTAGCAATCCGGGCTAGTAGCATGGCCAGCTTCTTAAGGGTTTCTTTTATCAGTGTTGGTTCCGGTTTATTGTAGGCTGCAGTGCATATAGCATGCTGGGATCCAGAGTAAAGCTGTTCTATTAAGGTGTAAGCCACTTTAAGCTTCATCCGCATATCAGCGCCCAGATGAGTAATGCGGGTGCCTATCATGGTTTAATATCAGCCCAACTGGTAAACAATAAGATCTAATGAATTGGACAAACAACATGGCGTTGATTTGCTGCTTCAAACCAGTTAGTTCATCTACAACTGGCTTCAGGGCTGCTTCGGCATCCTCAGCTCTTTTGGTTAAACCGGTCTTTTTGGTTTCCCAGTCAGCACATTCCTTGTTAAAAGACTCCTTTAGCTTTTCCATAGCTGTCAGGGATTTGGCCAGCTCCTCCTTGGCTTTCACAGCCTCTTCTTGTTGGGACTTCACGTTCTCTTGCAACTCAGTGGTTCGGGCATCTTTATTGCTTAGCTCGGCCTATAACAACGAAGATATGTCAACAACAGGATATGTATTTTCTAAGTACTAAGCGTATAACAAGTTATGCACTTCGTACTTGGGGGCTAATGCCTATTTGCTCTATTATCAATACATCTTTTATAAGTATCCAGAACAATGCAAGCATTATCCTTGACACTTGGGGGCTAATGTACATCTGTTCAAAACGGACGCATGGATTCAAGACCCGGATTACCTCGCAAAGCTAAACCGGTCTTTGGGGCTACACTGAGGAAAGCTACATAATTACATTGGTAAAGTATCGGTTTTGTTTTCACTAAGGACCTGACATTTTGAGGGTCAGCAGGAGAGGATTAAAGTATTACAAAGTCCCAGTTTAAGATTAACATCATAAAACGGCCCTTGGGGGCTACTTGGGCTAGTGTCTTAACTTTGGAATCAAGAAATAAAGGGAGATGAAAATACCTCATAGCGTTCCTTCATCAGGTTCACCAACCCGGCTTCATAGTCATGGTTTAAGTGCAGACGGTTTAAGAAACTGGAGTAAAGTTCTTCAACACTGAGATGAGCATAGCTTGATAAGTCAGTACTCCATTTACCCTTTTCCCTGGCAGCATGCTCTTCTTTGGCACTATGTTGGGCCAAGAATACAGGATGGCCAGGAGAGTTGTGGCCCATGCCAGTAATGATAACATCATCTCCTTGGCCCTCAGTAGTTTTTGCGGGTGACGATGGAGTACTAGTACCTCTCACTGGACTAGCTCGGTTTGGAGCTGCCGGTTCAGTGTCAGGCATGGCAGGATCAACTTCTGGTTGTTCATTAATATTCTGGTCTTCAAGGGGCGGTTCATCAAAGGTAGCTTTAGGATGAGGACCCTGCGGTTCACGAGTTTGGTCCGGATCACCTATTTGCTCTTCTTCAAAAATTGCCTGGTCTTCTGACAGATTGTTGACCCGAGCTTTCTTGCTGGGTCTGGCTTTGGCTCTCCAAACAAAATTAAAAGAGGTTTAGCATCTTATTCAAGATTGTCAACGCATTTGAAGAGAGGGTTTGAATGCTTACCCAGCTACAGTTTTAAGAGGAGGGAGTTGGGTTGTTGTTGACTCGCCAGAAGATGAGGGAGGTGCCACCTGATAATTTGAATCGGATGGATTAAGAGGTTGTCTAAAATAACCTGCCTTGGGATAAGAATTGTCAGAAGTGGGGGAGACCTCAGATCGGCGCTTCCAAACCGGGGTATCAGGTAAACCGGCCGAAGTAACCTATTGGCTGCTGTGCCGGGTGGTTCGACATGCTTCATGCTGCTGCGTCTTCAAAATAAATGTTGGATCCAAGTAAGCAAGAGGATGAGAAAAGCTTACTTTTCGGATCGCTTGACGGGTTTTTTTGTGTTGGCATAGAGTCTGAACCGGAGGAAAGGGTAATTACCTCTATAGCATTAGCTTGGTTGCCTTCTACATCCTCCTGATAAAGATCATTGTTAATGAGGTGCATGAAAAGGGAGCCAAGTGAGTCAAGTTCTACCTCAACTTCCGGATCATCTGCATCTTCATCCAATTCCATGTTGATCCGGTTAGCTGTTTTCCGCTTTGAGGTACGCTTGACAGCTTTGGTTTTGGGATGGGATGGCTTTGCCGCTTTATTGCGGATTTCCGCTTCCAGAAAGGATCATCACCCTGTTTATACACAAACAGAAGAAAGTTTACAAGTTGAACAATTTAAAGATATCAAAGATAAAAAGTGTCAGGACCCCGATTCCAAGTCACATCAATCTAGCCGGTAACACCTCATCTCACTTTGCGGCCTCACACATGGTATTCCCACGGGTGTCGCCTTACCATGGCCCGGGACCGGTTGCGCCTTTTGGCTCACGTATATGATAGTGTCGCTAGCATCCATATGACAGAGAACCCGGGCCGACATGGCTAGTCGTGAACCCAAAGCGGCACTAACCTATGGGGACAGGCATACATGAATCACATTGAGCATGTCGGTCAGCAGCGTGTGAATCCGGGCTGTAGCACTGGGCTAACAGGACTCCGGGAACCCGGGCTGTAGCAGGCTAGGCAGGACTCCGGATGTCACCGCATGACATTTCCCCGAAGGGACAGACACATGAACGAAGTGAAACACATGCCGGGCAGTCAAGTGTCCTGAGCAGTAGTGCTGGGCTAACAGGACTCCGGTGAACCGGGCTGTAGCGGACTACTATGGCTCATGGAAGCACTAGACTACATTTCCCCATAAGAGAGGCTACCAAGGATAAACAACAAGATTGTCGGATCCTACACATACCAAGCATTTCAATCATACACACAATATGCTCGATATGTGTAAATACAACATGGCATCACAACATAACTCTACAACTCAAGTATTTATTCATTAGGCTCCGAGGAGCGAGATATTACAAACATGGGTCTCATGACCCAACAATCATAGCATACAAATCAAAGCACTTGCAGAAGCTTAACATGTCTGAGTACAGACATCTACAAATGAAAAAGGCTAAGAAGCCTGACTATCTACTAGATCCTACAGAGGGCACAAGATCGTAGCTGAGGTATCAAGCTAAACGTCGAAGTCCACACGGAACTACTAGAGAGACTGACGTCTCTCTGCAAAACGTAAAATAGGCAAACGTGAGTACAAATGTACCCAACAAGACTTACATCGGAACTATCTACATATGCATCGGTATCAATAAAGGGGGTGGTGGAGTTTAACTGCAGCAAGCCAGCTTTGACTCAGTGGCTAACATGAACTACGGCTGCAAGCAACTCTGTTGAGGTGGCACACATGAGTCCACATATTCACAATTCAATACACCACTATGGATCCGCTCCCGTCTCCCTACGAGAAGGCCATCCATAGCACTCACACTTATCTTGCGAGTTTCAGAGTATATACTTTCACTTGTCTATGAACTATGCAAGGGGTCCAAGTTTCCATATCCGAGGAATTCGGCTATTCGAATAGATAATGATAACCCTACAGGGGTGTACTTCTTCACGCACGCTCCCACCACTTACCGTCGTTTACACGACATGTACTCGGCAACCTTCAAGCGGAAGCCCAACGAGGGTGTCTGCCACGGCCTACCTAAACACTCAAGTCTCTAGTCCAGGTTTAGCGCCTATCCAGGTTCCATCCGTAGGGAGTCCGGCCGAGGTTTCCACATACGGCCCCGAACGATGTGAACAGGGTTCCCGAGACACCAAATGGGCGCCCGGTACACCGTACCATGGTGTATCTACCGCATCATAGCCCACCCTAGGGTCAGCACTACGCACGGCCGCCAACACATAACCTACAAACACCATAAACTAGTTGCAACTCCTGGACAGAGTACTAGGGTGATTAAGAAGCCGAGACGGTCAATTAAGGATCCTAATAAGTGGTAGTAGCTGTTCATGGATCACAGACACAGAACTAAGATCCTAAGAATGGTTTCAATGAGACAACCCACCATGTACTCCTACATGGCCTCTCACCGCTACCTTTACCTAATCGTGTTCACACACTTACACAGTAGGACATGTTCATCACCATTCCAATTCATTCTCGGTGAATCAGACCCGACACAACTCTATGCAATAGAAGGCATGACAAACAAGCATGAATGAGTAGGCACATCAGGTCTCAAACAACTCCTACTCATGCTAGTGGGTTTCATCTACTTACTGTGGCAATGATAGGTCATGCAGAGGAAAGGGGTTCAACTACCGCAACATGTAACAGTTGAATCGTCGTTGTCCTAATGCAGTAAAAGAGAGCAGGAGTGAGAGAGTGGGATTGTATCGGAATGAACAAGGGGGTTTTTCTTGCCTGGCACTTCTGAAGATAGTATAGCTCTTCATCGGTGTCATCGATCACGTCGTCGAAAACATCGTCTACTAAGAGGGGGCATTTACCGGCAACAAGGAAGAATACAATCAATGCAATGCAACAATATGATGCATGATCATGAGATGGCAATATGCTGTGATTTGGGCTAATGCAACAGAAAGTCATTTTAATCGAGGTGGAATTCAAAACTATATCAAATTCCAACTCCAAACCTATTATGAAATTTGCCCTAATCATGTTTCATCCTAAACAGTGAGGTTAACTTGCTCAAACATGCATGAAAATGGTACAGATGGATTCCTTGAATTTTTCTGATAATTTTTCATATATAAATTATTTCATTTGGAGTTATAGATAATTTTCTATGATTTTTAGAAGTTTTGGGCATTTTCTGTAATTTCCTGATTATTAATAAATCTAGAAAATGTATTACTGCGTCAGCATTAGGTCATGCTGACGTCAGCAGGTCAACAGGAGCCGTCCTGGTCAAACCTGACCAGTGGGGCCCACTGGTCAGTGTAATAGTGCTGTCTTGGGTCACTAATGGGTGGGGCCGGTCAAGGTCCATGTCAGCTCGGTCAAAGCTGACGCATGGGTCCACTGGTTTTGCTAATTAGCCTAATTATTTTGGTTAACCAGTAAACTAACAAACTAGGACCCACTGTCAGTGACTAGTGGTAACTAATACGGTTAACTAGTCCCTAATCTAATGACGGCCACGTCGGCAGCCGCCGGGTTAGTCGCCAGCGACACACAGACGCAGCACAGCTCGCCGGAGTGGTGCTAGAGGCTGTGGCTTCCCGTGCTGAGGGCACCAGGGGGGAGCCCTCGCTCGCCCCCATCCAGGGGTGCACGCAGCTAGGCGCAGGGAGGCCGGGGTCGACGGCGGCGACCATGTGGGCGAAGGCCGGAGCACGGGGTTGTCCTGGAGGGGCTGCAGTGCAGGGTAGTAGGTGCAGGTGGTGGATTTGGCTTGCTAGGGAGCTTCTGAGAACGTTAACGGGCTCGGACGCGGGAGACAACAGTTGTGGTCGCGGTGGCGTCATGGCCGGCGGCGGCGAGCTCGGGAGCTGACGGGAGCGGTAGCTACGGCACGTATCCGACGAGGGAAACAGAGGGGAAAGGTACCATGGCTCACGGTGGTTCGACGGGGAGGCTCAGCGGGCTCGGGGAGGACCGGTAGGTGGTGAATCGTCGATGAAGTCCGGCGAGCAGATGCGGCGGTGACGAGCTCGAGGGCGACATTTCAGGGCGCCCGCGGTCGTGTGCTTCAGTAGAGAGGTCGAGGGAGACGTGGGGAACCTCCTGGATATGGTGGTTCAGCAAGGTGGC
>NC_041382.1:363631565-363648598 GCF_002162155.2 Triticum dicoccoides | reverse complement strand
ATGGCTCGATGCGGACGGCAGCGGCGAAGTCGCCCGTGTCGTCGACGTGTCTCAGGAGGCAGCCAGGCAGCTGCTGTGTGGCGCGCGGTGAGCGCGCATGAGTCGAGCACACGCGCCCTGTCTACTGGCGTAGTGGAGAAGATGATTGGCAGGTGGGCTGCACAGTAGCGGGCCGGCTAAATGGGCTGCGGTAAGTTAGGTGGGTTTCTTTCCCTCTCTGTCTTTCTACTTTTGTTTCTGTTTTCTAGTTTTGTGTTGTAGTTTTGAGCTTAGTAAAAATACCAAGGCCTTTCCTAAAATCCTGAAAATATTCATCGACTCTTGCTGAATTATTTCAGTGGCCCAAAAATAGTTCCAACATTATTTGAACATTTAAATTGTTTATAGTATTTAAATGCCCAAAGTCAAATACAATAAGATTTAATTCAAAAATCCAGAATGGCCTAGAAATATGTGCATTATTTTTGGCAGAGGTTCTAGACCAATTCAAAAATGATGGACATTTATGAAGGGCATTTTGGGTTCATTGAAATATTTTTATTTTGATCCTAGTTGAGTTCTTTTGGTGCTAGGGTTTCATCATCCCCAATTCAAATTAATTTGAAAATAACATGATGCATGGATGCAGATGCAACTATTTGCAGGCACAAATTCTAGGGCTGTGACAACTCACCCCCACTAAACAAGAATCTCGTCCCGAGATCCAAGACGTGAGGTAAGAAGACAGAGGGGGCACAAGACCAACACAATCTTCATGATCCAAGTTGCACCTCATAAGGTTGTTGATTCGTAGCATACGTTGATCTTGACATCCTCGCTTTTGAGATCTTCATCCACGAGATGATGACGGAAAGAAACTCTACTAGGATTGATCTTCTCAAAGATCAAACTATACAATCTCAACTCACGGAATGAGATGTTGAAACATCTCGAGTTGAGACACAAAACACATCAAGAGGGATGGAAGAACAAACGACGGGGTTTGATTTGGTGGGCAACAATTCCACGCTTAGAAAGATGGTGGATGGTGTCAAGGTGGCGAGGAAATAATTGCCATGATCCCTTAACGGGGCACCTTGGAAAAGGTGACTCATTGAATTGTTTCCTTAAGTGGCAAAAAGAATTACTTTTGATACAAAGATCATTGAAATTCTTTATACCAGCCTAAGGCAATCACAAATGATCGTGTGAACGAATTTGAACGAGTGGCATACCCATACCAGAATGGATGATGTGGACTACCTTGTTGAAGACAACGCAATGGATGACTTTTGCTTATCACCGGAAATGGATGGGACCCATGACATGAACACTTTTGAAGATGATCCTGAACAACAACTACTCAGATGCAAGCTGGGAACAAAATGCAAATGTTGGGAATGATTCTGGTAACTGGGGAAGAACTCAATAGTCGAGAGTGTTTCCAACGTACCAATGGTTATAGAATCATCGAAGAAACTGAGAGCACAAGGATCCCTAAGGAACAACTTCAAGAATAAGTTATGCGAAATCCTTGGGAGGTGACCAAACGGCTTAATCAGGATACTACAACAGCAGTGCTTCCAGCTAGGTGTGTCCACTTCACTGGAACCTATATCATAGTTCTCGGAAGAAGTTCCAACCATCATATTTGCCTGAGATTCAAATCTGGTTGGTAACAGGATAATTCAGACAATATGTCTGGAAAGAAAGTTTGCAACACAAATCGACGAGATGACGTTACAAGATTCTTGGGAAATGAACTACGATAGTAAGCTCCAAAACATGAGCTGGTTCTACTACAAACCTGTGAACACGTTGTCCAAGACAAGCATGACCACATAGTAGTCTTATAATAAAACACTACCGAGTTTAGGTTGGGAACCCTCAGCAGGGATAACAAAATCTTGTACAAATCCATCTGGTACCTTCAGGACTAGCACTTAGAACTTATTATCCTTGAACAAGCATTCAGTGGCTTGGTGTGCTAGGAACACATATGGAGTGGAGGTAATTAATCTACCAAACGATAGAATACCTCGCACGAATGCATGACTGACTTGGGATGATTCCAAAGGAAGCAAAAACAAGCTCCCTCGAATTCACGGCGACAACTTGCATCGGTTGCACGTGAACTTAGAGGAAGTCACTACTTTCATCCAAACATACTTCATGAACGGGGCATGAAGAAAATTCTTACACAAGTTTCCAACACTAGCTGGATGTTCAACATGAATCATGGGGGAGAGAAAATGCTGCTGATGGGCTCAACAACAACTCATCGAAATTTCCATATCACTGGACTTCCACCATTATGTGAACTTGGTGATAGTATTGGTCAGACCAAAAGATGTAGTGGTGTATGCTCGAGGAATCAACCACGAGTAAGACAACATTACGAATATCATTGGTTCTAACTTGATTTGACGATCGCCCCAACTCAAATCAAGGTTTGGACAAGACAATAGGTTCAACAACTGATCATGGGGATCAGTTGATGAAGATATCATCTTTCTTCAACACACACACACAAACACAAGGATATCCCTTTGGAACAAACTAAGTTAGGCAAGCTTTTATCTTCCAACTCTCCAAGTTGTTGTTTAGCTTAACCGACTAGCTCAGGGGTATCCAACACGGATCCTTGGAGAAGGAGTGGTTTACAAGAAATCAACTTGATCACGAACTCAATATAGCGGTCAGGTGACAACCTGATAACACTTTCGAGAAGATATTCGGAAATTCATGAACCACTGATATGTTACTAAGCTCGAGAACAATCTTGCTTTGCGAGGCAAGACAATGTGACGAATAGAGCAAGGGTTTGACACAATCCTATCTCATTGATCGAATAGTGCTCTGGAGATAAGGACTAGGTAGCACGATCAATCTTAGAATGATGATTCAATAACCAACATGCTAAGAATGAGTTTATGGTCCATTAACTACCAAGCAACGAGGTTGATAGGAGTATTGATTTCACACATCACGATTCACTTGTTGGCGTTCCGGTTACAATAACATGGGGACCGAGGAATGAATAATGATGGCAAGAAGTATCACTGTATCAAGAGTTCATAGGATGATGTGCAATTTCCATGACATTCTTGATATAAAGATGGTAATACTCCAAGGTAGAACAGAATCAAAAGCTAGATTGGCATTTTATTTGCGGATTACAACTGCTTTGACCCAATCCTGGATATGGATGAGGTACTGGAGTTTGTTTCTCCTAGTCATTGTGGAATAGAATGGCTTGACGAATCACAAGAGTAATAGGCATCGAGAACATGAGTGCATGACTACTCCTAACTATCAATTGATAGATGAAGGTCGGAATATAACTGAAGGGGGACAACTCAAAGGAACATATGATTTCTCTAAGTTGTAGATGCATCAGTTAGCGTGTTGAATAAATTCAACATGTTTCTTCCGGATAACCCATCCAGAAAGGTAGAACTGGAAGAGTCACAACATAGAATCGAGAACCCATTAAGAGCTCTGGTTGTGATCTTTTGGTTCAAGAACTTCTGCCATATTGGTTCATGGTACTGGAAGAATGAGATACCACAACCCTCGAGGACTATCACAAAGGTTTACTAATGTCCTAAGGAACTAGCAAACACTATCAACATGAAGCAAGTAGGGTGAATCTCGGGTTCAAGAACCCATGAGTAGAATACCTACTACTAATGGCATCACGGGATGCTTCCGAGAATGATGGCCAGAATCATCACACTGGGAATGCAAAACATGGCTAGATTACTAGGTGGTCCTCTAAGACACCTAGGGTCATAATAATAGCTCCAACATATATGTCGAGGTAATGTAGTACCTCAACTCAACAATTAGTGTGGTCAATCTGGCCCAAAAGGATCATCGGGAACGGAAAGAAGGGATTTGCAAATGCTTCAGACTATTTAGAAACCTGGGATGACTCGGACAGCATAACGGCTGTAAATGCTCAAAAAGATTTGAGACATCCTGCAAAATGGTGGCATAACCACTTAGCATCACAATATCAAGGTTCTGAGTCGAGCTACGAACATATGGAAGTAGTAGGAACTGAACTGAGGCTTGAACTCAACAATCCTAGGCAACTACGGTTTAGTAACACGTCATCCTGAGAGATAGAGGAGAAGCCTAGTTCCTAATCCCCGTAGAAAAGAAGAGGTTGACTCAGATCAGAAGGGCATAAGGTAAAGGAGTAAAAAGAGCCTTACGTTCCCTTCCACAATATATTCCCCTACATAACTAAAGCATTTCTAGACACAACTCCGACCGGTTTGGCTTGGTAATTCTACAGGCAGTCAGGCTCTGATACCAAAGCTGTCAGGACCCCGATTCCCAGTCACATTGATCTAGCTGGTAACACCTCATATCACTTTGCGGCCTCACGCATGGTATTCCCATGGGTGTCGCCTTACCATGGCCCGGGACCGTTTGCGCCTTTTGGCTCACGTATATGATAGTGTCGCTAGCATCCATATGACAGAGAACCCGGGCCGACATGGCTAGTCGTGAACCCAAAGCGGCACTAACCTATGGGGACAGGCATACATGAATCACATCGAGCATGTCGGTCAGTAGCGTGTGAATTCGGGCTGTAGCACTGGGCTAACAGGACTCCGGGAACCCAGGCTGTAGCAGGCTAGGCAGGACTCCGGATGTCACCGCGTGACATTTCCACGAAGGGACAGACACAGGAACGAAGTGAAACACATGCCGGCCAGTCAAGTGTCCTGGGCAGTAGTGCTGGGCTAATAGGACTCCAGTGAACCGGGCTGTAGCGGACTACTATGGCTCATTGAAGCACTAGACTACATTTCCCCATAAGAGAGGCTGCCAAGGATAAACAACTAGATTGTCGGATCCCACACATACCAAGCATTTCAATCATACACACAATATGCTCGATATGTGTAAATACAACATGGCATCACAACATAACTCTACAACTCAAGTATTTATTCATTAGGCTCCGAGGAGCGAGATATTACAAACATGGGTTTCATGACCCAATAATCATAGCATACAAATCAAAGCACATGCGGAAGCTTAACATGTATGATTACAGACATCTACAAATGAAAAAGGCTAAGAAGACTGACTATCTACCAGATCCTGCCGAGGGCACAAGATCGTAGCTAAGGTATCAAGCTAAACGTCGAAGTCCACATGGAACTACTAGCAAGACTGACGTCTCTCTGCAAAACATAAAATAGGCAAACGTGAGTACAAATGTACCCAGCAAGACTTACATCAGAACTATCTACATATGCATCGGTATCAATAAAGGGGGTGGTGGAGTTTAACTGCAGCAAGCCAGCTTTGACTCAGTGGCTAACCTGAACTACGACTGCAAGCAACTCTTTTGAGGTGGCACACACGAGTCCACATATTCACCATTCAATAGACCACTATGGATCCGCTCCCGTCTCCCTACGAGAAGGCCATCCATAGCACTCACACTTATCTTGTGAGTTTTAGAGTATCCACTTTCACTTGTCTATGAACTATGCACGAGGTCCAAGTTTCCATATCCGAGGAATTCGGCTATTCGAATAGATAATGATAATCCTGCAGGGGTGTACTTCTTCACACACTCTCCCACCACTTACCGTCGTTTACACGACATGTACTCCGCAACCTTCAAGCGGAAGCCCAACGAGGGTGTCGGCCACGGCCTACCTAAACACTCAAGTCTCTAGTCTAGGTTTATCGCCTATTCAGGTTCCATCCACAGGGAGTCCGGCCGAGGTTTCCACATATGGCCCCGAACGATGTGAACAGGGTTCCCAAGACACCAAACGGGCACCCGGTACACCGTGCCACGGTGTATCTACCGCATCATAGCCCACCCCTAGGGTCAGCGCTACGCACGGCCGCCAACACATAACCTACAAACACCAAAAACTAGTTGCAACTCCTGGACAGAGTACTAGGGTGATTAAGAAGTCTAGAGGGTCAATTAAGGATCCCAATGAGTGGTAGTAGTTGTTCATGGATCACAGACACAGAACTCAGTTCCTAAGAACGGTTTCAATGAGACAACCCACCATGTACTCCTACATGGCCTCTCACCGCTACCTTTACCAAATCGTGTTCACACACTTAGCTCACACAGTAGGACATGTCCATCACCATTCCAATTCATTCCCGATGAATCAGACCCGACACAACTCTATGCAATAGCAGGCATGACAAACAAGCATGAATGAGTAGGCACATCAGGGCTCAAACAACTCCTACTCATGCTAGTGGGTTTCATCTATTTACTGTGGCAATGACAGGTCATGCAGAGGAAAGGGGTTCAACTACCGCAACATGTAACAGTTGAATCGTTGTTGTCCTAGTGTAGTAAATGAGAGCAGGAGCGAGAGAGTGGGATTGTATCAGAATGAACAAGGGGGTTTTGCTTGCCTGGCACTTCTGAAGATAGTATAGCTCTTCATCGGTGTCATCGATCACGTTGTCGGAAACATCGTCTACTGAGAGGGGGCAATTACCGGCAACAAGGAAGAATACAATCAATGCAATGCAACAATATGATGCATGATCATGACATGGCAATATGCTGTGATTTGGGATAATGCAACAGAAAGTCATTTTAATTAAGGTGGACTTCAAAACTATATCAAATTCCAACTCCAAACCTATTATGAATTTTGCCCTAATCATGTTTCATCCTAAACAATGAGGTCAACTTGCTCAAACATGAATGAAAATGGTACAGATGGATTCCTTGAGTTTTTCTGATAATTTTTCATATATAAATTATTTCATTTGGAGTTATAGATAATTTTTTATGAATTTTAGAAGTTTTGGGCATTTTCTGGAATTTCCTGATTACAAATAAATCCAGAAAATGTATTACTGTGTCAGCATTAGGTCATGCTGATGTCAGCAGGTCAACAGGAGCTGTCCAGGTCAAACCTGACCAGTGGGGCCCACTGGTCAGTGTAACAGTGCTGGCTTGGGTCACTAACGGGTGGGGCCGGTCAAGGTCCACGTCAGCTCGGTCAAAGCTGACGCATGGGTCCACTGGTTTTGCTAATTAGCCTAATTATTTTGCTTAACCAGTAAACTAACAAACTGGGACCCACTGTCAGTGACTAGTGGTAACTAATACGGTTAATTAGTCCCTAATCTAATGACGACCACGTCGGCAGCCGCCGGGTTAGTCGCCGACGACACAGACGCGGCGCAGCTCGCCAGAGTGGCGCTAGAGGCTGTGGCTTACCACGCTGAGGGCTCCAGGGGGGAGCCCTCGCTCTCCCCCATCCAGGGGTGCACGCAGCTGGGCGCAGGGAGGCCGGGGTCGACGACGGCGACCACTTGGGCAGCGGCCGGAGCATGGGGTTTTCCTGGAGGGGCTGGAGTGCACGGTAGGATGTGCGGGCGATGGATTTGGTTTGCTGGGGAGCTTCTGAGAACGTTAACGGGCTCGGACGCGGGCGACAACAGTTGTGGTCGCGGTGGCGTCATGGCCGGCGGCGGCGACCTCGGGAGCTGACGAGAGCGGTAGCTATGGCACGTATCCGACGAGGGAAACAAAGGGGAAAGGTAGCACGGCTCACGGTGGTTCGACAGGGAGGCTCAGTGGGCTCGGGGAGGACCGGTAGGTGGTGACTCGTCGATGAAGTCCGGCGAGCAGATGCGGCAGTGACAAGCTCGAGGGCGACGTTTCGAGGCGCCCGCGGTCGCGTGCTTCAGCAGAGAGGTCGAGGGAGACATGGGGAACCTCCTGGATATGGTGGTTCAGCGAGGTGGCGGCGGTGGCTGCGAGAACTGCGGTGGCCTGCTCGTGGCGGCTTCGGCATCGGGGGGAGAAGCGCTGGGACGAGGTGAAAGTGAGCAGAGAGGGATGGCTCGATGCGGACGGCAGCGGCAAAGTCGCCCCCGTCGTCGACGTGTCTCAGGAGGCAGCCAGGCAGCTGCTGCGTGGCGTGCAGTGAGCGCGCGTGCGTCGAGCACATGCGCCCTGTCTACTAGCGCGGTGGAGAAGATGATTGGCAGGTGGGCTGCACCATAGCGGGCCGGCTAAATGGGCTATGGTAAGTTAGGTGGGTTTCTTTCCCTCTCTTTCTTTCTACTTTTGTTTCTGTTTTCTAGTTTTGTGCTGTAGTTTTGAGCTTAGTAAAAATACCAAGGCCTTTCCTAAAATCCTGAAAATATTCATCGACACTTGCTGAATTATTTCAGTGGCCCAAAAATAGTTCCAACATTATTTGAACATTTAAGTTATTTATAGTATTTAAATGCCCAAAGTCAAATACAATAAGATTTAATTCAAAAATCCAGAATGGCCTAGAAATATGTGCATTATTTTTGGCAGAGGTTCTAGAGCAATTCAAAAATGATGGACATTTATGAAGGGCATTTTGGGTTCATTGAAATATTTTTATTTTGATCCTAGTTGAGTTCTTTTGGTGCTAGGGTTTCATCATCCCCAATTCAAATTAATTTGAAAATAACATGATGCATGTATGCAGATGCAACTATTTGCAGGCACAAATTCTAGGGCTGTGACAAAAAGGAAGCATAGTGCTTACAGCAGGCGGTTTATTTTGAGTGTAGAAGGGGTTCAAGCTAGTTTGGCGACAGACTGATTCCGGATCATTCAAAATTTTCTTGACGCTTTCAGTGACCTCTTCATCGATTACCTGAATGTTGATGTGGCGTTGGGGGTATTCTAATTCACCAGTGTGCTCACACATTAAACCGGGGCGGGGGCTTAGTGGCAAGACGCTCCAAGATATCCAGCAATGCACAAAATCAACGCGTGTTAAATCGTTGGCCATAATGGCCCGGAGCTTGGCGAGTTGAAGGGCATATTTCGCCCGTTGCACATAACTTAAACGCTGCGGCATTGGATGAGTGTTGGAAAGCCGGTGATCATGGTAGCCTGGAAGAGGGTTCTCATCTTCAGGAGAGGTATCTATGCAGTAGAACCAAGTTTTGTTCCATTCCTTAGGGTGACTGCGCAGTTTGGCATGAGGGAATTCAACTTCTTTCCGCTTTTGAACAGAGACACCACCAAGTTCAGTGTTGGGACCGTTTACAAATTATGTATGCCGGTTTAGATGAAAAAAGTCTCGGAACAGCTCAGCAGTTGGTTCTTCTTGTAAGTATACTTCATAGAAGACTTGGAAGTTGCATAGATTGGACACCGAATTGGGTCCGATATCTTGAGGATGGAGTTGGAAACTGGCAAGCACATCTCAGAAAAACTTCAAACAGGGCGGTTTGAAACCACGACCTATGTGGTCGACAAAGACCACTATCTCACCCTGCCTCAGCGTAGGAGGATTCTCCGTTCCTGGACCTCGCCATCGAATTTCAGTTTTCTTGGGCAAGGTGACGATATTGACCATTCCGTTCAACTGTTCTTCGGTGACCCGGGAGCGAGCCCAGTTGCAAGCAAAAAACGGTTTGGCCATTGTGAAACGAAAAGCTGAAAAAGAAATGCCGGTTTGCAAATCATTCAAGGTGGTACGCAAGATGCAATGGATTAAAAATATACAGATATGTGAAATTACGTAAACCGGAGATTGATACAATAATGAATGACAAGGTCATATCAAGGGTATACATGTGTTGGGGATATTACTACAGGGCGTAAACCGGCCGGGAGTAGCCGGATTAACTTTATGAAGATTAGAAGCCCATGAAGACGTAAGAATGATGGCGCTTTATGAAGGCCTAAGGCCCAAAGGCGAGTTAAGGCCTATAGATGTAAACTGACCTTATTATGTAACTTGCATTGTAAGATAGGAAGTATAGAGACCGAACCGAACACGTTTATGATCCAGCTTCGGGACTCTGTAAACCGGCGGGCGTCAACCTATGTATATAAAGGGACGACCCGACAGCGGTTTAGGCACAACAGACAACAACTCGAGAGCCAGTCAAAGCGGATCCGCTCCCTGGTCAACGAAACCCTAGCAATACCAATCACAACTAGACGTAGGCTTTTACCTTCATTGAAGGGGCCAAACTAGTGTAAACTCCCCGTGTCCCCTTGTCCGGTTTAACCCCTTTAAGCTAACCTATTGTGATGGCTCCACGACTAAGTCCTTTCACAAGGACATCTGCCGTGACAAACCCACGACACAACGTGCTTTGCATCAAGAGCAACAAGAAATGAGTGAATGCATCGACAACCTCGCCACCGACTTGCGACTCTCCGAGCAACGTACAAGAGACTACTTCGACCACAAGCTCGACGATCACAAGCAAGAGAATGACGCAACAATGGACGAGATTCATGCTTTGTTGCTCAACCGCTCTTCTTCCACTTCGTTCTCATCAAGACGGAGCCGCTCAAGTCGACACTCCGACTTCACCCTCTCCGGCTCAAGTACACCGACACCAAACACTCTTCGCCATTCCGTGCGCAACAATCGTCAACTAAGCCTCAATCGTCTATGCGACACCGACTCTCAAGAGCACCGACACCATCAAAACCAAGCTACCTTTGTGCAAGCACAAGAACGACAACGACAATACCAACACGAAGAGGAAGAGTGAGCGCGTCTACACCAAGAAGCACAAGATGTCGAGGCACAATGTCAAGAGCAACAATTGCGAGATGCTCAAGCACTTGCGGTGCAACAAGCCCTCTGAGATTCAAGTCGAGCCGTAGCCAACCGAGGCCGACAAGCTCGTGGACATGAAGAAGCACTTCGCAAAGAAATTGACGAACGAAGATATCAAGCTCGCATGCAACGTCAAGCTTGACAAGTTCCTTCATAAGCCCACCAAGAACATCAAGTTCAATAACAACAAGACGACATTGGACATCCTCCACGACAAGAGAAAGTTGTGAAAGACGATCCTCCTCATCAAGGACGTCATCATCCCCGACCCGAACACAATGAAGAGCAACGCTACGGCAAGCAAAAGTTCACCATGCCCAAGTTTAATGGAAGCAATGATCCCGAAGAATACCTTTCATGGGCATTGAAGGTCGACAAAATCTTCCATTTGCACAACTATGAAGAAGAGAAGAAGATCGCGATGGCATCCCTTGAGTTCCAAGACTATGTCCTCATTTGGTGGGAACAAGTCATCGAGCGCCGTGAGGCAAGAGGTGAACTACCCATCACTACTTGGGTGCAAATGAAGGATGTCATGAGAGCATGCTTCGTGCCTACCTACTACAATCGCGACCTCTTCAAGAAACTCAAACTACTCAAGCAAGGAACCAAGAGCGTTGAAGAGTACTACAAGAAAATGGAGATTGCAATGATACGACCCAATGTCACGGAAGATGATGAGCGAACTATGGCACGTTTATTGAATGGACTCAATCATCCCATCAAGAAGATCGCCGACTTCCAACTATACTCGAACCTCATCGGGCTAGTGCATCAAGCTACCAAAGCGGAACGTCAAGTGCAAGAAGACTTCAAGTATGCCAAGTTCTCATCCAAGTCATACGGCTTCTCCAACAACCAAGCTTCAACGACACCAACACCTTCTACATCAACAAAGCCTTCTACAAGCAACATCGACAAATCGTGTTACAAGAAAGCTTCATCAACCCCAAGTCATCCTCCTACATAGAGAAACTTCAAGCCGAGAGCTTCATCATCATCTACCCCAACCGATGAGACCATCAAGACAAGTTCCTTCAAATGCTTCACATGCGGAGGCCGAGGCCACAAGTCCTTTGAGTGTACCAACAAGCGAACCATGATCCTCAACAACGATGGTACATACGACTCCATGAGCGAAGGAGAAACGGAAGCACTTGAGCAAGTCGCCATGCACGGGCAAGTGAACGATGAAGAGGAACAAGTCTTTTGCGATGAAGATTCAAGTCCCTCTCTAGTTGTCTCCAACGTCTTGACTCTTCAACATCACCAAGAAGAAGACCAAAGATGCCACATATTCCATACCAAGGCCGACATCAATGAAAGGTTCGTCAAGGTCATCATCGATGGAGGGAGTTGTCATAACTTTGCAAGTGAAGAACTTTGCTCCAAGATCCAATTGCCCAAGATGAAGCACCCACATCCCTACAAAGTTCAATGGCTTAGCGACTCTGGAACTATCCAAGTCGAGCATCGAGTACAAGTCACCTTCAAAATTGGTGCCTACGAAGACACTTTGGAGTGTGATGTCGTTCCAATGACCGTTTGCCACCTTCTTCTTGGACGCCCATGGCAATTTGATAGAGGTGTCATCCACAACGGCCGAACGAACCACTACATCTTCAAGATGAAAGGAAAAGAGTACGTACTTCTCCCTATGTCTCCAAGCCAAGTGATCACCGACAAGCAAGCCACCCATCATGGAGAGAATGGTGAGAGAGCGAGCCACCAAAAAGAGAGTGAGCGCCACAAGCCCAAATCGTGTGCCTCCACGATGAGCGAAAAGAACTTAGTTCTATTTGCCACCAAAATTGAGATAAGAGGAGTGTGTGAGAACCCATTTAGTGTCCTACACTATGTCCTTTTGTGCAAGGACGACGCTCCAAAATCTAACACCTCTCACGCTCTACCTTTAGTGTTGTCTTCTCTCCAAGATGTTTTCCCCGACGAGCTACCTCCAGGACTACCTCCACTATGAAGCATCGAGCACCAAATCGACCTCATCCCCGGAGCACCTCTTCCGAACAAAGCTCCATACCGCGTCAACCCCGAAGTAAAACATCTCATAGACCATGGACATGTGCACGAAAGTTTGAGTCCTTGTGCCGTTTCGGTCATTCTTGTGCCAAAACGAGGCGGTAGCTTTCACATGTGCTCCGATTGTAGACCTATCAATGCTATCACCGTTCGCTATAGGTATCCCATTCCACGCCTTGATGATATGCTTGATGAACTTAGTGGTGCCACTTTATTTTCCAAAATTGATCTTAAAAGTGGTTACTATCAAATCTGCATACAAGAGGTTAATGAATGGAAAACCGCTTTCAAAACAAAGTTTGGCTTGTATGAGTGGTTAGTCATGCCTATGGGTCTATGGGAAGCACCTGGTACTTTTATGCGTCTTATGAATTATGTATTTCGCCCTTACATTGGTGAGTTTGTTGTGGTCTACTTCGATGATATCCTTGTTTATAGCAAACCTCTTAAAGATCATGTCACCCATGTCCGAACCGTTTTGCAAACTCTTCGAAAAGAGCGTCTCTATGCTAACATGGAAAAGTGCCTTTTTGGTGTTGATAAGCTCGTTTTCTTGGGTTTTGTTGTTTCCTCTAAGGGTGTTCATGTTGATGACTCCAAGATCAATTCTATTAAAACTTGGCCACAACCAACCAACTTGCATCAAGTGAGTAGCTTCCTTGGTCTAGGCGGTTTTTACCGTCGATTTGTGAAGGACTTTAGAACCATTGCTTCACCTTTGCATACTTTGAGCAAGAAAAATGCTCCTTTTGTTTGGGGACCATCCCAAGATACCGCTTTCAATGAGCTTAAGAATTTGCTTACGCATGCTCCCGTTCTTGCATTACCCAACTTTGACAAGCCCTTTGAGATTCATTGCGATGCTAGTGGTAATGGCATAGGAGGTGTGTTAATGAAAGAGAAGTGCCCCATACCTTACTTTAGTGAGAAACTTTCTAGAGTGCACCTCAATTACCCCATCTATGACAAAGAATTATATGCTTTAGTGCGAGTTTTGCATGAATGGGAATGCTATCTTCGCCCTCATGAATTTTGAAGGAAATATGCCCTAGAGGAAATAATAAAGTAATTATTTATTTCCTTATATCATGATAAATTTGTATTATTCATGATAGAATTGTATTAACCGGAAACATAATACATGTGTGAATACATAGACAAACAGAGTGTCACTAGTATGCCTCTACTTGACTAGCTCGTTGATCAAAGATGGTTATGTTTCCTAACCATGGACATGAGTTGTCATTTGATAAACGGGATCACAACATTAGGAGAATGATGTGATTGACTTGACCCATTCCGTTAGCTTAGCACTTGATCGTTTAGTATGTTGCTATTGCTTTCTTCATGACTTAACATGTTCCTACGACTATGAGATTATGCAACTCCCCTTTATCGGAGGAACACTTTGTGTGCTACCAAACGTCACAACATAACTGGGTGATTATAAAGGTACTCTACAGGTGTCTCCGAAGGTACTTGTTGAGTTGGCGTATTTCAAGATTAGGATTTGTCTCTCCGATTGTCGGAGAGGTATCTCTGGGCCCACTCAATAATGCACATCACTATAAGCCTTGCAAGCATTGTAACTAATGAGTTAGTTGCGGGATGATGTCTTACGGAACGAGTAAAGAGACTTGCCAGTAACGAGATTGAACTAGTTATTGAGATACCGACGATCGAATCTCGGGCAAGTAACATACCGATGACAAAGGGAACAACGTATGTTGTTATGCGGTTTGACCGATAAAGATCTTCGTAGAATATGTAGGAGCCAATATGAGCATCCACGTTCTGCTATTGGTTATTGTCCGGGTCATGTCTACATAGTTCTCGAACCCGTACGGTCCGCACGCTTATAGTTTCGGTGACGATTGTATTATGAGTTTTTGTGTTTTGGTGTACCGAAGGGAGTTCGGAGTCCCGGATATGATCATGGACATGATGAGGAGTCTCGAAATGGTCGAGACATAAAGATCGATATATTGGACGACTATGTTCGGACATCGGAATGGTTTCGGGGAGTTTCAGCATATATCGGAGTACCGGGGGGTTATCGGAACCCCCCGGGGAGTTTAATGGGCCAAGATGGGCCTTAGTGGAGAAGAGGAGGGGCGGCTAGGGCAGGTCGTGCCCCCTCCCCCTCTAGTCCGAATTGGACAAGGAGGGGGGCGCCCCCTTTCCTTCCACTCTCTCCTTCCCTTCCTTTCCCCCTCCTACTCCAACTAGGAAAAGAGGGAGTCCTACTCCCAGTGGGAGTAGGAGTCCTCCTTGGTGCGCCCTCCCCTGGCCGTCTGCCTACTCCCCCCTATTCCTTTATATACAGGGGCAGGGGGCACCTCTAGACACAACAATTGATCTCTTGATCTCTTAGTCGTGTGCGGTGCCCCCCTCCACCATATTCCATCTCGATCATATCGTAGCGGTGCTTAGGTGAAGCCCCGTGTCAGTAGCAACATCATCACCGTCACCATGCCGTCGTGCTGACGGAACTCTCCTGTAGCGACCAGACCTGAAATAGTCTGATCTCTGTGCTTCGGTGTCATCCCTGGATCAGTAATGCTGACACCACACAGTACTCGGAGGATTTATAGCAGAGTAGCAATCACACACTTATTACATCGAGTGTCCCATAAGAAAGCTTATTACAATAAATATGGCTTAAGGCCATCTAATAACGATAACAGTGGAAGGCTTGGAAGATAAGTGAGTCCATCAACTCCAACGGCATCACTGAGTATAGGACCACGACCTAAAAACTCCTTAATCATCATCTGAAAAGTCTGCAACATTAACGTTGCAGCGCGAAAACGGGTCAGCACATGGAATATGCTGGCAAGGTAACACATAGAGAGTAATGGAATGAAACAGCTATACTATATGCATATTTGGCTGGTGGAAAAGCTCTATGGTTATATGTTTTTGCGAAAAGCCAATTTTTCCCTACTACAAAGGAATAAAATTTATTTAACTATCATGGTAGTTGTTAAACATTGAGAATGGTTGACAGCATTCTCAATCCCCATTAAGCATCAACATTAAACATAACCCAACAAAATTAATTTAGAGTAACATGTTGAGATTCACATGATAATCCAGGTACTAGATACTCAAGATGTCCATAACCGGGGACACGGCTAATCATGATTAGTTTGTTACACTCTGTAGAGGTTTGCGCACTTTTCCCCACAAGACTCGATCGCCTCCGTTTGGTTTCTCGCACTACATGGTGTTTGAGAAGACGGATGATCGAGACATAGTCTTTCAGAAGCGCTAGCACCTTACGATCGGGTAGACCGTACCACCTACATCCCCTACATCTGCTAGTCTACCACTGTAAGAGTTCGCACAACTTAGTCAACTATGCTAGAGCCCATAATAGCTTGTGGCTGCACACGGAAGTTTCTAGTATGAATAGTCTTATGATCCCTTTGAGCCTGGGTGGCGGTCCAAAAGAAAACAGGCAAGTCCTGGAATACCCAGGTGCCTCAATCCACCCAGATGTGTGGTTAAGTTGCCACCTTAGATAAACCATTAATTAACAAAACTCACATCTGTCATGGATATCACTCACCCAATCCACGTCTACTAGCATAGCATGGCATAATAAGCAAATGCGAAAGTAACTCCCAAAGATTTGATAATAAACAGGTAATAGGTACTACCTCAACTACTTCCCATCCCACAATTTAATTAGATCCTAATCATGCAATGTGTGAGGATTGATCTAATGCAATAAAACTGGGTAGTAGAAAAAGGTATGATCAAAGTGTTACTTGCCTTGCAGATGATCCGGGAAACCTAGCGATTCGAAGTAACAAGCGGCGCACTCCGGATACTCTATCGCAAACAAACAAACGAGCAAGCAATAAGTACCCATCTAATGCACAGGTAAAACTCAAATAAGAGATATAACCAGAAGGTTCAACTTAAGAACTCCGGTTGGCAAAAAGAACCAAACCGAACAAAGCAACGAAAGTCAAACGGCGAAAGAAAACAACTTCGTTCTAGTAATCTGGATCTAGGGCAAATTTTACAGTAGAAAAATCTTGTTTAAGTTGGTTAAATGGATAGAGGGTTTCGAGATGAAACTCTAGGCGCTTGAATCGCCTGATTCCGATAAATGAGCGAAAATATAAACTAAAACGAAAATCGGATCAGGAATCGCGATCAGATAAATCGCGGATTTAATCCGAGAAAAAGAAAACTGACGAACAGTTAATCGAACGGAGGTTCGTTAACAGAAACTAACCGGTGAACACGTTCGCTAAAACGAACGGATCGGTGAACGTCGGCGGCTATACCTCCGGCGAGGTACTCCGGCGGCGGGGCGGTGCTCCGGCGGCGGCGGTGGCTATGCGAGGTGGCGGGGCGGCGCAGCAGCGGCAGCGGCGGCGGCGGCAGCGGCAGTAGCGC
>NC_041382.1:363593561-363630944 GCF_002162155.2 Triticum dicoccoides | reverse complement strand
GGGGCGGCTCGGTATTTAAGAGAGGGAGGGGGTGCTGCCTTGGGGGAGGGTGTACGGCGGCGGCCCCGAGCCGGACTTGGGCGGCGGTGGGGTGGGCCATCGGCTGGGCCTTGGCCCAGTCGGCGCGCGGCGCGTTTTTTTTTATATATATATATTCCGCTCGGAAAAAGGAAAAAAAGAAATACTAAACGGACTCCAAAAATTCCGAAATAAATTTCCACGGGCTTCTAAAATCAAGCCTCACACGGTGAACATTTATTTGGGACCTAAATGCAATTTTGAAAAACGCACATTTTGCCTAAATCAAATAAAACACCGAAAAACTACGAAATAAAATCTTATTTGATATTATTATTAAATCCTCAATATTTCTTTATTTGGGAAAGTCATTTTATTCCCTCTCTCATAGTTTTGTAATAGAAATAATTGATGATAAAATAAATAAAATCAAATGATCCTATTCCCAAAATTTGAGAGAACTCAAATATGAAAATATCGAAATCCCCAACTCTCTCCGTGGGTCATTGAGTTGCGTAGAATTTCTAGGATCAACCAAAATGCAAAAGAAATATGATATGCATTGATGATCTAATGTATAACATTCCAAATTGAAAATTTGGGGTGTTACATCTCCCGTGAAGCTCTGGTGGATCGGAGTTTGCGAGACGTCATCGAGCTGAACATGTGCTAAACTCAGAGGTGTCGTACGTTCGGTACTTGGATCGGTCGGATCGTGAAGACGTACGACTACATCATCTGCGTTGTGCTAACGCTTCCGCTTTCGGTCTATGAGTGTATGTAGACAACAGTCTCCCCTCTCGTTGCTATGCATCACCATGATCCTGTGCGTGCATAGGATTATTTTTTTGAAATTACTACGTTCCCCAACAATGGCATCCTAGCCAGGTTTTATGCGTAGATGTTATATGCACGAGTAGAACACAAGCAAGTTGTGGCGATACAAGTCATACTGCTTACCAGCATGTCACACTTTGGTTCAACGGTATTGTTGGATGAAGCGGCCCGGACTGACATTACGCGTACGCTTATGCGAGACTGGTTCTACCGACGTGCTTTGCACACAGGTGGCTGGCGGGTGTCAGTTTCTCCAACTTTAGTTGAACCGAGTGTGGCTACGCCCGGTCCTTGAGAAGGTTAAAACATCACTAACTTAACAAACTATCGTTGTGGTTTTGATGCGTAGGTAAGAACGGTTCTTGCTCAGCCCGTAGTAGCCACGTAAAACTTGCAACAACAAAGTAGAGGACGTCTAACTTGTTTTTGCAGGGCATGTTGTGATGTGATATGGTCAAGGCATGATGCTAAATTTTATTGTATGAGATGATCATGTTTTGTAACCGAGTTATCGGCAACTGGCAGGAGCCATATGGTTGTCGCTTTATTGTATGCAATACAATCGCCCTGTAATTGCTTTACTTTATCACGAAGTGGTCGCGATAGTCGTAGAAGCAATAGTTGGCGAGATGATAACGATGCTACGATGGAGATCAAGGTGTCGCCCCGGTGACGATGGGGATCATGACGGTGCTTTGGAGATGGAGATCACAAGCACAAGATGATGATGGCCATATCATATCACTTATATTGATTGCATGTGATGTTTATCTTTTATGCATCTTATTTTGCTTAGATCGATGGTAGCATTATAAGATGATCTCTCACTAAATTTCAAGGTATAAGTGTTCTCCCTGAGTATGCACGGTTGTGAAAGTTCTTCGTGCTGAGACACCACGTGATCGGGTGTGATAAGCTCTACGTTCAAATACAACCGGTGCAAAACAGTTGCACAGGCGGAATACTCAGGTTACACTTGACGAGCCTAGCATATGGAGATATGGCCTCGGAACACTGAGACCGAAAGGTCGAGCGTGAATCATATAGTAGATATGATCAACATAATGATGTTCACCATTAAAAACTACTCCATCTCACGTGATGATCGGACATGGTTTAGTTGATTTGGATCACGTGATCATTTAGATGACTAGAGGGATGTCTATCTAAGTGGGAGTTCTTAAGTAATATGATTAAATGAACTTAAATTTATCATGAACTTAGTCCTGATAGTATTTGCATATCTATGTTGTAGATCAATAGCTCGCACATAGCTTCCCCGTTTATTTTTGATATGTTCCTAGAGTAAAATAAATTGAAAGACGTTAGTAGCAATGATGCGGATTGGGCCCATGATCTGAGGATTATCCTCATTGCCGCATAGAAGAATTATGTCCTTGATGCACCGCTAGGTGACAGACCTATTGCAGGAGCATATGCAGACGTTATGAACATTTGGCAAAGCTCGGTATGATGAACTATAATATGCAAGGGATAACGGAAACGATTCCCAAGATCTTCGTGATGCAAAAATCGACGAAGGTAGAAATCAAGAAAAGCATCAAATGTTGATGGTTGACAAGACCACTAGTTTCAAGAAAAGGGCGGTGGGAAGAAGGGGAACTTAAAAAAGAACGGCAAGCAACTTGCTGCTCAAGTGAAGAAGCCCAAGTCTAGAACTAAGCCCGAGACCAAGTGCTTCTACTGCAGAGGGACTTGTCACTAGAAGCAGAACTGCCCCAAGTATTTGGCGGATAAGAAGGATGGCAAAGTGAACAAAGGTATATTTGATATACATGTTATTGATGTGTACTTTACTAGTGTTTATAGCAACCCCTCAGTATTTGATACTAGTTCAGTTGCTGAGATTAGTAACTCGAAACGGGAGTTGCAGAATGAACAAAGACTAGTTAAGGGTGAAGTGACGATGTGTGTTGGAAGTGGTTCCAAGATTGATATGGTCATTATCGCACACTCCCTATACTTTCGGGATTAGTGTTGAACCTAAATAAATGTTATTTGGTGTTTGCGTTAAGCATGAATATGATTTGATCATATTTATAGCAACACGGTTATTCATTTAAAATCAGAGAATAATTGTTGTTCTGTTTACAAGAATAAAACCTTCAATGGTCATACACCCAAGGTGAATGGTTTATTGAATCTCGGTCATAGTGATACACATATTCATAATATTGAAGCCAAAAGATACACACTTAATAATGATAGTGCAACCTATTTGTGGCACTGCCATTTAGGTCATATTGGTGTAAAGCGCATGAAGAAAATCCATGCTGATGGGCTTTTGGAATCACTTGATTATGAATCGGTTGATGCTTGCGAACCATGCCTCATGGGCGTGATGACCAAGACTCCGTTCTCCGGAACAATGGAGCAAGCAACAGACGTGTTGGAAATAATACATACTGATGTATGTAGTCCGATGAGTGTTGAGGCTCGCAGCAGGTATCGTTATTTTCTGACCTTCACAGATGATTTAAGTAAGATATGGGTATATCTTCTTGATGAAACATAAATCTAAAACATTTGAAAAGTTCAAATAATTTCAGAGAGAAGTGGAAAATCATCGTAACAAGAAAATAAAGTTTCTACGATCTGATCGTGGAGGAGAATATTTGAGTTACGAGTTTGGTCTTCATTTGAAACAATGCGGAATAGTTTCGCAACTCACGCCACCTGGAACACCACAGCGTAATGGTGTGTCCGAACATCATAACAATACTATATTAGATATGGTGCAATCTATGATGTCTCTTACTGATTTACCACTATCGTTTTGGGATTATGCATTAGAGACAGCTGCACCATCTAAATCCGTTGAGACGACACCATATGAACTGTCGTTTGTCAAGAAACCAAAGTTGTCATTTCTTAAAGTTTGGGGTTGTGATGCTTATGTGAAAAAGTTTCATCCTAATAAGCTCAAACCCGGACCGGAGAAATGTGTCTTCATAGGATACCCATAGGAGACAGTTGGGTACACCTTCTATCACAGATCCGAAGGCAAGACATTCGTTGCCAAGAATGGGTCCTTTCTAGAGAAGGAGTTTCTCTCGAAAGAAGTGGGTGGGAGGAAAGTAGAACTTGATAAGGTAATTGTACCTTCTCCCGAATTGGAAAATAGTTCATCACATAAATCTGTTCCTCTAACTCCTACACCAATTAGTGAGGAAGCTAATGATGATGATCATGTAACTTCAGATCAAGTTACAACCGAACCTGGTAGGTAAACGAGAGTGAGATCCGCACCAGAGTAGTACGGTAATCCTGTTCTGGATGTCATGTTACTTGACCATGACGAACCTACAAACATGAGGAAGCGATGATGAGCCCAGATTCCGCGAGATGGTTTGAGACCATGAAATCTGAGATGGGATCCATGTATGAGAACAAAGTATGGACTTTGATTGACTTGCCCAATGATCGGTGAGTCATTAAGAATAAATGGATCTTCAAGAGGAACACAGACACTGATAGTAGTGTTACTATCTACAAAGCTCGAATTGTTGCAAAAATGTTTTTGACAAGTTCAAGGTGTTGACTACAATGAGATTTTCTCACTTGTATCGATGCTTAAAAGTCTGTCCGAATCATGTTAGCAGTTGCCGCATTTTATGAAATCTGGCAAATGGATGTCAAAACTATATTACTTCATGGATTTCTTAAAAGAATAGTTGTATATGATGCAACCAGAAGGTTTTGTTGATCCTAAAGGTGCTAACAAAGTGAGGAAGCTCCGGCAATCCATCTATGGACTGGTGCAAACATCTCGGAGTTGGAATATACGCTTTGATGAGTTGATCAAAGCATATGGTTTTATACAGACTTGCGGTGAAGCCTGTATTTACAAGAAAGTGAGTGGGAGCACTACCACATTTCTGATAAGTGTATGTGAATGACATATTGTTGATCGGAAATAATGTAGAATTTTCTGGAAAGCATAAAGGAGTGTTTGAAAAGAGTTTTCTCAAAGAAAGACCTCGATGAAGCTGCTTACACATTGAGCATCAAGATCTATAGAGATAGATCAAAGACGCTTGATAAGTTTTTTCAATGAGTACATACCTTGACAAGATTTTGAAGTAGTTCAAAATGGAACAGTTAAACAAGGAGTTCTTGCCTGTGTTGCAAGGTGTGAAGTTGAGTAAAGACTCAAAATCCAACAACAGCAAAAAATAGAAAGAGAATGAAAAGTCATTCCCTATGCCTTAGTCATAGGTTCTATAAAGTATGCTATGATGTTTACCAGTCCTATTGTATACCTTAGCATCATTCTGGCAAGGGAGTACAATAGTGATCTAGGAGTAGATCACTGGACAACGGTCAAAATTATCCTTAGAGGACTAAGGAAATATTTCTCGGTTATGGAAGTGATAAAAGAGTTCACCTTAAAGAGTTACGTCGATGCAAGATTTTTACATCGATCTAGATGACTCTAAGTCTCGATCTAGATACATTTTGAAAGTGGGAGCAATTAGCTAGAGTAGCTCCGTGCAGAGCATTGTAGACATAGAAATTTGCGGAATACATACGGATCTGAATGTTGCAGACCCATAGGCTAAACTTCTCTCACAAGAAAAACATGATCACTCTTTGGGTGTTAATCACATAGTGATGTGAACTAGATTATTGACTTTAGTAAATCCTTTGGGTATTAGTCACATGGAGATGTGAACTAATCGCATAAAGATGTGAACTAGATTATTGACTCTAGTGCAAGTGGGAGACTGAAGGAAATATGCCCTAGAGGCAATAATAAAGTTATTATTTATTTCCTTATATCATGATAAATGTTTATTATTCATGCTAGAATTGTATTAACCGGAAACATAATACATGTGTGAATACATAGACAAACAGAGTTTCACTAGTATGCCTCTACTTGACTAGCTCGTTGATCAAAGATGGTTATGTTTGCTAACCATGGACATGAGTTCTCATTTGATAAACGGGATCACATCATTAGGAGAATGATGTGATTGACTTGAACCATTCTGTTAGCTTAGCACTTGATCGTTTAGTATGTTGCTATTGCTTTCTTCATGACATATTCATGTTCCTATGACTATGAGATTATGCAACTCTCGTTTACCGGAGGAACACTTTGTGTGCTACCAAACATCACAACGTAACTGGGTGATTATAAAGGTACTCTATAGGTGTCTCCGAACGTACTTGTTGAGTTTGCGTATTTCAAAATTAGGATTTGTCACTCCGATTGTCGGAGAGGTATCTCTAGGCCCACTCAGTAATGCACATCACTATAAGCCTTGCAAGCATTGTAACTAATGAGTTAGTTGCGGGATGATGTATTATGGAATGAGTAAAGAGACTTGCCGGTAACGAGATTGAACTAGGTATTGAGATACCAATGACCGAATCTCGGGCAAGTGACATACCGATGACAAAGGGAACAACGTATGTTGTTATGCGGTTTGACCGATAAAGATCTTCATAGAATATGTAGGAGGCAATATGAGCATCCAGGTTTCACTATTGGTTATTGACCGGAGACATGTCTCGGTCATGTCTTGTAACACCCCGGATGTAATTTACCTAATATGTACTCCAACTCTTGCCATTTCTGGCGCTAAGTTATTTTATTTTCTCGGTTCGGGTTTTTGTCTCCGTGTGTTGTTGTCATTGTCATGCATCTCATATCATGTCATCATGTGCATTGCATTTGCATACGTGTTCATCTCATGCATCCGAGCATTTTCCCCGTTGTCCGTTTTGCATTTCGGCGCTCCTATCTCCTTCGGTGGTCATTTCTACCTTCCTTTCGTGTGTGGGGGTTAAACATTTCAGGATTGGACCGAGACTTTCCATGAGGCCTTGGTTTACTACCGGTAGACCGCCTGTCAAGTTTCGTACCATTTGGACTTGTTTGATGCTCCAACGGTTAACCGAGGGACCGAGAAGGCCTCGTGTGTGTTGCAGCCCAACACCCCTCCATTTTGGCCCAAAACCCACCAAAACCCTCTCCATCATCTAGAGCGTTCGATCACGATCGCGTGGCCTAAAACCGCACCTCATTTGGATACTCCTAGCTCCCTCTATGCCTATAAATACCACCCCCTCCGAAATCCACGTTTCTTCTTCCCCCCGAAACCCTAAAAACCAGATCCGCCGCCTCCCGCCAACCGGGGCTTGCCATGTGGCGCCCGAGCCCACATCGCCACCTTCCTCCGCCGCCGGCCCGGGAAGCCCACCCCGGGCCCCCGAGGCCCGTTTCCGCCGCCAACTGCCCGAGGCGTGCCGCCCTCACCGTGCCGCCCCGCTGCCCATCACCGGGCGGAGCAAGCTCCGCCGCGGCGAGCTCCTTCCCCGCGCCGGATCTCCTCGCCGGCCGCCGCCCCACGTCGCCGGGTGCCGTGCCGCGATGCCTGGACCTCGCCGGCCCCGGCTCCGGCCTCCTCCTCCCCTCGCGCCGGCAAGCTTCATCAACTCCGGCGGCCCGTCGACTTTTATGGCGACCTAGGCGTCCGTGCGCCGATCCGGATCTAGATCTGGGAATAGCACCTCGGTTGACTTTTTCTGAGAGACCCTAACTATTTTACACATTTCATCGTGATGTATCTTTGCATCCGTAGATCCGTTTTGGGCGTGTAGCATATCGAAATGTTTGCCTCAGAGATCACATCATTTCATCTCATTGCATCATTTTCATTTGAGTTCATCTTGATGCCTGAAATGCTGTTGGAAGAGTGCTATTTGAGTTAATTGTCAGATCTGCTGCACCAAATAGCTATTTGTCATTTTTGGCATGATTATTGTGTGCATGATATGCCCCTAAGCTCTACATGTGTTTTGTTATATGCTTTGTCATCTTTCCAGAGGTGCTATCCATGTATTTTTGTGATGTGTGTGGTGACTAGCACAAGCTTGCAAAGTGGTGCATTCGTTGATGCTGATTTCAGGGACTTAGAGATTTCACTAGGTCCTTGATCTGTTTTTATCAATATTCCATATGTTCATGTTGTTTCCTAGTGATCCGTGCCTCTTTTGAGGATGATCAGTAAGGATGATTTGTTAATCTTGTAGTGCTCTATCCATCCATGTCTTTGTTTGCAATTATGGAGCACCCTAGCTTGAGTCGATCGAGCTCTACTTTTGCTATTTTGTGAATCTGGGTAGATTGTCTACTTGTTAGCGATTTTGCCGAGGATGTTGTTGTTGATCCGTGCATGCTATGTTGTTGTTCTTGCCATGTCTAGCTTATATAACATGTATTATTCATGGGTGTATGCTTAGATTGTCATGCCTTGCTCTGTAGTGAGTGCATCGAGCTCGTAAACATGCCTACTTGCTAACAGATTTGCATGCTCCAGTTTTTCACGAAGTCTGAGATCTGATTATGTTTTTGCCATGTTCACATGCTTGCAATTGTATTTTCTGATCCCTTTTGGCTCAAGGTCACTGAGGGACTCTTGTTAAGCTCTTTGAGTAGCTCCATGCCATGCTTTACTTTGCCATGTTAAGTTCCTATAGCATATGTTTCATGCTCCAAAGTGTGCTACCTGATATGAAATTCCAGACTAGTGTTAATTTCACTAAGTCTGAAATCTGTTTACCATTTGCATTTTTGCCATGCTTGTTTGAACCTGTTAATGGATGAATTGGCCGTAGCTCAGTGTTCCTCTTTTGTCAAGAATCATGAGTGGATCCCTTCCATGTATTTTGTTGTCTTGTTTGAGTGATGTAGTATATTTATCTTGATGCATCTAGATGGCTACTTGCAGTTTATCGCAGACCGGTGCCATATTTGTTTTGCTTGCCATTTCCAAACCGTGTCTCCGATTCCGGTGTTCTTTATATCGAATTCAAGCGAGATCACCTCACCTTTCCAGTGGCACACTTGGATTTCCAAGTTGAGGCCAAATTCAATCATTCCTTGTCAAATCTTGCATATGCATCGCATATCGCATCCCGCATAGCATACCATGTTTGCATCATGTTGTTTGAGCTTTGCACGTGGTTGATTGTGTTCCTTTTGCTTGTTTTTCTTGTTTGGGTAGAGCTGGGAGACGAGTTCGCTAACGAGGAGCCCGTTGAGTTTGCTTTCGAGGATCCAGTCAACTCTGACAACTTTGCAGGCAAGATGATCATACCCTCGAAATCACTTCTATCTTTGCTTTGCTAGATGCTCGCTCTTTTGCTATGCCTATGCTACGATTCCTACCACTTGCTTATCATGCCTCCCAAATTGCCATGTCAAACCTCTAACCCATCATGTCCTAGCAAACCGTTGATTGGCTATGTTACCGCTTTGCTCAGCCCCTCTTATAGCGTTGCTAGTTGCAGGTGAAGATTGGAGACCGTTCCTTGTTGGAACATTATTTACTTGTTGGGATATCATTATATTACCTTGTTATCTTAATGCATCTATATACTTGGTAAAGGGTGGAAGGCTCGGCCTTTTGCCTAGTGTTTTGTTCCACTCTTGCCGCCCTAGTTTCCGTCATATCGGTGTTATGTTCCCGGATTTTGCGTTCCATACGCGGTTGGGTAATAATGGGAACCCCTTGACAAATCGCCTTGAATGAAACTCTTCCAGCAATGCCCAACCTTGGTTTTACCATTTGCCACCTAGCCTCTTTTTCCCTTGGGTTTCCGGAGCCCAAGGGTCATCTTATTTAAACCCCCCCGGGCCAGTGCTCCTCTGAGTGTTGGTCCGAACTGGGCAGCCTGCGGGGCCACCTCAGGGAAACTCGAGGTTTGGTTTTACTCGTAGCTTGACCTATCTGAGTGTGCCCTGAGAACGAGATATGTGCATCTCCTATCAGGATTTGTCGGCACATTCGGGCGGTGTTGCTAGATTTGTTTTAACTTGTCGAAGTTGTCTTGTAGAACCGGGATACCGAGTCTGATCGGAATGTCTCGGGAGAAGGTATATCCTTCATTGACCGTGAGAGGTTGTCATGGGCTAAGTTGGGACTCCCCTGCAGGGATTTGAACTTTCGAAAGTCGTGCCCACGATTATGGGCAGATGGGAATTTGTTAATGTTCGGTTGTAGATAACTTGAACCTTAACTTAATTAAAATGAATCAACGGTGTGTGTTACCGTGATGGTCTCTTCTCGGCGGAGTCCGGGAAGTGAACACGGTGTTGGAGTAATGTTTGTCGTAGGTTGTTCTCTAGTTCTTCGTTCGTGCTTTGCCTTCTCTCCTCGCTCTCTTTTATGAATAGGTTAGCCACCATATATGCTAGTCGCTTGCTGCAGCTCCACATATTTACCTTGCCTTTCCTATAAGCTTAAATAGTCTTGATCGCGAGGGTGCGAGATTGTTGAATCCCCGTGGCTCACAGATTACTTCCAAACCAGATGCAGGGCCTGATGATTCCGTTCCAGATGACGCGCTTGAGCTCAAGTGGGAGTTCGACAAACACTCACGCCGTTACTATGTGTCTTTCCCTGATGATCAGTAGTGGTGCCCAGTTGGGGCGATCGGGACCGTGTCGCATGTTGGGTTGATCTTTTATTTTGGTACCGTAGTTGGACCATGATTGTATTGGTTGATGTAATGCTATTTATGTACTTTGTTTGACGTGGCGAGTGTAAGCCAACTATGTATCCTTTCCCCTTTTATCTATTTACATGGGATGTTGTGAAGATTACCTTACTTGTGACATTGCTTTCAATGCGGTAATGCCTCTAAGTCGTGCTTCGACACGTAGGAGATATAGCCGCATCGAGGGCGTTACAAGTTGGTAATCAGACCCTTCCTCGACCTTAGGAGCCCCATTTCTTGATCGTTATTAGCGGCCGAGTTGAGTCTAGAAAAATGTTTTGAGTATTTAGGAATTATATATCGGAGAGTTTAGGAATTCTTTTTACTCCCAGTCCCTTCATCACTCTGGTAAGGCATCCTGACGTAGAGTTTTGACTCTTCTCTTCTCAAATTTCACAAAAAAAATTAGGATCACGCGGGTATCTAGGAATCGTTCCGATGGATTTGTGATGAGAACATTGTTCTTGGTGCCTCCTGTCATTTAGGGGTTGTGGCAGTTTCCCGGGGAGTTGAGCTCCGAGGTGTTGTTGTCACAATTTTATCGTTGCAGTTCTGGAATACCTGAGTTTAGTTCGCCGACATCGAAAATCTCTTTTACGCAGTTGTCGATGAGATAACCTCGACGCCACCCAGTACTGGGGCGGGAGTTCAGGAGTATTGCCATAACTTGTATAACTGATGCTTTTCGAAGGTTGAGGTAGATGGTTTCTGAAGTTTTCTCGGTTATGTGTTGAAGGATGGATACAACTGGATGTAGGATTTGCTAGATTTGGGTGAGATATTATGCTTCCCATGTATCCCCAACACTTGATTGCATAACTGGAAAGGTTCGGGAGTTTCATAGCTGGGAATTCTTGTAGCTCTAGCTCTTCTTCCAAGGATATTTGGTTTGAGATTGGGATTTCTTACCGAGTATTCGTTCTTGCTACGTACCTTGTTGAATTATTATTTTACCTAAATTCTAAGTGGCTTCTCAATTTATGGATATGTGACCATTTCAAGTGGAATGCATTCGTTCTTATGTTCGGATGTGAAGACTATATGTTGCAATTTCAACCCGCTTGATTCAGCTTCAATTTTTATCTGTCAATGTGTTAACGGATGTCACCCTCTTCAGGATGGCTCCCGCTAAGGGCAACAATCAGAATCAGAATCAGGATCCGCCACCACCACCTCCACCTCCGGAGGCATGGCAAGCTGTGATGGCCGCTACCAATGCAAACATGCAGTTGATCATGCAAATTCTTTAAGAGCGCAATCAAGCGAACCAAGGCAACAATCAGAATCACTTTGCTACACTCAACCAGATCCTTGCTAACCAGCTAAAGACTTTCAGCAATTGTGTTGAGGTAACTGATGTTGACGATTGGCTCGTGGACTTATGCAAGCATTTCAAGTGCAGTAACGTCAGGCCTGAGGACTTTGTCAAGTTCGCTTCCTTCCAACTCAAAGACCAAGCTGCAGAATGGTTTCAGCAGTACAAAGATTTTAGAGGAGGCCGTGTGATTACCTGGGATGAATTCCGTCAAGACTTCAAAGCTCATCATATTCCTCAGAGCATGGTTGAAAGCAAGCGTGAGGAATTCCGCAACCTGAAGCAAGGCTCTATGTCTGTCTATGACTACAACAAGTTGTTTCAGAAGCTCGCCCGCTTTGCTAAGCAGGACGCCCCCGACGAGAAGAGCATGATATACCAGTTCAGGGGTGGTCTCAGAGAAGAAATCCAGCTAGCTCTTGTTCTCTTTGAGCCCAAGAGGTACGATGAGTTCTACAACATGGCATTGAAGCCAGAGGCTGCTCAACTAAAGTGTGATGCGTCCAAGAAGCAAGTCAGAGATGCTACTCCTTCTTCCTCTACTCAAGTGGCCAAGCAGCAGAAGTATTGGCTTCCTCCTCCTCCATTCCGTCAGCCGTATCAATAGAAGAGCAAAGGTGGCAGTGGATCTTCCCACCCACCCAACCCTGGCTTTCAGAACAAGACTTCGTCTCAAGCTCCAAGATCGAGTGCTCCATACCACCGTCCGCTTTCAGAGGTCAAGTGCAACAAGTGCCAACAGAAGGGTCACTATGCCAACAAATGTTTCAATCAGAGGCGTCTCCCTCCTCCTCCTCCTGTGAGATCGGCAAGTACAGCTGTGGTCAAGCAAAACCCCAAGCACGCCAAGGTCAACTTCTTGAACGCAGCTCAGGCAGAGGACTCGCCAGATGTCATCATGGGTAACCTTCCTGTTAACGATGTTCCTGCAAAAGTTCTTTTTGACACTAGTGCATCACATTGTTTCATGTCAAAGCCATTTTTTACCAAGCATGAATCCGTTTCTTCTCATTTGGGCAAACAAATGGATATCATTTCTCCTGGCAAAGGTTTGAGTGCAAGTCTGGAGGTTCCAGATGTTACTATCACTTTGGGCGACTACAAGTTTCTTTCTTCTCCAATGGTTCTGGGTGACTCGAATATTGATCTTATTCTTGGAATGGATTGGCTTTCTAAGCACAAGGCGCATCTTGATTGTGCAGCCAGGCAGATTCAATTGACTCATTCGTCTGAGGATGTAATTGTCTTTGCCGCTCGTGATGATACAATCCGTCTGTTTTCTCTCAATGAGAAGGGTGAACTGGATGCCATCTCGCAAATTCCAGTCATTTGCGAATACCAAGACATCTTTCCAGAAGAGCTTCCAGGAATGCCTCCGCACCGGCCAGTTGAATTCGTCATCGATCTTGAGCCTGGCACGGAACCGGTTTGCAAGCGTCCTTACAAGCTCGGACCTGAAGAGTTGAAGGAGTTGAAGAAGCAACTCGATATTCAAGAGCGAATGGGTCTCATTAGACCTAGTTCTTCTCCGTGGGGTTGTGGAGTTCTTTTTGTGAAGAAGAAGGATGGAATGGACCGACTTTGTGTTGACTACCGTCCATTGAACAAGAAGACTATCAAGAACAAGTACCCACTTCCGAACATCAATGAGCTATTCGAACAACTCAAAGGTGCCCAAGTATTCTCCAAGCTTGATCTCCGTATGGGTTATCACCAGATTCGAATCCGTGGGCAAGATATTCCCAAGAAGGCTTTCAGAACAAGCTATGGTTCATATGAATACACTGTCATGTCTTTTGGCCTCGTCAACACTCCTCCGACTTTCTCTCACATGATGAACTTCATCATCAATGCCTACACAAACGACTTTGTTTTGGTCTATCTCGATGACATTCTGGTCTTTTCAAAGAACAAGGAAGATCATGCCAAGCACTTGCGTTTGGTGCTCGATAAGCTCAGGGAACATCAGTTCTACGCCAAGTTCTCAAAGTGCGAGTTTTGGCTCGATGAGGTTCTCTATCTTGGGCATATCATCTCTGCCAAGGGCATTGCGGTGAATCCTGAGAAGGTGTCTGCAATTGTGAATTGGGAACCACCTCATAACGTGAAGCAACTCCGTAGCTTCCTCGGTCTCGCAAGCTACTGTCGAAGGTTCATTGAGAACTTTTCAAAGATCGCGAAGCCGCTTTCAAACCTTCTCCAGAAGCACGTCAAGTACGTTTGGTCTTCGGAATGTGACATCGCTTTCAACACTTTGAAAGAGAAATTGGTCACTGCTCCAGTTCTGCCTCCTCCCGATGAATCCAAACCGTTCGAGGTCTTCTGCGATGCCTCTCTTCAAGGTCTTGGTGCAGTGTTGATGTAAGAGAAGAAAGTTGTGGCTTATACCTCTCGCCAGTTGAAGCCCAATGAGAAGAACTACCCCACTCATGACCTCGAGTTGGCGGTAGTTGTGCATGCTCTTTTGACATGGAGACATCTCTTATTGGGAAGAAAAGTGGACATTTTCACTGACCACAAGAGTCTCAAGTACATCTTCACTCAGCCTAATCTCAACCTCAGGCAGACTCGATGGGTCGAAATGATTCAAGAGTATAATCCGAGTATCGAGTATACTCCAGGCAAGGCCAATGTGATTGCTGACGCTTTGAGCAGGAAGGCTTACTGCAACAGTCTAATTCTCAAGCCTTACCAACCCGAGCTTTGTGAAGCTTTCCGCAAACTCAATCTGCAAGTTGTTCCTCAAGGTTTCCTCGCCAACCTTCAAGTCTCTCCTACTTTGGAAGATCAGATTCGCGAGGCTCAACTTCTTGATGCTATGTGAAGGTGAAGATTGGGATTGCCAAGAGTCAACCCAAGTACAAGTGCTACCGCCTTGATGACAAGGATACTCTCTTCTTCGAGGATCGTATTGTTGTGCCCAAAGGTGACCTTCGTAAAGTGATCATGAACGAGGCTCACAATTCACTCCTCTCCATCCACCCTGGGAGTACGAAGATGTATCAGGACCTCAAGCAGGCTTATTGGTGGACTCGAATGAAGCGCAAGATTGCTCAGTTCGTGAATGAATGTGATGTCTGCATAAGAGTGAAGGCAGAACACCAAAGGCCAGCTAGTCTCCTCCAACCTCTTGCCATTCCAGAATGGAAGTTTGACCACATTGAGATGGACTTCGTGACTGGGTTTCCAAAGTCCAAGCGTGGCAATGCTGCTATATTCGTTGTCATCGACAAACTCACTAAAGTGGCTCACTTTCTGCCTCTCAAAGAGTCTATCACTACAGCTCAATTGGCGGAGCTCTATACCTCTCGAATTGTCTCGCTGCATGGTATTCCACAGGTGATCTCTTCAGACCGTGGCAGCATCTTTACTTCCAAGTTTTGGGAGTCTTTTCAGAAGGCCATGTGATGAGGACATCAATACAATTGTTACACCCACAACCCCTGCTGCTATACATACTGGACCAATTACTAGAGCTCGTGCACGCCAACTAAATTACCAGGTACTTTCGTTTCTTGGTAATGATTCTAATGTTCATGAGAATATGATGCTGCCTAAATTGGATACATTTGTTTTGCTTACAAATGAAGGGCCTAGCTTGGAGAAGGATGAACATTGGAGCAAGAACAAGCATGGAGATGATGGCATGCGCAAGGGGAACAAGAACGGAGTTACAAGTGATGATTTCAGGACTTTGAAGCCACCATAATGGGTGCATGAAGCCTTGGACGAAATATACAAGATGCCACTTCATAAATTTCGTCCCGAGGCTATTTTAGGTGCTGCGTCACCTTATTATTGGGCCAGGCCCATGTAATTTCGAAATACATAAGTATAGGCTATTTTTAGAGTCCGTATGTGTGGGGAAACAAGAGATAGGGTTGATTTCGGACTCCTCCACCAAGGGCCACGAAATTCCCCCCCCCCCTCTTCCTCCATATATACAGCCCTTAGGGCATCGTTTAGACTTTGGGTTTTGTTTAGATTAAAAGTTCGCCATAGCTGCAACTTCGCGTACTTCGTTTGTGTTCAACGACCAGACAAAGGCGTCACAGAACCCCACCTTGATCAATAAAGCTTTCATCTTATATTCGCAATATCCAGATTGCAATCTCAGTTTCTTGCTTGTTCTTCGTTTGCTCGCAGGAAACAGACCCTCGTGGTCAGGTTGATCGTGCTCCGGCGTGGTCAATAACCTCTCGGAGTTGGTTTAGCGATTGCTAAGGCGCGACGTCCTCGCACGTTCGTAGTCGGATCGTCAAAGTCGACTTCCACCAAAGAGAAATCCACCATCTCATCGAAAGACGGGACACCTTTGCCTCTATCAAGTGGTATCAGATTTCCAGGTTGCTCGGTGAGATTTTACAGTTTTTTAGTAGTTTAGATCGAGTCTGCTCTTCATACCTATAGTCCACGAAAAAGCCACAAAAAAAATTTAGGGTTAGTTCATCATATCCGAACCAATCTGAGCCTTGCATAATCTTTTTAGGGTTTTGCTTTGTTGAATTTGCGGTTGCATCATCGTGTCTAGTTGCTGGTCTTAGAGTCTAGTCTTTTAGAGTTTCGAGTTCTGGTCATAAGTTGTCACGCCGCCGCCGCACCATCATCATCGCCCCTGCCATCTACCACCACCGCACCGAATCCGTATCCATATACCACCACCAATCTGTGTCCATATACCACCACCGATCCATATCTATATACTACCACCGCTACCACCACCGCTGCCATATACCACCACCATATATCCACCACCAATCTGAGTTCTTTGCTTATTAGGTTTGTTTTCGGGATCCATCTAGATTCCGATTCGTGTTTCCTTGCCGGAGTAGGTTTCGGAAAAAAAAAGAGTCGGGTACCCACGCTCCGTTTAGGCCCAAAATTTTTCGAAAACGCATTTTTCGAAAAAATTTCTGGCTATCCTATTTTTAGGTGTTTCTGAGTGTTTTGAGACAGGTGCCATTATAGGAAGTTTTTTTTGACCCGTTTCCAGTTTTTGGGTCCGGGCAGCCAAAAAAAAAAAAATTGGTCGAAAAAATTTCGTGCCCATCCTGTCAGTTTGAGCTAGGAAGAGTTTTGAGACACTCGCCATTATAGTGTTTTTTCGCAAAAAAAAAGCACCGCAAAAAAAAAAGAGCGCAAAAAAAAAGAGCGAAAAAAAAATTCAGAGTGTGCTTTTCCCTTGTTTACGTGCCGCGCCGTGATTTTGTTAGTGTTCTAGGCTCGCGTCTCTAGCACAGTCTAGCCTAGGACCAGCACAGTACCGTCGTTGAGCGTTTATTCAACTTTGCATCTCTGAATTGATTATTGCTGACCCTTTTTGCTACCATATTATAAGCCTTCCCAGCTCCACATACATCTACGTCGTGCGTTTGACTCTCCCTGGTAATCGCTCTATCCAAGCTTTGAGAGTTTTTGACTACAACGGTTGCCGATCACCGCCTGCTGCTGGGTAAGAACTGGTAAGAATTTGAGATTTGCTTGACCGATTTGTGACACCCACCACCACCACTTGTTCGTAGTCTGTAGGATCATATTCTTGTGTGTTTCTATTGCTGCTAACCATGCCAGGATCACAAGCCGACGAGATTGACTGGGAGAATTTATCGAACAAGGAGCTTCATGATAAGTTTCAGCAAATGATGACTGAACAGGTGCAAGATGTGCTGAACAATTTTGAAGAGGCCATGGAGAAGATCACTGGCTTTGAGAAGACGTTCGAAACAAAGCTCGATAACAAGTTTAATGAATTGCTCGCGCGTCTTCCACCACCACCATCCGCTGCAGCTAACGCACCTCTCCAACAGCAACAACAACGACTACCTCCACGTCGCGAAGCAGACCTCCGCCGAGCAAGCCGTGTTCCTCTTGCGTTTGGCCAAACTGTTGGTGCTGCTGTTGATACTTCTGTGGCTCCTGCTGCTGATGCGGAGGAGGATGATTATGTGGGAGATTATGAGGATGAGGATGATCAAAATAATACAATTGTTACACCCACAGCCCCTGCTGCTATACATACTGGACCAATTACTAGAGCTCGTGCACGCCAACTAAATTACCAGGTACTTTCGTTTCTTGGTAATGATTCTAATGTTTATGAGAATATGATGCTGCCTAAATTGGATACATTTGTTTTGCTTACAAATGAAGGGCCTAGCTTGGAGAAGGATGAACATTGGAGCAAGAACAAGCATGGAGATGATGGCATGCGCAAGGGAAACAAGAACGGAGTTACAAGTGATGATTTCAGGACTTTGAAGCCACCATAATGGGTGCATGAAGCCTTGGACGAAATATACAAGATGCCACTTCATAAATTTCATCCCGAGGCTATTTTAGGTGCTGCGTCACCTTATTATTGGGCCAGGCCCATGTAATTTCGAAATACATAAGTATAGGCTATTTTTAGAGTCCGTATGTGTGGGGAAACAAGAGATAGGGTTGATTTCGGACCCCTCCACCAAGGGCCACGAAATTTCCCCCCTCTTCCTCCATATATACAGCCCTTAGGGCATCGTTTAGACTTTGGGTTTTGTTTAGATTAAAAGTTCGCCATAGCTGCAACTTCGCGTACTTCGTTTGTGTTCAACGACCAGACAAAGGCGTCACAGAACCCCACCTTGATCAATAAAGCTTTCATCTTATATTCGCAATATCCAGATTGCAATCTTAGTTTCTTGCTTGTTCTTCGTTTGCTCGCAGGAAACAGACCCTCGTGGTCAGGTTGATCGTGCTCCGGCGTGGTCAATAACCTCTCGGAGTTGGTTTAGCGATTGCTAAGGCGCGACGTCCTCACACGTTCGTAGTCGGATCGTCAAAGTCGACTTCCACCAAAGCGAAATCCACCATCTCATCGAAAGACGGGACACCTTTGCCTCTATCAAGGACCAGTACAGTACCGTCGTTGAGCGTTTATTCAACTTTGCATCTCTGAATTGATTATTGCTGACCCTTTTTGCTACCATATTATAAGCCTTCCCAGCTCCACATACATCTACGTCGTGCGTTTGACTCTCCCTGGTAATCGCTCTATCCAAGCTTTGAGAGTTTTTGACTACAACGGTTGCCGATCACCGCCTGCTGCTGGGTAAGAACTGGTAAGAATTTGAGATTTGCTTGACGGATTTGTGACACCCACCACCACCACTTGTTCGTAGTCTGTAGGATCATATTCTTGTGTGTTTCTATTGCTGCTAACCATGCCAGGATCACAAGCCGACGAGATTGACTGGGAGAATTTATCGAACAAGGAGCTTCATGATAAGTTTCAGCAAATGATGACTGAACAGGTGCAAGATGTGCTGAACAATTTTGAAGAGGCCATGGAGAAGATCACTGGCTTTGAGAAGACGTTCGAAACAAAGCTCGATAACAAGTTTAATGAATTGCTCGCGCGTCTTCCACCACCACCACCCGCTGCACCTAACGCATCTCTCCAACACAACAACAACGACTACCTCCACGTCGCGAAGCAGACCTCCGCCGAGCAAGCCGTGTTCCTCTTGCGTTTGGCCAAACTGTTGGTGCTGCTGTTGATACTTCTGTGGCTCCTGCTGCTGATGCGGAGGAGGATGATTATGTGGGAGATTATGAGGATGAGGTTGATCAAAATCAACACTACGTGCAGCCACCTATACCACCACCAGCAGGTCGACCTCAGGTATATATTCGTAATGGTAGGCCTGCACCACCACCTCAGGTACGAGATGATGTCCATATTCCTAAACTGAAATTGAATATTCCACCATTTGAGGGTAGATATGTTCCTGATATATATCTTACTTGGGAGTTAGAAACTGAACAACGATTTACATGTTTACAATATCCTGAGGAGAGACGAGTTGCTGCTGCCGTTTGTGCTTTCACTAGTTTTGCATGTGTATGGTGGTCTGAACATTGTAGATTATATCCTATTCCAACTACTTGGGCTGCTTTGAAAACTGCTATGCGTACGCGTTGGGTTTCACCATATTATCAACGTGAATTGCTTCAAAAATTGCAGCGTTTAAGACAAGGGAAAAATTCTGTAGAAGAATATTATCAGGAATTACAAACTGGCATGATTAGATGTGGTATTGTTGAGGAGAATGAAGCTATGCTTGCACGTTTTCTGGGTGGATTAAATAGAGAGATTCAGACCATTCTAGACTATAAGGAGTATACTAATATCACTCGTTTATTCCATCTTGCTTGTAAAGCTGAACGTGAAGTGCAGGATCGATAAGCATTGGGGCGAACTAACTTTTCTGCAGGCCGACCTTCATCATGGACACCACGTGCATCTTCTACTTCAACTGCACCAGCACCTCCATCCGGTGCCACCTCCAGCCGTGATACAAGAAAACAGGCACAACCACCATTATCTGCCAAGAGCGCACCTGCGGGGCCTGCACAGCGTTCTTCTTCTTCCATGGCATCAACAGGGCACACAAGTGATATTATTTGTCGTCGTTGTAAGGGAGGAGGTCATTATGCGAGAGAATGCAAATCTCCGCGTGTGATGATTGCTACCGCGGATGGTGGATATGAGTCCGCTAGTGACTATGATGAGGAGACTTTGGCTCTTATTACACGTGAAGAACATGGTGGAGATGATTCTGATCATGAGACGCAATGCATGGCTCCTGAAGACGCTGACAGGTATGAATGTTTAGTTGCTCAACGTGTTTTGAGTGTGCAGGTCACACAAGCTGAGCAAAATCAGAGGCACAATTTGTTCCATACCAAGGGAGTTGTGAAGGAACGTTCTGTGCGCGTCATAATAGACGGAGGGAGCTGCAACAACTTGGCTAGCATGGAGATGGTGGAGAAGCTTTCTCTCACCACAAGACCACATCCACATCCTTACTACATCCAATGGTTCAACAACATCGGCAAGGTTAAGGTAACACGTACTGTTCGTGTGCATTTTAGTATCTCTACATATGCTGATTATGTTGATTGTGATGTGGTACCTATGCAAGCATGTTCCTTATTACTTGGTAGACCATGGCAATTTGATAAAAATTCTGTACACCATGGTAGAAACAATCACTATACTCTTGTTCATAAGGATAAAAATATTACTTTGCTTCCTATCACTCCTGATTCCATTTTGAAAGATGATATTAATAGAGCTAATAAAGCAAAACAGGAGACGAATAAGAGTGAAAATCAGATTGTGGCAAAAGAATTTGAGCAACAAATGAAGCCTAATAATAAACCATCTAGTGTTGCTTCTGAAATTAAATTGAAAAGTGCATGTTTATTTGCCACCAAATCTGATATTGATGAGCTAGATTTCAGCAAATCTGTTTGCTATGCTTTTGTGTGCAAAGAGGCATTATTTTCATTCGAGGACGTGCCTTCCTCTTTGCCTCCTGCTATCACTAACATTTTGCAGGAGTTCGCTGACGTCTTTCCACAAGACGTGCCACCGGGATTACCGCCTATTCGAGGGATTGAGCATCAAATTGACTTAATTCCCGGTGCTTCACTGCCAAACCGTGCACCATACCGTACCAATCCAGAGGAGACGAAGGAGATTATGCGTCAAGTACAAGAGCTGCTCGACAAAGGTTATATACGCGAATCCCTTAGTCCTTGTGCTGTTCCTATTATTCTAGTGCCGAAAAAGGATGGTACATCACGTATGTGTGTTGATTGTAGAGGCATTAATAATATTACTATTCGTTATCGTCATCCTATTCCTAGGCTAGATATATGCTTGATGAATTGAGTGGCTCTACAATATTCTCCAAAGTTGATTTGCATAGTGGATACCATCAAATTCGTATGAAATTGGGAGATGAATGGAAAACAGCATTTAAAACTAAGTTTGGATTATATGAGTGGTTAGTCATGCCTTTTGGGTTAACTAATGCGCCTAGTACTTTCATGAGACTAATGAATGAAGTTTTACGTGCTTTCATTGGACGATTTGTGTTAGTCTATTTTGATGATATACTGATTTATAGCAGATCTTTGGAAGAACATTTGGAACATTTACGTGCTGTTTTTATTGCTCTACGTGATGCACGTTTGTTTGGTAACCTTGGGAAGTGCACCTTTTGCACCGACCGAGTATCTTTTCTTGGCTATGTTGTTACTCCACAGGGAATTGAAGTTGACAAAGCCAAGATTGAAGCTATTGAGAGTTGGCCGCAGCCCAAAACGGTCACACAAGTGAGGAGTTTTCTTGGCCTCGCTGGATTCTATAGGCGTTTTGTGAGAGATTTCAGCACCATTGCTGCACCTCTCAACGAGCTTACAAAGAAGGATGTGCCTTTTGTTTGGGGTACCGCACAGGAAGAAGCCTTCACGGTATTGAAAGATAAGTTGACACATGCTCCTTTACTCCAACTTCCTGATTTTAATAAGACTTTTGAGCTTGAATGTGATGCTAGTGGAATTGGATTAGGAGGTGTGTTATTGCAAGATGGCAAACCTGTTGCATACTTTTCTGAAAAATTGAGTGGGCCTAGTCTGAATTATTCTACTTATGATAAATAATTATATGCTCTTGTTCGGACTTTAGAAACATGGCAACATTATTTATGGCCCAAAGAATTTGTTATACATTCTGATCATGAATCTTTGAAACATATTAAAAGTCAAGCTAAACTGAATCGTAGACATGCTAAATGGGTTGAATTCATTGAGACTTTCCCTTATGTCATTAAACACAAGAAGGGAAAAGAAAATGTTATTGCTGATGCATTGTCTCGTCGCTATACTATGCTTTCACAACTTGACTTCAAAAGATTTGGTTTGGAGACCATCAAAGATCAATATGTGCATGATGCTGATTTTAAAGATGTAATGCAGAATTGTAAAGAAGGAAGAATGTGGAACAAGTTTGTCGTTAACGATGGATTTGTGTTTCGTGCTAACAAGCTATGCATTCCAGCTAGCTCCGTTCGTCTTTTGTTGTTGCAGGAAGCGCATGGAGGAGGATTAATGGGACATTTTGGCGTGAAGAAGACGGAGGACGTACTTGCTACACATTTCTTTTGGCCAAAGATGAGATGGGATGTTGAGCGTTTTATTGCTCGATGCACTACATGTCAAAAAGCTAAGTCACGACTCAATCCTCATGGTTTATATATGCCTTTGCCTGTACCTAGTGTTCCTTGGGAGGATATATCTATGGACTTTGTTTTAGGTTTACCTCGAACAAAGAAGGGGAGGGATAGCATATTTGTTGTCGTGGATAGATTCTCGAAAATGGCACACTTTATACCATGTCATAAAAGCGATGATGCTGTTAATGTTGCTGATTTGTTCTTTCGTGAAATTATTCGCTTGCATGGTGTGCCAAATACTATTGTTTCAGATCGTGATACTAAATTAATTAGCCACTTTTGGAGATGTTTATGGGCTAAGTTGGGGACTAAACTGCTTTTTAGTACTACTTGTCACCCCCAAACTGATGGACAAACTGAAGTAGTCAATAGAACGTTGTCTACTATGCTTAGGGCTGTTTTGAAGAATAATAAGAAAATGTGGGAGGAATGCTTGCCTCATATTGAATTTGCTTATAATCGTTCATTGCATTCTACTACTAAGATGTGCCCTTTTGAAGTTGTGTATGGTTTCCTACCTCGTGCACCTATTGATTTGTTGCCTCTTCCATCTTCAGAGAAGGTTAATTTTGATGCTAAACAACGTGCTGAATTGATTTTAAAAATGCATGAGTTAACTAAGGAAAACATTGAGCGTATGAATGCTAAATATAAACTTGCTGGAGATAAGGGTAGAAAACATGTTGTGTTAGCACCTGGAGATCTTGTTTGGTTACATTTACGTAAGGATAGATTTCCTGATTTGTGCAAATCAAAGCTAATGCCACGTGCTGATGGTCCCTTTAAGGTGTTAGAGAAAATAAATGATAATGCATATAAACTTGAGCTGCCTGCAGATTTTGGGGTTAGTCCCACTTTTAACATTGCAGATTTGAAGCCTTATTTGGGTGAGGAAGATGGACTTCCGTCGAGGACGACTTCATTTCAAGAAGGGGAGGATGATGAGGACATCAATACAATTGTTACACCCACAGCCCCTGCTGCTATACATACTGGACCAATTACTAGAGCTCGTGCACGCCAACTAAATTACCAGGTACTTTCGTTTCTTGGTAATGATTCTAATGTTCATGAGAATATGATGCTGCCTAAATTGGATACATTTGTTTTGCTTACAAATGAAGGGCCTAGCTTGGAGAAGGATGAACATTGGAGCAAGAACAAGCATGGAGATGATGGCATGCGCAAGGGGAACAAGAATGGAGTTACAAGTGATGATTTCAGGACTTTGAAGCCACCATAATGGGTGCATGAAGCCTTGGACGAAATATACAAGATGCCACTTCATAAATTTCGTCCCGAGGCTATTTTAGGTGCTGCGTCACCTTATTATTGGGCCAGGCCCATGTAATTTCGAAATACTTAAGTATAGGCTATTTTTAGAGTCCGTATGTGTGGAGAAACAAGAGATAGGGTTGATTTCGGACTCCTCCCCCAAGGGCCACGAAATTCCCCCCTCTTCCTCCATATATACAGCCCTTAGGGCATCGTTTAGACTTTGGGTTTTGTTTAGATTAAAAGTTCGCCATAGCTGCAACTTCGCGTACTTCGTTTGTGTTCAACGACCAGACAAAGGCGTCACAGAACCCCACCTTGATCAATAAAGCTTTCATCTTATATTCGCAATATCCAGATTGCAATCTCAGTTTCTTGCTTGTTCTTCGTTTGCTCGCAGGAAACAGACCCTCGTGGTCAGGTTGATCGTGCTCCGGCGTGGTCAATAACCTCTCGGAGTTGGTTTAGCGATTGCTAAGGCGCGACGTCCTCGCACGTTCGTAGTCGGATCGTCAAAGTCGACTTCCACCAAAGCGAAATCCACCATCTCATCGAAAGACGGGACACCTTTGCCTCTATCACCATGGGCACCAACATCCGCTTCAGCACAACTTTCCATCCTCAAACTAGCGGTCAAGTCGAGCGTGTCAATCAGATTCTTGAAGATATGCTCAGGGCTTGTGTGATCTCCTTCAGCATGAAGTGGGAAGATTGTCTTCCATATGCTGAATTCTCCTACAACAACAGTTTTCAAGCAAGTTCGGGTAAGGCCCCATTCGAAATTCTGTATGGCAGGAAGTGTCGTACCCCTCTCAACTGGTCTGAAACCGGTGAACGTCAACTTCTGGGAAATGACTTAATCACAGAGGCAGAGGAAATGTGCAAATTCATTCGTGATAACCTCAAAGCAGTGCAGTCGCGCCAGAAGAGCTACTATGATAGTAAGCACCATGATTTGGCTTTCGAGATCGGAGATCATGTTTACCTCCGCGTCTCTCGAATGAAAGGTATTCGTCGCTTCGGTATCAAAGGGAAGCTTGCCCCTAGATACATGGGACCTTTCAGGATCGTCAGTAAGAGAGGCGATCTCGCCTATCAACTCGAGCTTCCTTCAAACTTTGCAAATGTCAATGACATGTTCCATGTCTCTCAGCTCCGCAAGTGCTTCAAGACTCCTGACCGCACCGTCAACTTCGAAGATATTGATCTCCAAGAAGATATCTCTTATCGTGAGCACCCCGTTGCTATTCTTGAAGAGACTGAACACAAGACTCGCAATAAGTCAATCAAATTCCTCAAAGTCAAGTGGTCACACCATTCCGACCATGAAGCCACCTGGGAACGCGAGGATCACCTCCATTCTGAATACCCGGCGTTCTTCCAGTCCTAGATCTCGGGACGAGATCCTTTCGTAGTGGTGGAGTGTTGTAACACCCCGGATGTAATTTACCTAATATGTAATCCAACTCTTGCCGTTTCCGGCGCTAAGTTATTTTATTTTCTCGGGTTTGGGTTTTTGTCTCTGTGTGTTGTTGTCGTTGTCATGCATCTCATATCATGTCATCATGTGCATTGCATTTGCGCGCTCCTATGTCACCCAGTGGTCCTTTCTACCTCTTTTCGTGTGTGGGTGTTAAATGTTTTCGGATTGGACCGAGACTTGCCATGCAACCTGGGTTTACTACCATTAGACCGCCTGTCAAGTTTCATGCCATTTGGACATCGTTTGATACTCCAATGGTTAACCGAGGGACCGAAAAGGCCTTGTGTGTGTTGCAGCCCAACACCCCTCCAAAGTGGCCCAAAAACCCACCTTAACCTCTTCCATCATCTAGAGCGTTCGATCACGATCGCGTGGCCACAAACCGCACCTCATTTGGACTCTCCTAGCTCCCTCTACCCATAAATATGTGTTCCCCTCCAAAAATTCATGGATGAAACCCTAGCCTTCCTCTACCTCGTGTCCGTACAAAACTCCCGCACCGCCGGACATGTCCGTGCCTCCGCGCCGGACCAATCCCGTGCTGCCACCTCACCGTCGCGGCCTCCTCTCTCTCCTCCCTCCGCCGCCGGCCCGCACGGCCCGGATCGGGCCCGCGGGGCCCAACCGCCGCCACCGACTCCCGCGGGAGATCCCGCGCCCCGCGCCGCCCCAAGGTGTGCGCGCCGACGACCTTCGTCGGGCCGGTCGCCGCCCGCCACCGCACCGGACGCCGCGACGCCCGCCGCCTGTTCTGGCGCCGGCCGGCTCCCGCGTCCCGAGGCCGCCGTCCGCCGCCGTGCGCCATTCGCCACCATGTGCCGCCGCCCCGCGCCACCTCGGCCCTGCGCCTCCACTCCGGCTTCCTCCCCTTCCTCCGGCAAGTCCCACCTCTCCGGTGAACAGTTTTTCCAGCGAGACCAGGCTGCTACAGTGAACTCCGTCGATTCTCGTAATCCGCGCCGATCTGGATCCAGATCTGAAAATATCTCGGTTGACTTTTCTCCCCGAAACCCTATTTTTTGCATACTTTGACATGTCATAATGCTGCATCCCTAGCTCCGATTCGTGCGTGTAGCATATCAAAATATTCGTCTTGACGAGTACATCATTTAATCTCATTGCATCATTTTCATTTGAACTCATCTTGATGCCCGAAATGCTGTTGGAAGAGGGCTATGTGATGAATATGTCAGATTTGTTTCAGCAAATGGCCTTTTGTCACTTTTGCCATGATTAATGTATGCATGCTATGACCCTGAGCTCTACATGTGTTTTGTTATATTTCATGCCATCTTTAGAGGGGTGTATGCCATGTATTTTTATGATCTTTGTGGTGACTAGAACAAGCATGCAAAGTAGCTTACTCGTTGATGCTGACTTCAGGGACTTAGAATTTTACTAAGTCCTTGTCCTGATTTTATTTTTATGCCATATGTTCATGTTGTTTCCTAGTGATCCGTGCCTCTTTTGAGGATGATCAGTAAGGATGTTTTGTTAATATTGTGGTGCTCTACCCATCCATGTCTTTCTTTGCAATTATGGAGCAACCTAGCTTGAGTCAATCGAGCTCTACTTTTGCTATAAATTGTTCCTGGCATATTGTTAACATGTTTAGCAATTTTGCCGAGGTTGTTGCTATTGATCCGTGCATGCTATGATGTTGTTCTTTCCATGTCTAGCTTCTATGCCATGTCTTCTTCATGGGTGTATGCTTAGTTTGTCATGCCATGCTCTGTAGTAAGTTCATCGAGCTCATAAACATGCCTACTTGTTAATCTATTCTCATGTTCCAGTTTTTTTCACTAAGTCTGAATCTGTTTATGTTTCCTCTATGTTCACATGCTTGCAATTGTGATAGAGGCAAAGGTGTCCCGTCTTTCGATGAGATGGTGGATTTCGCTTTGGTGGAAGTCGACTTTGACGATCCGACTACGAACGTGCGAGGACGTCGCGCCTTAGCAATCGCTAAACCAACTCCGAGAGGTTATTGACCACGCCGGAGCACGATCAACCTGACCACGAGGGTCTGTTTCCTGCGAGCAAACGAAGAACAAGCAAGAAACTGAGATTGCAATCTGGATATTGCGAATATAAGATGAAAGCTTTATTGATCAAGGTGGGGTTCTGTGACGCCTTTGTCTGGTCGTTGAACACAAACGAAGTACGCGAAGTTGCAGCTATGGCGAACTTTTAATCTAAACAAAACCCAAGGAAAAAAGCTACTAGATGGATCTACTTATATAGGAGCAAGGGGTGGCGGCCAAGGAGGTGGGAGGACGTCCCAAGGCAGCCTAAAACTAACCCTAGGTCGTACAAGGCTCATGGGCCCAAGTGGAGGTGATGTAACACCTTTGGACTTGTAGTTTGACTCGGATTCTGCTGCAGCATCAGATTGTTTCGTCCACAACTCAACGCTCTGGACGAATTTGAAGGTGATTCCAATTGGGTTGGAAATTGCACGAAATCTAGTTTCCAACAAAAAAAGAATCACCCAATTCGGAGTCCGTATGAAAAACTTGTGTGCGTTTTGAGTCAGGTATGTCTGTGCAGTCCGAATCTGAATCCAGAACGTGAGAGACTTGGACTCTATCTTCTCTTGGGCCAAAAGTGACGTGAGAGAACTTTTTGGACAGCAAATAAACATCTCTTTCTTCCTTATCTTCATATGTGGATTGTACAAATGTCCCATACACCTGCAATTAGACAAAACACAAAAGTGTGTGAAGTATTTTTGTTCTGCATAACATAAATAGATTATTGAATAGTTTGCACTAGAAATCACCTGACAAATATGCATATATGCAATATTTTTGATCATATCCAAGGTAGTCATGTCCTCATCAAATTGTATTTTCTGATTCCTGTTGGCTCAAGGTCACTAAGGGACTTTGTCATATGCTTAGAGTAGCTTCATGTCATGCCTTTCTTTGCCATGATATGTTCCTGTAGTATGTAGTTTTCATGCTCTAAAGATTGCTTCCTGATGATAAATTCCTGACATGCTGTTAATTTCACTAAGTCTGAAACCTGTTATCATTTGCACTTTTACCATGCTTTTTTGAACCTGTTAATGGATGAATTAGCCGTAGCTCAGTGTTCATCTTTTGTCAAGTATCATGAGTGGATCCCTGTCATGTATTTTGTTGCCATGTTTGAGTGCTCTAGCATATTTATCTTGATGCATTTAGAAGGCTACTTGCTGTTTATCGCAGACCGGTGCCATATTTGTTTTGCTTGCCATTTCCAAACCGTGCATCGTTTCCGGTGATATTTATATCGGTTTCGACCGAAATTAACTCCTCTTTCCAGTGGCACTCTTGGATTTCCAAGTTGAGGCCAGGTTCAATCATTCATTTCCAAATCATGCATATGCATCACATACCGCATCCTGCATATCATGCCATGTTCATGTGTTGGCTGTTTACTATGTTGTGTGCTTCTTTCCGGTGTTGCTTCTTTGGGTTGGTTCCGATAACGTTGCATTTGTGAGGACCCGTTCGACTTCGTCCGTTTGTCCTCTTCATGGACTCGCTCTTCTTCCATGCGGGATCTTAGGCAAGATGACCATACCCTCGAAATCACTTCTATCTTTGCTTGCTAGTTGCTCGCTCTTTTGCTATGCCTATGATGCCATACCTACCACTTGCTTATCATGCCTCCCATATTGTTAAGCCAAGCCTCTAACCCACCTTGTCCTAGCAAACCGTTGTTTGGCTATGTTACCGCTTTGCTCAGCCCCTCTTATAGCGTTGTTAGTTGCAGGTGAAGATTGGAGTGTGTTCCCTGTTGGAACATGGATTCTTGTTGGGATATCACAATATCTCTTATTTAATTAGTGCATCTATATACTTGGTAAAGGGTGGAAGGCTCGGCCTTATGCCTGTTGTTTTGTTCCACTCTTGCCGCCCAAGTTTCCATCATATCGGTGTAATGTTCCCGGATTTTGCGTTCCTTACATGGTTGGGTTATAATGGGAACCCCTTGACAGTTTGCCTTGAATAAAACTCCTCCAGCAATGCCCAACCTTGGTTTTACCATTCGCCACCTAGCCTCTTTTTCCATTGGGAGTCGCGCTCCCAAGGGTCATCATTATTTTAACCCCCCCGGGCCAGTGCTCCTCTGAGTGTTGGTCCAAACTAGAGCCCTGTGCAGCGCCCCCTCGGGGAAACTCGAGGTTTGGTTTTAGTTGTATGGAGCGCTCATCTAAGTGTGCCCTGAGAACGAGATATGTGCAGCTCCTATCGGGATTTTTTGGCACATTTGGGCGGTGTTGCTGGACATGTTTTACCATTGTCGAGGATGTCTTGTAACCGGGATGCCGAGTCTGATCGGATTGTCTTGGGAGAAGGAATATCCTTCGTTGACCGTGAGCGCTTGTGATGGGCTAAGTTGGGACACCCCTGCAGGGATTTGAACTTTCGAAAGCCGTGCCCACGGTTATGGGCAGATGAGAATTTGTTAATGTCCGGTTGTAGAAAACCTGAAGTTGATCTTAATTAAAATGCACCAACCGCATGTGTTACCGTGATGGTCTCTTCTCGGCGGAGTCCGGGAAGTGAACACGGTGTTGGAGTTATGCTTGACGTAGATTGTTCTAGGATCACTTCTTGATCATAGATTCTCGATCGTGCTTTTGCCTTCTCTTCTCGCTCTCTTTTGTGTATGTTAGCCACCATATATGCTAGCCGCTTGCTATAGCTCCACCTCATACCATTTACCCTTCCTATAAGCTTAAATAGTCTTGATCGCGAGGGTGCGAGATTGCTGAGTCCCCGTGACTCACAGATACTTCCAAAACCAGTTTGCAGGTGCCGATGTAACTGAGCAGGTGACGCAACCAAGCTCAAGGAGGAGCTCGTTGAAGAACGTGTTCGTTATGTTGTTCCGTTTCCAGTTGATCAGTAGTGGAGCACAGTCGGGACGATCGGGGATCTGTGTACCATTTGGGGTAGTCTTCTTTCATTTTGGTTCTGTAGTCGGACCTTGATTGTATCTGTATGATGTAATGCTTTATTCATGTAATTGTGTGAAGTGGCGATTGTAAGCCAACTATGTATCTCTTTCCCTTATGTATTACATGGGTTGTGTGAAGATTACCTCACGTGCGACATTGTTTTCAATGCGGTTATGCCTCTAAGTCGTGCTTCGACATGTGGGATATATAGCCGCATCGAGGGCGTTACAAAAAGTGAGCGTAAACGGTATTGCAATGATGGTAAACAAGGCCTAGGGTTCATACTTTCGCTAGTGTAAGTTCCTTCAACAATACTAACATAATTGGATCGTAAAACTATCCCTCAACATGGAACAAAGAGTCACTCCAAATCACTAATAGCGGAGAACGAACGAAGAGGGTATGAAACCACCTCAAAGTTATTCTTTCCAATCAATCCGTTGGGCTATTCCTATAAGTGTCACAAACAGCCCTAGTGTTCGTACTAGAATAACACCTTAAGATACAAATCAACCAAAATCCTAATGTCACCTAGATACTCCAATGTCACCTCAAGTATCCGTGGGCATGATTATATGATATGCATCACACAATATCAATTCATCTATTCAACCAACACAAAGGACCTCAAAAAGTGCCCCAAAGTTCTACCGGAGAATCACGACGAAAATGTGTGCCAACCCCTATGCATAGGTTCCCAATGTCACGAAACCCGCAAGTTGGTCACCTTAACATACATCAAGTTGCACATGGTATCCCATTTTCACCACAGATATCCACGGCAAGACATACATCAAGTGTTCTCAAGTCTTTAAAGACTCAATCCGATAAGATTACTTCAAAGGGGAAACTCGATTCATTACAAGAGAGTAGAGGGGGGAGAAACATCATAGGATCCAAATATAATAGCAAAGCTGGCGATACATCAAGATCGTATCACCTCAAGAACACGAGAGAGAGAGAGATCAAACACATAGCTACTGGTACATACCCTCAGCCCCGAGGGAGAACTACTCCCTCCTCGTCATGGAGAGCACCGGGATGATGAAGATGGCCACCAGTGAGGGTTCCCCCCTCCGGCAGGGTGCCGGAACAGGGTCCCGATTGACTTTTGGTGGCTACGGAGGCTTCTGGCGACGGAACTCCCGATCTATTTTGCGTTCTGGAAGTTTTAGGTCACGGAAGTATATATGGGTGCAGGAGGTACGTCAGGGGAGCCACGGGGGCCCCACGAGACAGGGGGCGCGCCCTAGGAGGGGGCGCCCCCCGCCCTCGTGAGCACCTCGTTCCTTCCTTGACGTGGGGTCCAAGTCCATCAGGTGTGTTTCCTTCCAAAATAACTTCTCCAGTTGATTTCGTTCCGTTTCGACTCCGTCTGATATTCCTTTTCTTCAAAACACTGAAATAGGCATAAAACAGCAAATCTAGGTTGGGCCTCCGGTTAATAGGTTAGTCCCAAAAGTAATATAAAAGTGGATAATAAAGCCCAATATTTCCTAAAACAATAGATAATATAGCATGGAGCAATCAAAAATTATAGATACGTTGGAGACGTATCACCTACAAGCGACCCGGCCGCCCTAGACAGCTCGCCATGTGCGTGTAGGGGCCTGCGGAAACCGGTCGCGAGTACCTCGCACACTAGACCGAGCTCCAGAACAGCTACGAGGGCGTCCATGAAGTCCAGGCGATCCAGTACTTCGTCAGCGGGTGCTGAGACGACACCCTCCTCAAGCATAAGCTCTTACGCTCCAAGCCAGCCACCATGGCCGCGCTCATGGTGACGGCGGACAAGTACGCTACTAACGACTCCGCCATGAAGATCCAGGTGGCACTGGATGAAGCCGGCAAGACAAAGCTGGTTCCCCCTCCGAAGTCGGCCGGCGAAAGCAGTCGGCAGCAGCATCACCAAAACAACAAGCGCAAGGCCGACCAGCCGGCGCCGCGTCATGAGAACCGGCTCATCACGGCCGCCGAGCCCGCGGCGGACCCGGTGGCGAAGCGCCGGCAAACCGGCAAGACAGCATGGCAACCCGCCATGAGCTTCGAGCAGATACTCGACGCCCCCTGCAAGCACCACAACGGCGCAAAACCCTCCACGCACACGCTTCGGCAGTGCGCCATCACCAAGCGCATCATGAGGGGCGACGTCCCGCCCACTCCGGCTCCGGCTCCAAGCGCGGGACAGACGCCTCCGCCTTCACCGCCGCCTCCAGCTAGCGGTGCGATGCGCGACGACGCCTACCCGGACCAGAACGCGGCCTACGTCATCTTCACCAGCCATGGCGACGATAAGCGCAACAAGCGCCTCCTTCGACAGAGGTGAACACCGTCGTCCCGGCCAAGCCGGAGTTCATGCATTGGTCGGATCGCCCGATCACCTGGACCCGAGAGGATCACCCGACAGTCATGCTGTGTCGGGGTGGTTACGCCTTTGTCCTCAACCCCACCATCATCGCGCGGCGCACATGAAAGTTCTCCTGAGTCCTAATCTATGGCGGCAGCAACATCAACATCCTCTACCGCGACGCGATGACCAAGATCGGCCTCAAGGCCGAGGACCTGGAGCCGACCCGAACGGTCTTCCACGGCATCGTGTCCGACCTCTCCTGCTCCCCATTGGCCGGGTTCGGCTAGACGTCATGTTCGGTGACAGCGGCCACTGCCGGTGTGATCCAATCTGGTTCAAGGTGGTGGACCTGTCAACGCGTATCACGCGTTGCTGGGCCGGCCCGCGCTCGGCAAGTTCATGGCGGTTCCCCACTACGCGTACCTGAAGATGAAGATGCGAGGTCCCAAGTGCCTCATCACCATCACCGGCGATTACCGCAAGTCCCTGGAGTACGCACGAGACGGCACCAAGTTGGCCGAGTCACTGGTCATTGCCGAGGAGCGGTGCCAGCTCGACCAGATCGTCGCCCTGGTAGGCGAGGCCTCCGCCGCGTCGATCCCGACCTCGGACCCGACCGACGAGGCCGCCTTCAAGCCCTCCAAGGAGATCAAGAAAGTGAAGCTCAACCCAGAAGACCCCAGCTGTAGCAAGTACGTTGTCATAGGCGCCCGCTTGGACAGCAAATAGGAAGGCGAGCTCGTCGACTTCCTCCGTGAGAATCGGGATATCTTCGCATGGACCCCCAAGGACATGCAGGGTATCCCGAGGAAGTACGCCGAGCACAAACTTCAAGTTCACAAGGACGCCAAGCCTGTCCGTCAACCCCTACGACGATTTTCCGAAGAAAAGAGAAGAACCATTGGTGAAGAGGTCGCCAAGCTTTTGGCGGCTGACTTCATAATGGAAGTGTTTCACCCTGAGTGGCTGGCCAATCCAGTCCTCGTCCTGAAGAAGAACAAGACCTGGCGCATGTGTATCGACTACACTAGCCTCAACAAGGCCTATCCCAAGGATCTGTTCACCCTCCCGCGGATCGACCAAGTCATTGACTTGACCGCCGGGTGTGAGCCCCTGTCCTTCTTGGACGCTTACTCCGACTACCACCAGATCAAGCTGGACCCGGCTGACGCCCTGAAGACGTCCTTCATCACGCCCTTTGGGGCGTATTGCTACATCACCATGTCGTTCATCTTGAAGAACGCCGGCGCCACCTTCCAGCGCTGCATGCAGAAATGCCTGCTGCCGCAACTGGCCGCAATATCCACGTGTATGTGGACGACATCGTGGTGAAGACCAAGCAGCACCTCACGCTCCTCGATGATTTGAAGGCAATATTCGCCAACCTCCGCGAATACAAGGTCAAGCTTAACCCAGAAAAATGTGTCTTCGGCATCCCGGCCAGAAAGCTACTCGGCTTCCTCGTCTCGAAACGCGGCATTGAGGCGAACCCAGAGAATATCAAGGCCATCGAGTGCATGCGCAAGCCGGCTCGGCTGCGTGATGTCCAGAAGTTTACCGGATGCTTGGCCTCGGTCAACCGGTTTCTAAGCCGGCTAGGCGAGAGGGCGCTACCCCTGTACCAGCTGATGAAGAAGACGAGCCTGTTCGAATGGAACGGCAAGGCAGACAAGGCCTTCCAAGACCTCAAGCACATGCTCTCCACCACACCAGTCCTGGCCGCGCCGACCGACAAGGAGCCACTGCTGCTCTACATAGCCATGACCTCGCAGGCGGTCAGCACGGTGATGGTGGTCGAGCGACCAGAGAAGGGCAAGATCCAAGCCGTCCAGCGCCCAGTCTACTACCTGAGTGAGGTGCTCTCCAACTCCAAGCAGAACTATCCGCACTACCAGAAGATGTCTTACGGCCTATACCTCACCGCCATGAGGCTGAAGCAGTATTTCCAAGAGCACGTTGTCACTGTGGTCAGCATGGCGCCTATCGGAGAAATCATCGGGTGCCGGGATGCCTCTGGCCGGGTTGCCAAGTGGGTGATCCAGCTAGCCGGCCACACCATTCTCTACGAACCCCGCACCACGGTCAAGTCTCAAGCCCTGGCCGACTTCCTCGTCGACTGGACCAAGACCCAGTACTTGCCGCCACCTCCCGACTCGATGCATTGGCGCATGCACTTCGACGGGTCCAAGATGCGGCTCGGCTTGGGGGCCAGCATCATACTATCGTCCCCGATCCAGATCCACTTCATCGCCTCCAACAACGTCGCCGAGTATGAAGCCCTTGTGAACGGCCTCCGGCTTGCCAAGGAACTCGGCATCCGGCGCATCATGTGCTACGACGACTCAGACCTGGTGGTGCAGCAGTGCTCCGGCGAATGGGACACCCACGACCGCAACATGGCAAGCTACCGCTTCCTCGTCCAGAAGCTATCCGGATCCTTCGAGGGCTGCGAGTTCCTGCATGTCCCGCGTGCGGAGAACGAAGCAGTCGACACGCTCGCCAAGATCGCCTCATCACGACAAGCCATCCCGTCCGGCGTCTCCCTCGAGCACTTGCGCAAGCCGTCCATCAAGCCATCGCCGGACTCCTAGTCCATCCACGTTCCAAACGACCCGGCCGCACCTCAACCCGGCCCGGGGACTGCTCAACCCGGCCCAGGGGATGCTCAGCTCGACCCGGCCACCATCGTCCCGGACCCGGGCATCGCCATCCCCGACCCGGGGGCTGCTCCACCTAGCTTGGGGGCTGCCGACTCGGAACCCACCCTGGTGGCCGTCTTTGCCGTGGTTATGGCTCCACCTTGGGCCCTCCCAATATCAGAATTTTTGGAGAACGGATTTCTCCCCATGGACGAGACCGAAACTCGGCAAGTGCAGCATTGGGCGTCCGCTTACAGCATCATCAACAACGAGCTCGTCAAGCGCAGCTCCACCGACGTGTTCCAGCGCTGCGTCGAGCAGGAACGGGGCATCGACATCCTCCGCGACATACATCAGGGTGAGTGCGGGAACCATGGTTTCTACTGGCCCACGGCCCTCGAAGATGCTGAGTCACTCGTCCTCAAGTGTGAGGGATGCCAGCGCTTCGGCAAACGCAGCCACCAGCCGGCGTCAGCACTCCGCACCATACCGATCGCCTGGCCCTTCGCGGTCTGGGGACTCGACATGGTGGGACCCTTCAAAACCGCTCGAGGCGGCATGACGTACTTGCTGGTGGCAGTGGACAAATTCACCAAGTGGATCGAGGCAAGACCAATCAAGAAACTAGACGGGCCAACAACCGTCCGGTTCATCAAGGACATAGCGGTGTGCTACGGCATGCCAAACAGCATCATCACCGACAACGACACCAACTTCGCCAAGGGCGCGCTCGAACAATACTGCTCCGTCTCCGGCATCCAGCTCGACCTGGCCTTCGTTGCGCATCCGCAGTCCAACGGGCAGGTCGAGCGGGCCAATGGACTCATCCTGTCCGGCGTCAAGCCGCGACTCGTTGAGCCGCTCATCCGCTCACCCGGCAGCTGGCTTGACGAGTTGCCAACCTTTCTTTGTAGTCTACGCACCATGCTGAATCGGTCGACCGGGTTCACCCTGTCTTCCTCGTCTACAGAGCAGAAGCTGTCATCCCGACCGACGTCGAGTTCGACTCGCTGCGCGTCATGATGTACACCGTAGCCGAAGCCAGAGAAGCCTGCAAAGATGGCATTGACCTGCTCGAAGAAGCATGCCTCCTGGCGCTCAGTCGCTCGACCATCTACCAGCAAGGCCTAAGGCACTACCACAGAAAGAAGATCAAGCCCCTCGCGTTCCGCGAGGGCGACCTCGTCCTCCGACTCGTCCAAAAGCAGGCAGGCCAGCACAAGCTGTCCCCTCCATGGGAGGGCCCATTCATCGTGAGCAAGGCCTTGCGCGACCGCAACACCTACTACCTCATCGACGCACGCAAGTCAAGGAAGCGCAAGAAGGACACCGCCAGTGAAGAAACGACCCGGCCGTGGAACGTGGAACTCCTCCGTTCGTTTTACAGTTAGCCGCACGAGCATATGTATCGTCGCCTTTTGTAAACGCATGAAACTATGGGGTCCCCGAACAAGACTCGGGGCTGCCTTTTGTCGACCAATTTATTGTGTCCTATTTTCTTGCATCACTATACCACTGAACCCGGCCACCGGTCCGACTCGCTCGACCCATTGGCTCGGGGGCGGGCCGGCTCGGTGGCCACCCCGCCGCCTTACTTGGTGATTCCTGATAGAGTTAGGATGCCGCGCCACCCCACTTCGCCCTAAAGCCACAGATCCAGCTTTGGCTGTCGGCTGGCAAGCACAACGGGCCAAAGCTCCTTTACTCTTCATACACTAAGTCAAAGGCTACCGGGTCGATCAACCCGGCCCACCAATCATCAAATGAACAGCCGCATGACCGGCTGCTCGCCAACCGGCTTCGCCGGATTGCCGCCAGCCGGCCCAGTGGGTGTTTCGCTCGCGCTCAACATTTCGAGGGACCCAAGTCCTGCGCGTCCTCTCAAAGAACTGGGCTCCTTGTCACGGACTGGAGC
>NC_041382.1:363556030-363593259 GCF_002162155.2 Triticum dicoccoides | reverse complement strand
AATAAAGGCCCACGGCCCGAGTTCTTTACACCCTAAAACCCCCAAGTGGGTGGTTGGACCTGCTATTTAACAGATTTTACAAAGTTTCTCACGCATCTCCAGCGTCGCGTCGCGATGTCGACGGCTCTCCCCTGGCGGCCTCCAGGTCCAGCATGGCGCCGGTGTCCTCCTCAGCACCCGCGTCGCGGTACACGCCCGTCTCCTCCGAGCTCCCCTCTGTATCGTCGAGGAGCAAGTCGTAGTCATCGCCGTCCACGGCTCTGCCGTCTTCCATCCGCTCCGGATGGAACTTGTCGTGGAAGGCGAAATCGGCGATGTAGCTGGCCCGGGAGGCGATCCGACCGGCTTGCTCCTGCAAGTGCTGCTCCGAACCGGCCCGCTGGCCCATCAACGTGTCCAGCTGCAGGTCCGGATGCCAGGAGAGCGTGAACCGGATCGTCATCTAAACACTAGCACGAGCGGCGGAGACGCGCCACTCACCAAGCAAGTCCGGCCCCATCTCCAACCAACGCGCCAAGCGCGAGAAGCTGCTCGGTTGGGCGGAGTCTGGCCATAGGGCCACTGTCATTGCGGTGCCGGCCTGGGACAGCCGCCCCAACTACGTTCCCAGGACCTGCAGGCGGGCCTCAGCTACGGCGATGATCTCTAGGAAGGTCCAGGCCACCCGCGGATCCGTCCCGGACGCAACGGCGCCGGTCGGGTCGCGGTGATGGCGGACGGCTTCCTCCGCCAGCCGCTGCGTCTCTGGGAAGGCCCCTGCCACAAAGGAAGACGCGAGTTAGAAGAAGAACAACAAGGAAGAAAGGCCAGATCCCGACCCGGCGAATGACAAGAAAAAGCACTTACTGGAGGACTCTTCCAGGTGCTGCACTTCAAGCAACATACCACGCCGCTCCCGTTCGATGGCGCGACCGCGCTCCTTGAGCGCCTTCTCCAGATCGGCCGCCTTGGCAAGGGCGGCCTTCAGCTCGGCGTCCTTGTTTTCGGCCGCCTCGCGGCGACGGGCCTCGTCCTGACGGGCCCCCTCAGCCGTGGTGACCTGCTCCCGCAGGTGATCCACCTCGGCCTTGAGCCGGCCCTTGTCGTCGGTAAGCTGACCGCGCTGTTGATCCGCCTCCACCAGGGCCTGCTGCGCCTCTCCCACCTTGGTGGCTTCCGCCTTTAGGTTCTCCACCTCGGCCTCGAGGCGGCTCTTGTGACCCGCCAGCTGCTATGCAGCCAGTTGGCCTCGTCGAGAGACCGCCGAGCCGCGGCCGCCTCCGCCCTCCCCTGCGCCGCCTCGACGCCAAGACGGCCGGTGTTGGCAACGAGCCGGTCGTAGTGATGACCGGACCAGAGCAAACGAGCCCTCCAGGGCAGCACCTCGGCTGCGAAAAAGAAGGACTCAGCAGAAGAAAAAAGCAAGACTTAAGATTTGGCCCAACTGTGACACAGTTAGCCCGAATCTCGGGGGCTACACCCAGTGGGTGCGCTAGCGCGCCCCCACTAGAAAAGAGCACAAGAATACCTGCGGCGACGCGGAGCTCCTCCTCCTTGGCGGCAAGCTGCTCCTTGCCCAGGAGACTATTGTAGGCGGCGACCCGGAAAGCGTCGAGATGCTGAAGAAAGCAAAAGTCAGAACAAGGCCAACACTCTAAAGATTCGACCCAACTACTACATAGTTGGCCCGAACCTCGGGGGCTACACCCAGTGGGTGCGTTGGCGCGCCCCACAAAGAAGAACTTACAAGAAGACTTACTAGAACAGCGCGCTCCAGGTCGCGCGTCCGCTCCACCTCGGCCTGGGCGAAGGCCTCGAGCCGTTTCGTCCGGCCTCGCAGGCGGCGACTGACGGCGTCCAGCGCCACCTCCTCCTGGGTCTGAGGCCCGAAGACAACGGCGCTCCCGCTCCACGCCGGCTGCGGCACGGCAGCTCAACACCCTCCCTGCTGGGGCACCAAGGCGTACTCCCCGCTGGCCCCTCACGAGGCGGCTAGCACCTCCCCCGACGCCCCTCCCGGCGCCAACGACGACCCTGACGCCGGGACGCCCTGCGTCACCGTCTCTGACCCAGCTGCCGGGGCGGCCTCCGGCACCGCCGCCAGTGGTGCCTCCTCCAAAACTGGCGGCGCCTACGACACCGCCGCCTATGGTGCCTCTTCCAAAACGGCGCCGCCTCCACCACCATCAGCCCCCGCTCGCCCGACCACATCGGCCCGCGGCGGGGAGTCGTCCGCCACCTCCACGACCGCCCGGTCGGAGATCACCACCGCAGCCCGGCCTCCACGGCCGCGCTCCCTCGCCAGCGGCGGCTCAAAGACCGTCGCCACCACCACCGTGCCCTCCAGCATCTCGCGCCAGGCCGGCTCCACGCCGCCTCGCGCCCCTGCTGCCGCCGCGTCGGTCCAAGCACGGACCGACGCCGCCTTCAGCTCCGCATTGGCCCGGTTCCTGTCCCGCCAGGCCACGGCTTCAGCGTCGTTCGGATCTAGGCCAAGATCTGAGTCGGCATGTTCCTCCACCTCGGCCTGGTCGGCGAGGTCAGACCGGCTCTTGCGGAACTCGGCCCCTTCGGCGGCTGTGGGTTCAGCCGCCGCCCTCGCCAGCGCGATTGGTGACCTGAAGAAGAAGACGGAATAAGCAGAAAAGAAACAGGACTAGCTCTAGGAAGAAATCGGAGCACGAGCGAGAGATGAAGCTTACCCCGCCAAGACCGGGACCGGGGTTGGCCTCCCGTCCCCGCCGCCGGGCTTCCTCTTGACCGGCCTCCCGACCCCGGGTGGGTCCGCCGTGCGCTTCGGGGCCTGGGGTCGTGGCACGACGCTGTCTTTACCATGCGGGCGGCTCGGCTCCGTCCCATGCGAGGACCCGGCTCCGCCCGCTTCACCGCCTCCCCCGCCCAATGCCACTACACCAACAACTAGCGTCAGCACCGACCGTTCCGTGCCGCGGTTAGCAACTCAAGACACATGAAGAAAAACATGAGACTTACCCGCGCGACGCCCAGCACCGGCGTCAGACTCGGCCTCCTCCTCCCCGCCACGAGCCGCAGGCTCCTCTGGCGCCACCGGCGCCACCAGCGACGAGGCCCAGGTGTAAGGATGCCGAATCGCATTTAGAAGTACCACCCGCGTTGCACCAGGACGGACGAGAAGGTGCGCGGTAGCAAAGTAAGAAGACCAGACACTCACCTGCGGCGCTGGGTTCGACCCATTGTACGGCGCCTTGCCGAACTGTCAGTCCTCCCCAAGGTTGGCCTTGGAGATGTCATTCACGTTGCGCACGATCTGCGCCGTGGACAGCCGCGTCGACCCCATGCGATTGGGGTCTTGAAGGCCGACCATCTCGCCGATGAGGCAGGAGCCCCCCTGAAGCGGAAGGACCTGGCACTTGATGAACGCGGCGAGGAGGTCGGTGCTGGTGAGCCCCTCCTGCGTCCTCATCACCGTCACCCGCTCGCAGAGATTGACGATCTCCTGCGACGGGCTCCTGCGCGAGTAGCCCCAGTTCGTCTTCGCCCACGGCGGTGCGATGGCGAAGGCCGGAAGGTTGAGGTAATCTGCGCCAAGGTTGCGGACGTAGAAGAAGGAGTTCTGCCACTTCTTGGCAGAATCCTCCAGCGGGATCTTGGGGAAATCCGCCCCCGACCGCATTGAGATGACGGTGGTGCCGCAGTTGACAAACTCCTCGGCCGACGGATCTTGCTGCTTCAAGGAGAAGAAGCGCACCCAGAGGTCGATCGAAGGCTCGACCCCCAGGTACCCCTCGCAGAGGGTGATGAATCCGGAGAGCTGGACAATGGCGTCGATGCCAAGATGATGCGGCTGGAGCCCGAAGAACTCCAAGAACGCATGGAAGAAGGTGCTCACCGGCAGCCCGAATCCGTGCTCGAAGTGCGTGAGGAAGACCACGCGCTCCTGCCCCTCGGGCTGAGGCCTCTGCTCACCCCGCGGCAGGCGGACGCTGACGTCCATCTCCCGCGGCAGGTGTCGCGGCGCCCGGAGTCGGGTGATGTCCTCGGAGGTGACGTTCGAGCCCATCCAGGAGCCCGATGGCAGCGACATGATCAAATGAATAAGAAGAAGAAGGAAGGTGGACGGCGGAGGAGTTCTGCTCGGAGCAGCGGGCGCTGCAGTGCGTCGGTTCCAAGGAGCGGAGCGAGAGCAAAGGGACAGGAGGGCGCGAGCGAGAATAATGTCCGCCGCCCCCCTGCCCCCCAATTTATAACCCTCGGTTTGAACGTGGGGAAGTGGGGAAGAAGGATCGTCTGCACGCACCCGTTTCACTACCCCCGCAATAAGTGCGCACATACACGCGCAGTAACTACCCGGGGAAGAGCAACCGGCCCACGGACGCAGCAATAAATCCACGCGCTTGGGCCGAGGGCGCGCGGAGGTGGGCCCTAGCCCATCGCCCGGTCCCATCACGCGCGTGGCCTGTCAGGCCCCTACGACTTCCGGGCACCAGGCAGCGCCGCGCGAGGCCCGAGGGATTGCCCCAAGATTCGGCGAACTTCTCGGTCCCCGCCACAGCCGGGATGGCACGATCCGGTTTCCGAGAAAACCACCACAGAGTGGGTGTTGCCGGACCCGACGCTCGCAGAATCCACCTTGCTTATGGGGAAACTGCGAAGGCCCACTCATCCAAAGATGGCGGACCTTCACAGCTTCGGGGACTACTGTCGGGGGATGGACCCCTGGCAGGCAACGGAACCCGGATCCTCTTCAAAAACAATGGGGTTGGCACTGCCCCTCAATTCCGGCACGCGCTTGGCCGGGTCGCTCGACCCGGCCAAGCCCCGCAAGCCGGCCAGACTAGCTGACCCAGCATGACACGTCGACTCGGCCCCAACAACTAGCGCAAGACGGCCGAACCCGGCACGACCAAAGCCTCCTCAACAAGCCAGTGCCACCCGTGGCGTGCTACACAACCCAGCCGCGGGTCAACTCCCGTCCCATCCAGGCCTTATGATACGGACAAGACTTCAATCAATGATGACCAAGGCAACAGTGCCCCGCCCATACCTCTGGTCAGCGGGTACGTAGCAACAGTGCCCCTCACCTATCCGCTGACCAGAGCCGGCGTGGCTACAGTGCCCCCGCCTTCACCGCTGACAACATGAAACGGTGACTTGATGAAGAGCATTGTACGCGACTCGACTCGGCCACGCCCTGACGATCGACCAGACGGCGCACAGTCCCCCTAGGCATGCGGGGCCCGCACCTAGGGGAACACGGCGAACCACAAGCCCTTAGCGGGACCCAGCCCGGGTCCCCGGACAGCGATAATACGAACCCATCGACTTGTAACATTACCATTGTACCCCTGGGGGGTTGACCTATAAAACCCCCCATGAGCCCTCATGCTCACGGGCAAGCAAACTCATTCCATCACACACACCTAGTTAGCAACACCCGAGGAGTGGGAACTGCCTAAGCCTTGGCCAGCTTCCCTCCTCCTATATACAACTCCAGGAGCAACATTGTACTATCAATCTTACAACAACACTCGGGGGGATTAGGGGTATTATCTCTCCGGAGAGCCCCGAACCTGGGTATGTCCGGCGTCCCGCGCCCGCTCATGCCAACCTCGCCATTGGAGTCCACCAGCGCCCTCGAGCCTCCTGCTCTCTTTAGCCATCCCTTGGCATCTGCCGTGCGCCCACCACGTCATCAAGGGAACCCCAGTCCAGACTCTTCTCGACCCAAGAGGTGAGTCGCATGGGAGCGCCGGAGCGGAATACGGCAGTTGCGGCCCAGGTGGTGCCGTGAGGTTCTGTGATGTAGAACCACTACTTCTGCCACTCGTTTACTGTGTCCGCAAAAGTACCTTTGGGCCAGGAGATGTTGGACAGCTTGCTCACCATGGCTCCTCCGCACTTCGCGTGCTGGCCATCTACCACCTTCAGCTTCACGTTAAAGACTTTGAGCCAGAGCCCGAAGTGGGGTTAGATGCGGAGGAAGGCCTCACACATGACGATAAACACCATGATGTTGAGGAAGGAATTTGGGGACAGATCATGGAAATTTATCCCGTAATAATACATCAGCCCGTGGACGAAAGGGTGGAGTGGAAACCCTAGCCCGTGGAAGAAATGGGGGAGGAACACTACCCTCTCGGTGGGCTTCGGAGTGGGGACGACTTGTCCCTTGGTCGGCAGGCGGTGAGTAATCTCCTTCGGCAAGTATCCGGCTGTCTGAAACTCCATAATGTTCTCCTCCTTGACGGAGGAGACCATCCACTTGCCTTGACCTCCGGATCCGGACATGGTTGCTTGAGTGGGAAGGAGATGATAACTTGGGCGCTAGGGCTTGAGATTGGAAATGCGGAGACAGAGAGAGGGCGTGAGAGAGGAAGAGGGAACCCTTATCCCCTTATAGAGGCAACGAATATTAAACGCCTCCTAACTCGCCTTAAGATCCGCCTATTCCCAAGGGCTGTATAAACGACACGGTTGGGTTACCCATGTCCGCATTGATGAGAATCCCGCGATAAGGGGACACGGTCTCTACTATGACAAGACGTGCCAATGGCAACCGTGTCTCGGGATGTGGGGCGTCGAAACATGAAAGCGGTTTGGAATTGTGACCGGGCAGATGTGATGTCATGTTGTAAAAAGCTGTCAGCAGAATAGACTCGTGTAGAAATATATTCTCTCTACAGTTATGTATGGTGTGTGTGTGTGTCTGACAGGTCCAGATACTATCATAGCATCCGAAGACTATCTTGAAGTTCGGATAGAAGGGAACCCGCCTTGTAATGTCGAAGACAATATGCGCGCCGGACTCCTCGTCATTGAAGTCAGGTTCAGGGGCTACTGAAGGAGTCCTGGACTAAGGGGTACTCGGGCGTCCGGCCTGTTATCCATGGGCCAACTAATGGGCTATGAAGACATGAAGGCCGAAGACTGTACCCGTGTCCGGATTGGACTCACCTTGGCATGGAAGGCAAGCTTGGCGACCGACTATGAATATTCCTTCTTATGTAACCGACTGATAGAGACGAGGGTGTCCCGATCTTTTGATGAGATGATATCTATCGATTTGGTGGAGACGACTTTGACGATCCGACTACAAACGTGCACGATGTTGCGCCTTAGCAATCGTTAAACCAATCTCCTAAGGTTACTGACGATGCCGGAAGCATGGTCAGCCTGACCACGAAGGTCTATTCCTGCAAGCAATCAAAGAACGAGCAAGATTATGATAAAGCAATCTGAATATTGCGAATATATATGACGTATTGATAATAGTGGGGATCCGTAAGCGGTCTTGGTCTGGTCGTTGGACACAAACGAAGTACACGAAGTTGCAATTGCTAACTTTTAACTAAACAAATCCCAAGGAAAAAGCTACTAGATGGATCTACTTATATAGGAGCAAGGAGTGGAAGCCAAGGAGGTGGAAGGACGTCCCAGGGCAGCCTAAAACTAACCCTAGGTCGTGCAAGGCTCATGGGCCCAAGTGGAGGTGATGCAACACCTTTGGACTTGTTGTTTGACTCGGATTCTGCAGCAACGTCAGATTGTTTCATCGATATCTCAATGCTCCGGACGAATTTGAAGGTGAATCCAATTGGGTTGGAAAAAGCACGAAATCTAGTTTCCAACAAAAAAGAATCACGCAATTCAGAGTCCTTATGAAAAAGTTGTTGGCGTTTTGAGTCAGGTATATCTGTGTAGTCCGAATCTGAATCCAGAACGTGAGAGACTTGGACTCTATCTTCTCTTGGGCCAAAAGTGACGTGAGAGAACTTTTTGAACAGCAAGCAAACATCTCTTTCTCCCTTATCTTCATATGTGGATTGTACAAATGTCCCATACATCTGCAATTAGACAAAACACAAAAGTGTGTGAAGTATTTTTGTTCTGGATAACATAAATAGATTATTGAATAGTTTGCACTAGAAATCACGTGACAAATATGCATGTATGCAATATTTTTGGTCGTATCCAAGGTAGTCATGTCCTCATCATCCTCCCCTTCTTGAAAACAAAGCCGTCCTTGGCGTTGCTTAATCTAAAATGTGGCTAACAAAAGAGACAAGGTGTACATGCTATATATGTATATGTCATCCATTTTTACTTCCCTTGATTTTTGCACATATGACACGCGTATACATGAGTAACTTTCATAGTTCATAAAATCTAAATCCAAAAAATTATCACAAGAAGTAGAAAGCATGAAAATATTGCAACTCAGTTTGCACATATAAGTGAAGCTCTTACTCATTTCAAAACATTGACAATGTTCATCATTAAACCATCCCAACATTGGTGAATAAACCTTACTTGCATCAAATTTACATGCTACAACATGCTTAAATAAGTAAACATGCAATAAGTCATTAGACATAGAATCATCACCAAGATTAGAGGTTATATCAAAATGATTAAACATTGGTTCTTTTGCATCAATAGTTAATTCAATGGGTGCACTCAAAATTGTTGGTATTTCAGTTGTTTGATCACATGATGTATTCATGACAGTAACAAGATTCTCTAAAATAGATGGTGTGCTCAAATCAACAGGGAACTCAACACATGATGCATTCAAGTTAACTAGGCATGCATCATTCTCATGTGAAGTTATATCATCAATACCTTTATTGTTACCTTGTTGCAAAGACGTAGCTGATGTAGGCACGGACGTTGAGAATGTATCATACTCTTGAGATGATGTCGCGCTCACAATCCGAGGTGGGGCTGCTCTAGTAGGTGCCACGGTGGCGGAACCAACCGGCGGTGGTGAGCATGAACTGGAATAGTAGTTGTTGTTGTCACCCAATGCATCCTCCTGTATCTGTCTCTCAAAGGTACAAGCGCGAACATACATACCAGTAATGCAACGAGGAATATACTGAAACCTTGCACAGATATCATGGTTCAAACCACCAAAAAATCTATTCATTGTATTATCCTCAGATTCTTCCATGTCACAATGATGCATATAAGATTTGAACTCTTGGTAGTAAGCATGAACAGTGTTACTATCTTGTTTTAATTGATCCAAAGCAATTCACGACGATAGTAAGGAGGAAAAAATTGTTGTCTCATTACATCTTTCAAAACTTTCCAAGTTGTGGGTTGGTTATCAATGTTTTTCTTACAATGTACACTTCACCAAACAGGAGCAAAACCAGTAAATGCTCTAGTGGTAGCTCGTACTCTCTCAAGTTCAGAAAAAATCATGGTGAGTAAAAACTTGTTCTACTTCAAGCTCCCAAGCTAGATAAATAGCAGGATTAAATCTACCCTAAAATGACAGTAAAGAGATAACCTGACCATGTGCATGTGTGTGTTGTCCCAACTCTCGTGATGGTGAAGATGTGTCTGTCGTCCAAGAACTTCTATCTCCGGAACCTGTCATGATTAGTAGAAACAAGAAACAAAATTCGAGAATAATGTTCCTATGAACTACTAGGATGTGGTTGTAAAGTGCTCACAGTAAAGCAAATATCAATATCTTACAAGTTCTTACCATGTGGCACGTGGTGTCAGGCAACCAGCGGTTTCAAATAACTCCAAAGATTGTGTAAAGCGATTGCCAGGAAACGTACGTATACACAGTGTAGAAATATGTGGAGCTGGGTTGGCTATATTTGGTAACAAAAAATTAGCAATAATCAATTCAGAGATGCAATGTTGAATAAAAGCTCAACGACGGCACTGTGCTGGTCCTAGGCTAGACCGGACTAGAGACGCGAGCCTAGAACACTAATGAGGTCACGACGTAGCACGACTAGCATCAATAAAGGATATGAAGTAGCTCTAGACAACAACATATAAGTGAAGATCACAATAGCAGTAAATATAATGATATGAAACAGCAGCCAACAAGGATATATCAACAACTTTCTCTCCAACTTTCCTCTAGAAAAGTTTGTGCCAATTTTTTGATAATTTTTTTCAACAATGGTACTAACTCAATATTTCAAACACAAAAGGAATCACTCAATTCCGAGTTGATATCAGGAGTCAAAAAAATTTAAAACTGGTGTGGAAAACTGGAATAAGCTGTGTTCATGAACTTCGGAGGGAAAAAAGACCTATTTAGAAGCCGATTTTGAGGTGCCAAATATTGAATAAGCTTATGCAACTATTTAGATGTGGCTCATTGCTAGCTTTCGTTTCAGTACTCATGGAGCCAAAACGGACTTCATATGAGGAAGTTATGCATGTTTTACTGAACAGTGCACAAAACAGATTCCAATCCGAATTCAACTACGAGATTGAGTCTAGATAGATCCGAATTTTGTTTTTTTTTCTTCTCTCTTTTTTTTCCTCACATTTTTTTCTTTTTCTCCTTTCTTTCTCTGACTTTTTAACTTGTTTTCTCTTTTTTTTCTCTGCCTTTTTTCTCTCTCCCTCTTTCCAAGACAAACTAGATAAGATGCAAATTGGATCTAGTGGAAATGTGAACAACCTCAACTATGATTGTGACAATGAACGATGGGTAGCACGTGGTGGAAATTGATGGATGGGTGGTGGACAGTGGAAGGGATAACGATGCAGCGGCGGCGTGACTAATGTGAACAGAACTCGAAACTCTAAACGAACTAGACAGTAAGACCAGCAACTCGACACGACGATGAAACCGATAATTCAACTATGCAAGCAATGAAAAGAAAATTGCAAAGGCTCAGACTGGCTTGGACAAAGGATGAATAGATCTAAAAAAATTTATGGCTTTTTCTTGGACAATAGGTAAGAAAATAAATCTAATCTAGGAAATACTGGAACTCTCACCGAGCAACCTGAAAACTGATACCACTTGATAGAGGCGAGGGTGTCCCGATATTTTGATGAGATGATATCTATCGATTTGGTGGAGACGACTTTGACGATCCAACTACAAACGGGCACGACGTTGCGCCTTAGCAATCGCTAAACCAATCTCCTGAGGTTACCGACAATGCCGGAAGCACGGTCAGCCTGACCACGAAGGTCTATTCCTGCAAGCAATTGAAGAACAAGCAAGAATATGATAAAGCAATCTAAATATTGCGAATATATATGAAGTATTAATAATAGTGGGGATCCGTAAGCGGTCCTGGTCTGGTCGTTGGACACAAACGAAGTACACGAAGTTGCAATGGCTAAATTTTAACTAAACAAATCCAAGGAAAAAGCTACTAGATGGATCTACTTATATAGGAGCAAGGAGTGGCGGCCAAGGAGGTGGAAGGACGTCCCAAGGCAGCCTAAAACTAACCCTAGGTCGTACAAGGCTCATGGGCCCAAGTGGAGGTGATGCAACACCTTTGGACTTGTTGTTTGACTCGGATTCTGCTGCAACGTCAGATTGTTTCGTCAATATCTCAATGCTCCAGACGAATTTGAAGGTGAATACAATTGGGTTGGAAAGAGCACGAAATCTAGTTTCCAACAAAAAACGAATCACCCAATTTGGAGTCCGTATGAAAAAGTTGTTGGGTTTTGAGTAAGGTATGTCTGTGCAGTCCGAATATGAACACAGAACGTGAGAGATTTGGACTCTATCTTCTTTTGGGCCAAAAGTGACGTGAGAGAACTTTTTGAACAGCAAGTAAACATCTCTTTCTCCCTTTATCTTCATATGTGGATTGTACACATGTCCCATACACCTGCAATTAGACAAAACACAAAAGTGTGTGAAGTATTTTTGTTCTGGATAACATAAATAGATTATTGAATAGTTTGCACTAGAAATCACCTGACAAATATGCATGTATGCAATATTTTTTGTCGTATCCAAGGTAGTCATGTCCTCATCACCGACTCTATGTAAACCCTAGATCCTCCCGGTGTCTATATAAACCGGAGGGGTTAGTCCGGAAAGGATATACTCATTACCATTGTAGGTTTTATCCATTATGATCTCGTGGTAGATCAACTCTTGTAACGCTGATATTCATCAAGGTTAATCAAGCAGGACGTAGGGTATTACCTCCATAGAGAGGGCCCTGACTTGGGTAAACATGGTGTCCCCTGTCTCTTGTTACCATCGATCCTAGACGCACAGTTCTGGACCCCCTACCCGAGATCCACCGGTTTTGACACCGACAACTTTCCCTTATGTTGTTAAACACAAGAAGAGTAAAGAAATGTTATTGATGATGCATTGTCTCGTCGTTATACTATGCTTTCACAAATTGACTTTAAAATATTTGGTTTGGAGACCACCAAAGATCAATATGTGCATGATGCTGAATTTAAAGATGTATTGCAAAATTGTAAGGAAGGGAGAACTTGGAACAAGTTCATTGTTAACGATGGATTTGTGTTTCGTGCTATAAAGCTATGCATTCTAGCTAGCTCCGTTCATCTTTTATTGTTGCAGGAGGCGCATGGGGGAGGATTAATGGGACACTTTGGCGCCAAGAAGACGGAGGTTATACTTGCTACACATTTCTTTTTGCCAAAGATGAGACGGGATGTTGAGCGTTTTGTTGCTCGCTGCACTACATGTCAAAAAGCTAAGTCATGACTCAATCCTCATGGTTTATATATGCCTTTGCCTGTACCTAATGTTCCTTGGGAGGAAATACCTATGGACTTTGTTTTAGGTTTACCTCGAACAAAGAAGGGGAGGGATAGCATATTTGTTGTTGTGGATAGATTTTCAAAAATGGCACACTTTAAACCATGTCATAAAAGCGATGATGTTGTTAATGTTGCTGATTTGTTCTTTCATGAAATTATTCGCTTGCATGGTGTGCCAAATACTATTGTTTCAGATCGTGATACTAAATTTCTTAGCCACTTTTGGAGATGTTCATGGGCTAAGTTGGGGACTAAACTGCTTTTTAGTACTACTTGTCACCCCAAACTGATGGACAAACTGAAGTAGTCAATCGAACATTGTCTACTATGCTTAGGGATGTTTTGAAGAATAATAAGAAAATGAGGGAAGAATGCTTGCCTCATATTGAATTTGCTTATAATCGTTCATTGCATTCTACTACTAAGATGTGCCCTTTCGAAATTGTGTATGGTTTCCTACCTCGTGCACCTATTGATTTGTTGCCTCTTCCATCTCCGGAGAAGGTTAATTTTGATGCTAAAGAACATGCTGAATTGATTTTAAAAATGCATGAGTTAACTAAGGAAAACATTGAGCATATGAATGCTAAATATAAACTTGCTGGAGATAAGGGTAGAAAACATGTTGTGTTTGCACCTGGAGATCTTGTTTGGTTACATTTGCGTAAGGATATATTTCCTAATTTGCGCAAATCAAAGCTAATGCCACGTGCTAATGGTCCATTTAACGTGTTAGAGAAGATAAATGATAATGCATATAAACTTGAGCTGCCTGCAGATTTTGGGGTTAGTCCCACTTTTAACTTTGCAGATTTGAAACCTTATTTGGGTGAGGAAGATGAGCTTCCATCGAGGACGACTTCATTTCAAGAAGGGGAGGATGATGAGGACATTAATACCATTGTTACACCCACAACCCTTGCTGCTATACATACTGGACCAATTACTAGAGCTCGCGCATGCCAATTAAATTATCAGGTACTTTCGTTTCTTGGTAATGATTCTAATATTCATGAGAATATGATGTTGCCTAAATTGGATACATTTATTTTGCTTACAAATGAAGGGCCTGGCATGGATAAGAGGGATGAACACTGGAGCAAGACCAAGCATGGAGATGATGGCATGCGCAAGGGGATCAAGAACGGAGTTACAAGTGATGATTTTAGGACTTTGAAGCCACTATAAGGAGTGCATGAAGCCTTGGACGAGATATACAAGATGCCACTTCATAAATTTCGTCCAGAGGCTATTCTAGGTGCTGTGTCACCTTATTATTGGGCCAGGCCCATGTATTTTTGAAATACTTAAGTATAGGCTGTTTTCAGAGTCTGTATGTGTGGGGAAACAAGAGATAGGGTTGGTTTCGGACCCCTCCTCCAAGGGCCATGAAATGCCCCCCTTTCCTCCATATATACAACCCTTAGGGAGTCGTTTAGTCTTTGGGTTTTGTTTAGATTAAAGTTCGCCATAGCTGCAACTTCGTGTACTTCGTTTGTGTTCAACGACGAGACAAAGGCATCATAAAACACCACCTTGATCAATAAAGCTTTTGTCTTATATTCGCAATACCCAGATTGCAATCTTAGTTTCTTGCTTGTTCTTCGTTTGCTCGCAGGAAACAGACCCTCGTGGTCAGGTTGATCGAGTTCTGGCGTGGTCAATAACCCTCGGAAGTTGGTTTAGCGATTGCTAAGGCACGATGTCTCGCATGTTCATAGTCGTATCGTCAAGGTCGACACCCACCGAACACGATAGCCACCATCTCATCGAAACATCGGGACACCTTCGCCTCTATCATGTCCGGGCTGATGGGGATTCTCTTCTCTCCTCTGTTTGCAGCTTGTCCAGATATCCGGGCGTTGGGGCCGGATTTCCGGGCAGGCCGAATGTCCGGGTTGGGGCCGGATGTCCGGGGCTTGTAGATGTCCATCGGCTGGACGACTGTTGTAGTTGATGTCTCCAGTGACCGGATGTCCGGGCTCGGGGCCGGATGTCTGGGCCCTGGAGCTGCCTTCTTCTCCTTTCGGCGTTCCTCTTCATCTGTGGACTTGGCGGCTTGTCCTTCTTCACGTGCATCTTCGGGAGGGTCCTCTTGGTACCTAATCATGCACAAGATCTCAGACTTAGGTAGTTGCCATGTCTCGAGAGGATGACATGTAATATCACTAAGGAGAGAAGTCACCTCGGTCTGGAGAGCTCTAGTTGTAGCTCGAGTCATAGGTCCTCTTGGCACTTCATGAGGCGATGGTAGGTCCATGGGGATGACCATAGGATGCTCCACATCAACAAGTTTGTCCTCGCATCTACATTATTGATATCTTGGTTTGTGCATTGTGGCCATATCAAAAAAGAGAGAATAAGCTTTTAAGCAAAACTAGAGAGCAAAGAAGCTTGTAAGGAAGTGCCATAGCACCATACCACATTGCATAGAAGATTGTCATATCCAATCATCTTGGATCATAACACCGGAACATCATACATATATAGCATACTTGGGATAGAAGTTGATATATTTTGCATATCATAGGTTGTGCACAATTGTCGTATCGGCCTATTGAGAAATCGTGCTAGCGTCTCTCTTGAGTTGTGCAACATGAGCATTTTCCGTGGATTTCACATTTTGTGATCATTCCTTGGTTGCACGACCCCAGTTATCTATCTATGTGTGTGTTTCCGTGTGCCACATATTTCTATTGGTCTACTTGTTTCACTTATGAATTTGTGAATCTCTTTCAACATTATTGACTCTTGCTAACATTTTACATCAATTTTTTTGTGCCACTATCCTCACCAAGCTCCACCATAAGCCTTATTTGTGTAGGTGTGAGAAATTGACAAGAACGGTACCAATTGCGATATTTCCTTGTTACACCATTGAGTGATCACTGATCCATCTTCAAATTCAGCCAAGGCACATTTGGTATAAGTTTCTTCTCTTTCTCCCACTCATATTTGCTCAAGTCTTGTGATGGATAGGGGAGGCAATTCATCTCCGGTCTTCGACAACAACGACGGCGTGAACAACTACATCACCAAAGCATCCATCTTCGAACTACAACGAGCAGCGAAAGCCGCACATTCTACCTTGCAAGAGCGCATCGAGAACCTCTCCATCGACATTCGTCACTCTGAAGCAAGGAAAAGGGACTACATCGACAAAAAGCTTTCCGCGCAAAAGGAGGAGCAAGATGCAAGGATGGAGGAGATGCAAGCGCAAGTCCTCCACGTCCACATCTCCATGGCGACCATCGTCAACATGGAGGTCACGGAGACGAGCTACGAGGTGCCACATCATATGGGCCTCCTACAACAAGACAGCGACAAGAAGGTCGAGCAAGGGCCATCCCCTTTGCCCACAGCGACGAGCACGGACCTCTTCAACAACATGAAGACGGCGCCCATATTGGACTCTCCGAGTCAAGCTACGAGACCGCACATGAGACCTTATCTTTGGTCTTAGAGGAGAGTGATGATGTGCCATCTTCGGCCTTCATCCACGGCTACGACTATGACATGATTGAGCATGGAGACATTTGCACTAACATCTCTCCGACACCAACATGTGACGAGATGCCCCAATTGCCATGTGAGAAGAGCCACCACCCCATGAGTGAGATGAGTGACTCCACCATATATGACATTGAGTGCATTTCCAATGAGAGGATGAGTGTGACCACCACTAGCCCCACACTTGAGAGCATGCCACACATCCTATGTGATGTTGAGAGCCATTTGAGTGACTCCACCAACCATATGAGTGAGAGCATCATACCGGGAGTAAGTGAGCCACAACACTTAGTGAGTGAGGTAGTTGACACGGCATGTGAGGCCACTATGATTTCTAACAACATAACCTCTACTCTGAGTGTGTTTTCTTATTTGGTGCTAGGTCTCCTACATGACAACATGCCTATCCTCGACGAGTCCGTTCCTCCAATGGGGACGATGATGGGCACGATGGACAATGATGCACCCCCCACATGGTTCCATCAAGATGAAGTTGATCACGACTTATTCTTCGACACCTCACCTACCACACATGAGTGATTCTCCAAAGGTAACATAGGTGATGGTGCTTCTCTTGCCCTGCTAGTGGACTATATTACCAATGATTGCTTGCATGATGTTGACACACCTATTACCATGCTTCATTCCAGTGTGACTTCCTCATGTCACGACTTAGCAATTTATAATGAATATGATGGTGAGCATGTTCAGTTGCCTAGTTGTGATGCTATGCTCCATAGGATATCATGTGAAAATTCTATTGGTCACATCATGTTTGACAATCCTTTAAATTTGTCATATGCTATGAGTGAGATCTCTTGCTTCATTTTAATCTCAACATAGTAACTATGCATGTCCCATTAAAATAAATACCATTTGCACTAATGGCATAGATGACGAGATGATGGTCATTGGCTTTTGTTTTTCATGTGATGATATTGCCATGCTTCCTTTACATGATTTGCACAATTCATATACTATATCATGCCATGATCACAATGTTCCAAATATGCATTGTTTTGGATGTTGTCAATATTCTCCATGTGATGTTTCCACTAATGATCATGAGGAGACCCCCATAGTTTCCTCATATATATTAGGAGATTTTGATGCATTCCATACTTGGCATGATTCCCATGATAGTGTACACCATAAGCATTCCATGAACAACAATGCTCTACATATTTCTCATGATGCATTAGAAAATTTGAGTCTCCATTATGCTATACATAATAAGAAACCTATCATGATGGATGACATGTTTCTATATCACACATCTCACTTATATGACCATCGACTATTTTAAGCTAACCAACACATGCATGTGTGCATCATGATGGATGATGTGTACATCTACCACGCATACACAATTTTCCCTTTGTCTTTGTCTTGTGTAGGTACTCATGTATACTCGTGAGCCTCTCAATCCCAAGAGTTGAAGAAACGAGCTCCTGAGAGCAACGATGACTTGGGATCCCGTGGACTATCCTTACCACCATTCCCTTCACGCAAGGACTACGTGCATATGCTTTACTTGGTTCTGACAAGGCTATGGGCTATATATCACTTGTTACTTTATGCCCATTGTATCTTGTTCACTTTGTATGTTATGCCTCTTTACATGATTTTGCCATGCAATTGTGACCCTTGCTTGCATCTACCCATGATTCACAATTATGATACTCCTATGTGTATTTGCCTGCTTAGTGGAGATCCTTGTTGCTATTGCCATGTTTATCATGTGCCTCATCATATTGTTGTTTCTCGTGTTGGGAGAGCCATGATGTTCCATTGCTATTTCCATATGACCTCTTGCCAATACAATGATGATACATTTCTCATATCTTGTTTTCATGCTTGTGATATGTCATGCGCATCATATATGCTCACTATTTGCACACATGGCATGATTGCCATGATTACCTCTAGTATGTTGCATCTTCGCACTACTAGCTCACACCACTTGATCGCTATGATTGCTTGCTTTTTTCGCATCACCCATGTTCCACTATTACTCGCTTTCTTGGGTTGATGACATATGTACTCTTGCCTCTCACATGATTTATCTTGATCATTGTCTCGTATCTCCATTAGATCCATCTCTCACATACCCTTGTATTGAGTGCCAACTTGCTATGCTTATTGATCGTGGAGACTTGGACATATTACTTGTGATGCATGGTTGTTTACTTGAGCCTGTTGTATTTGGTTGTTCTCGCATCATATGCCTCCATACTATGAAATGCTCCCTTGTCCTTTCTTATGATTTGCATGATGCATACACTTGTTGGGTATCTTACCACACAAATGATAGGTTTTGCACTTCCGCTAACCTCATTTGTTTTCCCAAGTGTTTGTCATGTTCTTTCATTTTGGAGGATTCACAAGGTAGTGTCGTTATGCGACAACTTGGTCATGCGAAGGCATACAGGATGTGCAACACCAACATTTGCGAGAATCTCCTAAAGGTGACCTCCTTCCCTTTGAGCCATCCTCACATACGCATATTGGATGGGTCATTCTTTCATTGTTGTTTCCTTCTTGTCTACATGTTGCACATATTGGATGGAGGACCGACATTGGATATTGGCTCTTTGGACCTTCACATTGAGGAGCACTTGGACTTATTGGATGCACCTTTGAACCTCCACTCATTCCACGACATCGAGCATTGGTACACCAACACCTCCTTATTTGTTGGTTGTGCTCACACATGTCATGCTCGATGGACATATCATACACATGACAAATTTGCATCTTATGCATGGATTGACTGGCATTATGATCGCCTTATTGCATCTTGTATTCCCATGTCATCCATGATATATGAGCTTGTGCACTTTCTTAGCAAATTTGTTGTGATCTTTCTTGATGGCATATTCATACATCATGATCATATTGGCTACCATCAATTGCATGATAACTTATTCATATTGAGCATCCATTGCCATATTCATGCTATTGATAATCCGTCTCACTATGACACCATTTTGCACCGTGGTTGCATTGATCATATTCACAACACATTTGTGTGCACAATGAATGCTTTTGCGCCCATGAATGCTTTGCATATCATTCTATATCATATTAATAAGCTTCATGTGTTTTGTCACGAGCAATCTTGCCGAACGGACTCATTCTTCTATGATGGACACTTTGTGTGTGCTAACCATTGTATTTCCAAGTGTACTTTGTGTTTGCTCATTTTGCATGTACCACATACCAGAGACACCTTGGAGTACTTGGATTGTGCCACGCCTTCAACTCCGTCCAACTACAAGTCCGCCCACGACAACCGTTTCCATGGTGAAGAGGATCACGATCCGAGGTCAGATCTTTCCAAAGGCAGGGAGATAATGAGAAGCATCCCACGTTGATCCCCATGTACACTTCGACTACTCTCTAAGCCCCAAGAGGACATACGATGAGACCTCGACCATACACCATTGGACACAAAGTGAACTCACTCCTCTTCGAACCGTCACTTTCCACATATGAGACATGGCTACTACCTCGTGCATGGACCTTGCATACACCCAGGTACATCCGAGATGACCATGGAGAACCAAAGGACCAAGGCCAAGCATGGAAGAGGAGAAGGAATAAGAAGAACACACAAGACAGGACTTGCCCGGGTCATCCAGACCCCTAGCCGGACGATCCGGACGACCACCCGAATGATCCGGCTAACGTGCCCGAAGACACCCGAAGCCTGCTCGAGGTAGCCGGATCATCCGGACGTCCACCCGGATCATCCGTACCCCCGACTCCTGGATCATTCGGGACCCCATCCGTGGCTTAGACTATATATACTCCGCCCCCTCCTTTTTCTAGGGTTAGCAAAGTAGTAGCTCATTTGAGATAGAGCTTTGCTCATCCATTACGGATCTACTCCATCGAGAGAGAGACCGTGTGCCGCTTCGGAGAAGATCCACCTTGGATTCAAGACCTCCTCACGGAGAAGACCTCAAGACCTCCTCTTGGAGATGAACTCTACCTTGTATCTTTCTCTTTGTTGTTCATGTACCTTTGTGGATCTTGTGTGGATTTGAGTCTAGTGGATGTGTGGTTGGACTTGTTCTTGGGTGTTTCCCCTTGTGATTTCTCTCCGTTCTTCCCCGTGTTCATCGTGTTCTTTGAGGGAATCAACTCCAATCATGAAAGATCGGGCCACTAGGATTCTACCCTACATCATCCGACCCCTGGTAGCATTACTTGCATCCACCGCCTGTTTTACGTCCATATTTCGCCAAATTTTGTTCCGGTGCCCACATACACTTCCGCATACAACCACCACTTCTGCATAGCACCGCCATATACCACATAAACCACCATCTCTTACCACTACCAACTGCGACAATTTTGTCACGTTTTGCTTTGAGAATTTGAGTTCCGGTTCCGTGTCCTATTGTGTTTTGGCTATTTAGGTACGATTCGACATCAACATCACCACTGCTCATCTTCGCCATGAACACGTCATCGACAACAACCACTACACCATTTAGACACCATACCGTAAGCAAGAATGATAAACCCATCTTGGCTTAGTGATACATCATTATTGCCACTACATTGATAGCCTTCATAGCATTACTCTTTTGCGTCGCTTACCATCGAGACTAGCCGTTGAGTATTGTAGGAAACGTGACTTGTGCACATTAGTGATCATACTTCCCATAGCATACATATATCATTGGTGCATATCTTGGTATCAACTCTTGTGTCACAAGGTTGTCATCGCATACACAATTGCTATATTGGTTCGTAAAGCATTGCATGAGAAAAGAGCTCAAACATCAAAGAGCCAAATCAGATTTTAAGCAAAAGGAAAAGATAAGCAAAGAGCTTTTAAGCAAGAACCATAGCATCATACAACTTTAAGATTGTCATACTAAATCATCTTGGATCATATCATCAAAACACCATACATAGAGCATACTTGAGATAGAAGTCGTCGCATTTTTGCTTAGTAGGTCGTGCACAAGTCTTCTTACCCGCCTATTGTGCAATCATGCTAGCGTCTCTCTAGTGTTGTGCAACAAGAGCATTTTCGTGAATTACACATTTGGGCTCATCCTTGGTTGCATGACCCCACTTATCTCTTTGCGTGTGTGTTTCCGTGTACCTTATTTTGCTTGGTCTACTTGTTGCATTGCAAACTTTCGAATCTTTTCCAACATTATTGAAGCTCACTAACAATTGCATCAAATTTTGTGCCACCATCCTAACCAAGCTCCACCATAAGCAGGCGGTGACATTCAAGTCACAAGTGTTCGGAGCGCAAACAAGATGCAAGCGCAAGTCCTCTACGTCCACATCTCCATGGCGACCATCGTCAACATTGTCATGAAGGGCAATTCACCTCCAAGCAACATGTACACGATGATGATGAACGACATCTACTACGAGCTCAAGTACGACAACGACACCTTCATCATGACGATGCTCACCAAGCGCAAATGCACAAGTCCCAACAAGCCATACTCCATGCCAAGGCCAACCTTCATGAGCATAAGAGAAGACCGCGAGACGAGCACCACCAAGACGGAGCTACAGCTACAACAAACACTTATGCATCTTCGCCATGTGCTATCAAGGCATCTTCGCGTTTGGACGTACGGCATCTTCGCCTACTTCCTGTGAATTCGCCTACATCGACATCATCAAGTACAAGGCGACCACCTATGAGGGAGGGCAACACTTCCATCTTTGGAAGCGCCCCAAGGAAGATGGCCGAACATGGGACATTCCCTTCGGTCACGGAAACAAGCTACGAGGTGCCACATCATATGGGCCTCCTACAACAAGACACCGACAAGAAGGTCAAGCAAGGGCCATTCCCTTCGCCCACAGCGATGAGCACGAACCTCTTCAACAACATGAAGACGGCGCCCATATTGGACTCTCCGAGTCAAGCTACGAGACCGCACATGAGACCTTATCTTTGGTCTTAGAGGAGAGTGATGATGTGCCATCTTCGGCCTTCATCCATGGCTACGACTACGACATGATTGAGCATGGAGACATTTGCACCAACATCTCTCCGACACTGACATGTGACGAGATGCCCCAATTGTCATGTGAGAAGAGCCACCACCCCATGAGTGAGATGAGTGACTCCACCATATATGACATTGAGTGCATTTCCAATGAGAGGATGAGTGTGACCACCACTAGCCCCACACTTGAGAGCATGCCACACATCGTATGTGAGGTTGAGAGCCATTTGAGTGACTCCACCAACCATATGAGTGAGAGCATCATATCGGCAGTAAGTGAGCCACAACACTTAGTGAGTGAGGTAGTTGACACAGCATGTGAGGCCACTATGATGTCTAACAACATAACCTATATTCTGAGTGTGTTTTCTTATTTGGTGCTAGGTCTCCTACATGACAACATGCCTATCCTCGACTAGTCTGTACCTCCAATGGGGACGATGATGGGCACGATGGACGATGATGCACCCCCCACATGGTTCCATCAAGATGAAGTTGATCATGACTTATTCTTCGACACCTCACCTACCACACATGAGCGATTCTACAAAGGTAACATAGGTGATGGTGCTTCTCTTGCCCCGCTAGTGGACTATATTACCAATGATTGCTTGCATGATGTTGACACACCTATTACCATGCTTCATTCTAGTGCGACTTCCTCATGTCACGACTTAGCAATTTATGATGAATATGATGATGAGCATGTTCAGTTGCCTAGTTGTGATGCTATGCTCCATGCGATATCATGTGAAAATTCTATTGGTCACATCATGTTTGACAATCCTTTAAATTTGTCATATGCTATGAGTGAGAGCTCCCATATTGCTTCATTTTAATATCAACATAGTAACTATGCATGTCCCATTAAAATAAATACCATTTGCACTAATGGCATAGATGATGAGATGATGGTCATTGGCTTTTGTTTTTCATGTGATGATATTGCCATGCTTCCTCTACATGAGTTGCACAATTCATATACTATATCATGCCATGATCACAATGTTCCAAATATGCATTGTTTTGGATGTTGTCAATATTCTCCATGTGATGTTTCCACTAATGATCATGAGGAGACCCCCATAGTTTCCTCATATATATTAGGAGATTTTGATCCATTCCATACTTTGCATGATTCCCATGATAGTGTACACCATATGCATTCCATGAATAACAATGCTCTACATATTTCTCATGATGCATTAGAAAATTTTAGTCTCCATTATGCTATACATAATAAGAAACCTATCATGATGGATGACATGTTTTTATATCACGCATCTCACTTATTTGACCATCGACTATTTTATGCTAACCAACACATGCATGTGCGCATCATGATGGATGATGTGTATATCTACCACGCATACACAATTTTCCCTTTGTCTTAATCTTGTGCAGGTACTCATGTATACTCGTGAGCCTCTCAATCCCAAGAGTTGAAGAAACAAGCTCCTGAGAGCAACAATGACTTGGGATCCCGTGGACTATCCTTACCACCATTCCCTTCACGCAAGGACTACGTGCATATCTTTTACTTGGTTCTGACAAGGCTATGGGCTATATATCACTTGTTACTTTATGCCCATTGTATCTTGTTCACTTTGTATGTTATGCCTCTTTACATGATTTTGCCATGCAATTGTGACCCTTGCTTGCATCCACCCATGATTCACAATTATGATACTCCTATGTGTATTTGCATGCCTAGTGGAGATCCTTGTTGCTATTGCCATGTTTATCATGTGCCTCACGCTATTGTTGATTCTCGTGTTGGGAGAGCCATGATGTTCCATTGCTATTTCCATATGACCTCTTGCCAATACAATGATGATACATTTCTCATATCTTGTTTTCATGCTTGTGATATGTCATGCGCATCATATGTGCTCACTATTTGCACACATGACATGATTGCCATGATTACCTCTAGTATGTTGCATCTTCAAACTACTAGCTCACACCACTTGATCGCTATGATTGCTTGCTTTTTTTGCATCACCCATCTTCCACTATTACTCGCTTTCTTGGGTTGATGACATATATGCTCTTGCCTCTCACATGATTTATCTTGATCATTGTCTCGTGTCTCCATTAGTTCCATCTCTCATATACCCTTGTATTGAGTGCCAACTTGCTATGCTTATTGATCGTGGAGACTTGGACATATTACTTGTGATGCATGCTTGTTTACTTGAGCCTATTGTATTTGGTTGTTCTCGCATCATATGCCTCCATACTATGAAATGCTCCCTTGTCCTTTATTATGATTTGCATGATGCATACACTTGTTGGGTATCTTACCACACAAATGATAGGTTTTGCACTTCCGCTAACCTCATTTGTTTTCCCAAGTGTTTGTCATGTTCTTTCATTTTGGAGGATTCACAAGGCAGTGTCTTTATGTGACAACTTGGTCATGCGAAGGCATACAGGATGTGCAACACCAACATTTGCGAGAATCTCCTAAAGGTGACCTCCTTCCCTTTGAGCCATCCTCACATACGCATATTGGATGGGTCATTCTTTCATTGTTGTTTCCTTCTTCTTGTCTACATGTTGCACATATTGGAGGGAGGACCGACATTGGAGATTTTCTCTTTGGACCTTCACATTGAGGAGCACATGGACTTATTGGATGCACCTTCGAACCTCCACTTATTCCACGACATCGAGCATTGATACACCAACACCTCCTTATTTGTTGGTTGTGCTCACACATGTCATGCTCGATGGACATATCATACACATGACAAATTTGCATCTTATGCATGGATTGACTGACATTATGATCGCCTTATTGCATCTTGTATTCCCATGTCATCCATGATATATGAGCTTGTGCACTTTCTTAGCAAATTTGTTGTGATCTTTCTTGATGGCATATTCATACATCATGATCATATTGGCTTCCATCAATTGCATGATAACTTATTCATATTGAGCATCCATTGCCATATTGATGCTATTGATAAACCGTCTTACTATGACACCATTTTGCACCGTGGCTGCATTGATCATATTCACAACACATTTGTGTGCACAATGAATGCTTTTGCGCCCATGAATGCTTTGCATATCATTCTATATCATATTAATAAGCTTCATGTGTTTTGTCACGAACAATCTTGCCGAACGGACTCATTCTTCTATGATGGACACTTTGTGTGCGCTAACCATTGTATTTCCAAGTGTACTTTGTGTTTGCTCATTTTGCATGTACCACATACCAGAGACACCTTGGAGTACTTGGATTGTGCCACGCCTTCAACTCCGTCCAACTACAAGTCCGCCCACGACAACCGTTTCCATGGTGAAGAGGATCATGATCCGAGGTCGGATCTTTCCAAAGGCGGGGAGATAATGAGAAGCATCCCACGTTGATCCCCATGTACACTTCGACTACTCTCTAAGGCCCAAGAGGACATACGATGAGACCTCGACCATACACCATTGGACACAAAGTGAACTCACTCCTCTTCGAACCGTCACTTTCCACATATGAGACATGGCTACTACCTCATGCATGGACCTTGCATATACCCAGGTACATCCGAGATGACAGTGGAGAACCAAAGGACCAAGGCCAAGCATGGAAGAGGAGAAGGAATAAGAAGAACACACAAGACAGGACTTGCCCGGGTCATCCAAACCCCTAGCCGGACGATCCGGATGACCACCCGAATGATCCAGCTAACGTGCCCGAAGACACCCGAAGCCTGCTCGATGTAGCCGGATCATCCGGACGTCCACCCGGATCATCCGTACCCCCGACTCCTGGATCATTGGGACCCCATCCGTGGCTTAGACTATATATACTCCGCCCCCTCCTTTTTCTAGGGTTAGCAAAGTAGTAGCTCATTTGAGATAGAGCTTTGCTCATCCATTACGGATCTACTCCATCGAGAGAGAGACCATGTGCCGCTTCGGAGAAGATCCACCTTGGATTCAAGACCTCCTCACGGAGAAGACCTCAAGACCTCCTCTTGGAGATGAACTCTACCTTGTATCTTTCTCTTTTGTTGTTCATGTACCTTTGTGGATCTTGTGTGGATTTGAGTCTAGTGGATGTGTGGTTGGACTTGTTCTTGGGTGTTTCCCCTTGTGATTTCTCTCTGTTCTTCCCGGTGTTCATCGTGTTCTTTGAGGGAATCAACTCCAATCATGAAAGATCGGGCCACTAGGGTTCTACCCTACATCATCCGGCCCCTGGTAGCATTACTTGCCTCCACCGCCTGTTTTACGTCCATATTTCACCAAATTTTGTTCCGGTGCCCACATACACTTCCGCATACAACCACCACTTCCGCATAGCACCGCCATATACCACATAAACCACCATCGCTTACCACTACCAACTGCAACAATTTTGTCACGTTTTGCTTTGAGAATTTGAGTTCCGGTTCCGTGTCCTATTGTGTTTCGGCTATTTAGGTACGGTTCGACATCAACATCACCATTGCTCATCTTCGCCATGAACGCGTCATCGACAACAACCACTACACCATTTTGACACCATATCATAAGCAAGAACGATAAACTCATCTTGGCTTAGTGATACATCATCATTGCCACTACATTGATAGCCTTCATAGCATTACTCTTTTGCGTCGCTTACCCATCGAGACTAGCCTTTGAGTATTGTAGGCAACGTGACTTGTGCACATTAGTGATCATACTTCCCATAGCATACATATATCATTGGTGCATATCTTGGTATCAACTCTTGTGTCACAAGGTTGTCATCGCATACACAATTTCTATCTTGGTTCGTAAAGCATTGCATGAGAAAAGAGCTCAACAACAAAGAGCCAAACCAGCTTTTAAGCAAAAGGAAAATATAAGCAAAGAGCTTTTAAGCAAGAACCATAGCATCATACAACTTTAAGATTGTCATACTAAATCATCTTGGATCATATCATCGAAACACCATACATAGAGCATACTTGAGATAGAAGTCGTCGCATTTTTGCTTAGTAGGTCGTGCACAAGTCTTCTTACCCGCCTATTGTGCAATCATGCTAGCGTCTCTCTAGTGTTGTGCAACAAGAGCATTTTCGTGGATTCCGCATTTTGGCTCATCCTTGGTTGCACGACCCCACTTATCTCTTTGCGTGTGTGTTTCTGTGTACCTTATTTTGCTTGGTCTACTTGTTGCATCGCAAACTTTCGAATCTTTTCCAACATTATTGAAGCTCACTAACAATTGCATCAAATTTTGTGCCACCATCCTAACCAAGCTCCACCATAAGCTTTTACTTGTGTAGTTGTGAGAAATCAACAAGAATTGGTACCAATTGTGCTATTTCCTTGTTCCACATTGGAGTGATCTTTGATCCATCTTCAACATCGGTCAAGGTACATTTGGTATAAGTTCTTCTCCTTCTCTCACTCACATATTTCTCTTGGAATTATGGATAGGCCAAGTGATGCGGAGAATCTCACGTTCATCCCCTTGTACACTTCGACTACTCTCCAAGCCCCAAGAGGACATACGATGAGACCTCGACCATACGCCATTGGACACAAGGTGAACTCACTCCTCTTCGAGCCGTCATTTTCCACATATGAGACATGGCTACTACCTCATGCATGGACCTTGCATATACCCAGGTACATCCGAGATGACCATGGAGAACCAAAGGGCCAAGGCCAAGCATGGAAGAGGAGAAGGAAGAAGAAGAACAGACAAAACAGGACTTGCCTGGATCATCCGGATCCCCGGCCGGACGATCCGACTAACGTGCCCAAAGACACCCAAAGCCTGCTCGACAAAGCCGGATCATCCGGACGGCCTCCCGGATCATCCAGACCGCCGACGCCCGGATCATCCGAGGCCCCATCCAGATCATCTAGACCATGCTTGCACGCGTGACTTGGGCCGAGGCCCGTGTACCCCTTCGCCCCTCACTTACCCCTTCGTGGCTTAGACTATATATACTCCTCCCCTTCCTATTTCTAGGGTTAGCATTGGTTTAGCTCATATTAGAGATAGAGCTTTGCTCGTCGATTACGGATCTACTCCACGAGAGAGACCGCGTCCCCTCTACGGAGAAGATCCCCTTGGATTCAAGACCCCGTCTTGGGTGGCCCCCCTCAAGACCTCCTCTACGGAGAAGAACCGGTTACCCTATGTATCATCCTTTGTTGGATTTGGATCGTGTATCTCTTTGTGTTCATGGATCCAGCACATGTGTGATTGTTTCTTGTCTATTTGAGTGATTCCTCTTGATGTAGGGTGGAACCCTAGATGGCCGATCTTTCATGAAATGAGCGGATCCCAATGATGAACACGAAGAACACGAGGGAAAACGCGAGAGAATCACTAAAACCAACAAGATACAGTCACACATATGCTAGATCCTCAAAACACAAAGAGATACACGATCCAAATCCAACAAAGGACGATACATAGGGTAACCGGTTCTTCTCGTAAGGGGTCTTGAATCCAAGATGGATCTTCTCCGAAGAGGGGCTGTGGTCTCTCTCATGGAGTAGATCCGTAATGGATGAGAAAAGCTCTATTTCTAATGAGCTACTACATTTCTAACCCTAGAAAGGATGAGGGGAAGGTCTATTTATAGTCTAAGGCACGAAGGGGTAAGTGGGAGAAAGATACAAGGCCAAAGGCCCGGTTACGCACAGGCAAGGTCGGACGTCCGGTTGGCGTCAGATGTCCGGTTGCTCACGGGGGTCGGTCGTCCGGAGGGCGTCAGACTTCCACTAATATCGCCCTGTGAAAGTGGCGACGGTCGTCCGGTCGGCGTCAGTCGTCCGAGCACTTGGGCTTGTCGGACGTCCGGAGGTTGTCGGTCGTCCGGCCGCTGTAGATCTCCTAGCTGGTCCTGGCGTGGTCGCGTCAGACGTCTGGTGGACGTTGGTCGTCCGGGCGCTGTAGATTGTCGGTCGTCCATTGCTATAGACTCCGCAGCTCCTTCTTCCGTCTTTGCTTCCACGCTTCCCTCGCGGATGGTTTAGTTGTACATTTGGGCTCGCACTCCTCCTCGTTGTCTGTACCATTCTGACAATAGCTATGCATGCATACGAGTGGAGTGTAATATAGTATACCATCCTCGAAGGGGTCAAGTGAGCACGTGTAAAGGAGATGATTCACCTTTGTGTATGTGAAGTAGATGTCGCATGTGTCACTCGCCGAATTGACTCTTGACATGGTGATGCCCGTAGGATGCCCCGCATCATCTCCCCTCCCTTGGAAAAGATCCGACCTCGGATCGAAATCCAAATCACCATGGGAAAGAGATGGTGTCGCCGTGTAGGAGTGGTCGATCACCAAGTTCTCATCATCTTGATGCTCGAAATGGTCACTCTCCAATGTCGCACCATATTGGGATTCCTTCAAAAGGAGAAAAGAAAACAAACACTTGGAAAAAACAAATGTGGTTAGCGTTAGTGCAAAACCAAGCATTCAAGAGGTGATTCACCAAACAAGTGTCATCATCATGCAAAGCATATGGTTTGACAAAGGATTGTGACATGGCATATAAGCACATAAATTGAGCACAAGCAAAGATATCATGGGGACAAGCATGTAAATGTGAGGTAGTGATGCAAATATGTTGGAAAAGTGAATAAGCATCTACCTCAAGATCATAGCAAACATGGGCAAAGCGCTCAATGAAAGGTCTATGGTAGGCATAGGAATCATTCACAACACCAAAAGAAATGAAGTGTCTAAACACATGGGTCAAGTGCAAGACATTCCAAGCATAACATGCATAGGGTGTAGTGAATACAGTGTGGCCCTCAAAACAAAAGTAAGAGCAATTGTTCATCATGTGTGAGGCAATCAAGGCAAGCATGTAGCAATCGATGGGACATGGCATATGTGAAGAAATGACATAGTTGCAACCAAACATGTGATAGGAGCAAGTAATCCAAGAATTAGATGCAAGACACAAGGCATATATATCATGATGTATGGAATTTTGAAAATGGCAAGGTGAAGCAAGATCTCTAAATGTGCGCAATGAAGTGGTCCAAGATGACCAATAAGTCTCATGGTGCAAGCAACACAGGTATAATGATCCGCTACATCCATGCTCAAGAAAGATGTCACCTTGAAGGCATGTCCTTGTGCATTCTTCACAATGCCGAAGTACAAGCAAATGCGATGTAGAATAGTCATAGTAAGAGGTGGTTCGCTCTCAAGAGCTCGGATTGTCAACTCACGTGACATGGAAGTTGACACAAAGTCCAAGTATCCTACACATGCACAAAACAAAGCAAAGAACGTATGCGCATGGTAGATAAACACATCATCCATCATGATGGTTCTCTTCTCTTGCACATAACCATTAGAAGCAAAAGTGAATGAATAATATGATGCAACAATGGCTATACTCATGGCACTAGGTATATGGTGAAAAGAGGCAAGACAAGCATGCTTCACAAGAAAAATGTCAAAATCTCCAAATATATGCGAGAATGCTATGGGGGAAAACTCATTATCAAGAATAAAGGCATAATTGCACTCAATACATGGAAAATCATCTAGCATGAGAGAGGCAACACATGGAGATATATGACAAGAAGCAATAACAATCATGTGCAAAGCATGTAGATGGGTGTCATCAACCGCATGAAATGAGCAAGTATGAATCATTGGTGATGCAACATAAGCAAGCACAGTAATCAAGTCATGCAATCTAGTAGTGCAAAGATGCAACTTACTAGGGACCTTGCTTCCAACTCCGAAACTGTGTATAGTCCTCCACCTTACCCTCCATTTCCGCATTGCATACTCCACAACCCATCATTGCCATTTCGCAATTCCTTTGAGCTTCCACCAAACCACCACCACATCCCGCTACCATCATTTGACATTTGAGATTGTGAGTTCACGGTTTTTCAGTTTCCTAAGGTGTTTCAGCTACTTAGGGACGAGTCTCCATCATCTTGGTATCTCCATCAAGATCACCGCCACTCATCATCGCCAAGGACCGTAACCTCCATATCATCTTGGTATCGTGGTATCCATCCATTGTATATTCCCTTGCCATTGCATTGATAACCCCTAGCCCATTTTGCGTCACTTGCCTATCGAGACTAGCCATTTGAGTATTGCCGGCAACATTACTTGTGCACATTAGTGATCTACACCATACGTTGCATACATACCATATCATATTGGTATCATATCATCTTGTGTGCCACAAGTTTGTTCCCGCATATACATTATTGCTATCTTGGTTTGTGCATTGTGGCCATATCAAAAAAGAATAAGCTTTTAAGCAAAAAGAGATAGCAAAGAAGCTTGTAAGCAAGTGCCATAGCATCATACCACATTGCATATAAGATTGTCATATTCGATCATCTTGAGAAACACCGGTAACCATACATACATACCATACTTGGGATAGAGAGTTGATATATCTTTGCATCTTATAGGTTGTGCACAAGTGTCGTATCCGCCTATTGAGCAATCGTGCTAGCGTCTCTCTTGAGTTGTGCAACACAAGCGTTTTCTGTGGATTCCACATTTTGTGCTCATTCCTTGGTTGCACGACCCCATTTATCTATCTGTGTGTGTGTTTTCGTGTGCCATTCCATGCAATTGGTCTACTTGTTACAATTGCGAATTTGTGAATCTCTTTCAACATTATTGACTCTTGCTAACATTTTACATCAAATATTTTGTGCCACTATCCTCACCGAGCTCCACCATATGCCTTATTTGTGTAGGTGTGAGAAATTGACAAGAACAGTACCAATTGTGCTATTTCCTTTGATGCGAAGCATCCCAAGATCATCCCCATGGACCTAAAATTGTCTCACCAAGTGCCTAGCAGACCCATGACAAGACCATGTGCAAGAGCTCTCGAAACCGATGTGACATCTCTCCTCTCACAATTCCACGTCGATGCACATGAGACTTGGCTACTACCTCAAACGGAGACGATGTGCATACTCAAGTATCAAGCAGTTAGCCATGGAGACACTAAGGAGCAAGGAGAATCCGAAGAGGAAGATGGACGTGAAGACGACAAAGAAGAAGTGCTAAGTCAGCCGAAGCCCGGACGATCTGGACCGCCGTCCGGACGATCCGGCCCCAGCCTGGATGATCCGGACCACAGCCCGGACGATCCGGCTAACCCACCAGAGAACACCCGAAGCGTCGCCCTGAAGCCGGATCATCCGGACCAGGACCCGGATCATCCGGACATACTCGGACGTCCGGACCAGGACCCGGACATCTGGACCTCCCGCAGCCCGCACGACACAGCCGGACCATCCGGACGCCGACCGGGATCACCCGAAACCCCGAAGCCCGGATCATCCGGCCAACATCTGGATCATCCGAACAGTGCCTGCGTGCATGATGATTGGCCGAGGCCCACGTACCCCTTCGCCCCCAACTCCTATATATATGACTCCACCACCTCTTTCTCGGGTTAGCTAAGGATTAGCTCATATTTGTGTGAGAGCTTTTCTCATCCACTTGGATACCTTCTCCTCGGAGATCGCGCGTCCTCGGCGAAGATCCCCCAAGTGGATTCAAGACCTCCTCACGGAGAAGAACCTCAAGACCTCCTCACGAAGAAGATTGTGCTACTTGTATCATCCTTAGTTGACCGTGGATCATGTGATCTCTTATGTAATCGAGGATCTAGCATATGTGTTACTATTTCTTGTTGGTTTGAGTGTTTCTCTTTGTGAACCTTTGTGATTTCCCCTCGTGATTCCCCTCGTGTTCTTCGTGTTCATCACGGGATCCTCTCCTTTCGTGAAAGATCGGCCCCTAGGGTTCCTACCCTACATCATCCTTGTTACATCATTGAATAATCATTGATCCATCTTCAACTTCGATCAAGGTACATTTGGTATAAGTCTTTCTCCCACTCATATTTGCTCGAGTATTGTGATGGATAGGCAAGGCATTTCATCTCCGGTCTTCGACAACAACGACGGCGTGAACAACTACATCATGAAAGTGTCTATCTTCGAATTACAACGAGTATCGAAAGCCGCACATTCTACCTTGCAAGAGCGCATCGAGAACCTCTCCATCGACATTCATCACTCCGAAGCAAGGAAAAGGGACTACATCAACAACAAGCTTTCCGCACAAAAGGAGGAGCAAGATGCAGAGATGGAGGAGATTCGGACCTTGTTGATGAACCGTTCTTCCCCTTCATCATCCTCCAGGCAGCGACATTCAAGTCACAATTCTTCGGAGCGCAAACAAGATGCAAGCGAAGTCGTCCACGTCGACATCCCCTTGGCAACCATCGTCAACATCTTCATGAAGGGCAAGTCACCTCCAAGCAACATGTACATGACGATGAACGACATCTACTACGAGCTCAAGTACGACAATGACACCATCATCATGACGATGCTCACCAAGCGCAAATGCACAAGTCCCAACAAGCCATACTTCATGCCAAGGCTAACCTTCATGAGCATAAGAGAAGATCGCGAGACGAGCACCACCAAGACGGAGCTACGGCTACAACAACCACTTCAACATCTTTGCCAAGTGCTATCAAGGCATCTTAGCCTTTGGACGTACGACATCTTCGCCTACTTCCCGTGAGTTTGCCTACATCGACATCATCAAGTACAAGGCGACCACCTATGAGCGAGGGTGACACTTCCATCTTTGGAAGCCCCCCAAGGAAGATGGCTGAACATGGGACATTCCCTTCGGGCATGGAGACGAGCTATGAGGCGCCAAGAAGACGGCGACAAGAAGTTCCAGCAAGGGCCATCCCCTTCGACCATGGTGACGAGCACGAACCTCTTCAACAACATGAAGACGGCACCCATATTGGACTCATACTCCGAGTCAAGCTACGAGACCGCACATGATACCATATTTTTTGTCTTGAGGAGAGTGATGATGTGCCATCTTCGGCCTTCATCCACAACTACGACTACAACTACGACATGATTGAGCATGGAGACATTTGCACCAACATCTCTCCGACACCGAGATGTGACGAGATGCCCCAATTGCCATGTGAGAAGAGCCACCACCCCATGAGTGAGATGAGTGACTCCACCATATATGACATTGAGTGCATTACCTATGAGAGGATGAGTGTGACCACCACTAACCCCACACTTGAGAGCATGCCACACATCCTATGTGAGGTTGAGAGCCATTTGAGTGCCTCCACCAACCATATGAGTGAGAGAATCCGGGAGGGAGCGAGTGAGCCACAATACTTAGTGAGTGAGGTAGTTGAGATGGAATGTGAGGCCACTATGATTTCTGACGACTTAACCTCTATTCCGAGTGTGTTTTCTTCTTTGGTGGTAGGTCTCCTACATGACGACACGCCGATCCTCGTCGAGTCCATACCTCCAATGGAGATGACGATGGCCATTGTGGATGATGATGCACCCCCACATGGTTCCATCAAGATGAAGGTGACCACAACTTGGTCTTCGACACCTCACCTATAACACATGAGCGATGCTCCAAAGGTAAAATAGGTGATGGTGCTTCTCTTGTACCACTAGTGGACTATCTCACCAATGATTGCTTGCATGATGTTGATCCACCTATTCCCATGCTTCATGCTAGTGCAACTTCTTCATGTCTTGACTTACCTATTTATGATGAATATGATGATGAGCATGTTGATTTGCCTAGTTGTGATGCTATGCTCCATAGGATATCTTGTGAAAATTCTATCGGTCACATCATGTTCCATTAAACTTGTCATATGCTATGAGTGAGATCTCCCACGTTGGATCATTTCAATCTCAACATAGTAACTATGCATGCCCCATTAAAATAAATCCCATTTGCACTTATGGCATAGATAACGAGAAGATGGTCATTGGCTTTTGTTTTTCATGTGGTGATATTGGCATGCTTCCTCTACATGATTTGCGCAATTCATCTACTATACCATGCCATGATCACATTGTTCCAAATATGCTTTGTTTTGGATGTTGTCAATATTCTCCATGTGATGTTTCCACTAATGATCATGAGGAGACCCCCATAATTTCCTCATACATATTAGGAGATTTTGATACATTCCATACTTTGTATGATTCCCATAATTGCTTGCACCATATGCATTCCAAGAATAACAATGCTCGACATATTTCTCATGATGCACTACACAATTTGAGTCTCCATTATGTTATACATAATAACAAACCTATCATGATGGATGACATGTTTCTATATCATGCATCTCACTTATTTGAACATCGACTATTTTGTGCTAACCAACACATGCATGTGCGCATCATGATGGATGATGTGTACATCTACCACGCATACACAATTTTCCCTTCATCTTTGTCTTGTGTAGGTACTCATGTATACTCGTCAACCTCTCAATCCCAAGAGTTGACGAAACAAGCTCTTGAGAGCAACAATGACTTGGGATCCCGTGGACTATCCTTACCACCATTCCGTTCGCGCAAGGACTGCGCACATCTCTTTTACTTGGCTCTCACAAGGTTATGGGCTATATATCACTTGTTACTTTATACCCATTGTATCTTGTTCACTTTGCATGTTATGCCTCTTTACATGATTTTGCCATGCAATTGTGACCCTTGCTTGTATCTACCCATGATTCACAATTATGATACTCCTATGTGTATTTGCATGCTTAGTGGAGATCCTTTTTCTATTGCCATGTTTATCATGTGCCTCATGCTATTGTTGATTCTCGTGTTGGGAGAGCCATGATGTTCCACTGCTATTTCCATATGACCTCTTCCACAACGATGATACATTTCTCATATCTTGTTTTCATGCTTGTGATATGTCATGCGCATCATATATGCTCACTATTTGCACACATGACATGATTGCCATGATTACCTCTAGTATGTTGCATCTTCGCACTACTAGCTTACACCACTTGATCGCTATGATTGCTTGATTTGTCGCATCACCCATGTTCCACTATTACTCGCTTTCTTGGGTTGATGACATATATGCTCTTGCCTCTCACATGATTTATCTTGATCATTGTCTCGTGTCTCCATTAGTTCCATCTCTCATGTACCCTTGTATTGAGTGCCAACTTGCTATGCTTATTGATCACGGAGACTTGGACATATTACTTGTGATGCATGCTTGTTTACTTGAGCCTATTGTATTTGGTTGTTCTTGCATCATATGCCTCCATACTATCAAATGCTCTATTGTCCTTTCTTATGATTTGCATGATGCATACACTTGTTGGGTATCTTACCACACAAATGATAGGTTTTGCACTTCCTCTCACCTCATTTGTTTTTCCAAGTGTTTGTCATGTTCTTTCATTTTGGAGGATTCACAAGGCAGTGTCGTTATTCGACAACTTAGTCATGCGAAGGAATACACGATGTGCAACACCAACATTTGCGAGAATCTCCTAAAGGTGACCTCCTTCCCTTTGAGCCATCCTCACATACACATACTAGATGGGTCATTCTTTCATTGTTGTTTCCTTCTTCTTGTCTACATGTTGCACATATTGGATGGGACCGACATTGGAGATTGGCTCTATGGACCTTCACATTAAGGAGCGCTCGGACTTATTGGATGCACCTTCGAACATCCACTCATGCCACGACATTGAGCATTGGTACACCAACACTCCTTATTTGTTGATTGTGCTCACACATGTCATGCTCGATGGACATATCATACACATGACAAATTTGCATCTTATGCATGGATTTACTCACATTATGATTGCCTTGTTGCATCTTGTATTCCCATGTCACCCATGATATATGAGCTTGTGCGCTTTCTTAGCAAATTTGTTGTGATCTTTCTTGATGGCATATTCATACATCATAATCATATTGCCTACCATCAATTGCATGATAACTTATTCATGCTGAGCATCCATTGCCATATTCATGCTATTGATAAACCGTCTCACTACGAAATCATTTTGCACCGTGGTTGCATTGATCGTATTCACAACACATTTGCGTGCACAATGAACGAATGCTTTGCGTATCATTCTATATCATAATTAATAAGCTTCATGCGCTTTGTCACGAACAATCTTGCCGAACGGACTCATTCTTCTGTGCGCTGACCATTGTATTTCCAAGTGTACTTTGTGTTTGCTCATTTTGCATGTACCACATACCGGAGACACCTTGGAGTACTTGGATTGTGCCATGCCTTCAACTCCGTCCAACTAAAAGTCCGTCCACGACGACCGTTTCCATGGTGATGAGGATCACGATCCGAGGTCGGATCTTTCTCAGGGGGGG
>NC_041382.1:363512337-363555724 GCF_002162155.2 Triticum dicoccoides | reverse complement strand
GGGGGGAGATGATGCGCAGCATCCCACGTTCATCCCCATGTACACTCTGACTACTATCCAAGGCCCAAGAGGACATACGATGAGACCTCGACCATACGCTATTGGACACGAGGTGAACTCACTCCTCTTCGAACCGTCACTTTCCACATATGAGACATGGCTACTACCTCATGAATGGACCTTGAATATACCAAGGTACATCCGAGATGACGATGGAGAACCAAAGGGCCAAGGCCAAGCATGGAAGAGGAGAAGGAAGAAGAAGAACGGACAAGACAGGACTTGCCCGGATCATCCGGACCCCCAGCCAGACGATCCATACCGAGAAGGACGATCCGGACGACCACCCGGATGATCTAGCTAACGTGCCCAAAGACACCCAAAGCCTGCTCGACGAAGCTAGACCATCCGGACCACCGACGCCCGGATCATCCGGGACCCCATCCGGATCATCCGGACCATGCACGTGCGCGTGACTTGGGCCGAGGCCCATGTACCCCTACGTGGCTTAGACTATATATACTCCTCCCCCTCCTCTTTCTAGGGTTAGCATTGATTTAGCTCATATTAGAGATAGTGCTTTGTTCATCCATTACGGATCTACTCCACGAGAGAGACCGCGACCCCTCTATGGAGAAGATCCCCTTGGATTCAAATCCCCCTATTGGGCGGCCCCCCTCAAGACCTCCTCTACGGAGAAGAACCGGTTACCCTATGTATCGTCCTTTGTTGGATTTGGATCGTGTATCTCTTTGTGTTCATGGATCTAGCACATGTGTGATTGTTTCTTGTCTATTTGAGTGATTCCTCTCTTTCCCCTCGTGTTTTCTCTTTGTGTTCATGGATCTAGCACATGTGTGATTGTTTCTTGTCTATTTGAGTGATTCCTCTCTTTCCCCTCGTGTTTTCCCCCTAGTGTTCATCGCGGGATCCACTCCTTTCGTGAAAGATCGGCCTCATAGGGTTCTGTCGGTGGGAACGACACCTATGGGATCACAAGAATCCCTACTACGGTTGCGGGGCGCGGGGTCATGAGAAGAGCAGATCAAACAGATAGCACACGGTTCGTTTATCCAGGTTCGGGCCGCGAGGATGCGTAAAACCCTACTCCTGCTTTGGTGGATTGTATATCTGTGTTCTTGAGCTAGCTATGGGGCGTGAGGAGCTCCAAAAAGCCGAATCCTCCTCCTGGTCGCCTCGGGCCTCCTTTTATAGGAAATGGGTTGCCACAGTAGCACACAGGAGGTGGAAAGGGTACAGTGATGTGAGGTTATCCCTCGCATTACATGACAAGGCGCATTTAATGCGTCTTGCCCAGGTGTCCTTGCTTTATCGGGGACGGGGGAGAGCCCTGTCTCATCCGTCGCTGCTCCCTCTCGTGTCGACACACGCCCTGGCCAGCGACGCCCGCGGTGCCATGTAGGCAGACAAGCAGCTGAGGTGGCACAGTGGTGGGTCTCCACGAAGATCCGCATGCCGCCACGCAGGTGCCTGCCCAGCTGGTTGGGTCGGCAGCTGCATGCGAACGGCGGTGGAGGTTTGACTGGCGTGGGCCTGATGGTGGCCCTACGGGTGTTCTTGGCAAGGGCCTTGCCGGGGCCCCGGCAAGGGTCTTGCTGTGGCGCCTCCTATCATCCCCGGCAAGGCTCTTGCCGGGGGCCTTGTGGTCCTCCTTGGCTGGGATCCTGCCAAGGATCATCATCTTCTAAAGGGTGTATCTCATCTTGAATGCCTTCACAAAGATCTACATGCCACCACGGGGATGTCTCCCGAATCCTTGCCCCATGGGGGCAGTGGACTCAAGGGTGACTCACTCCGTAGGTGTGGGGCGAGCTGCCACGGCAAGGGTCTTGCCGGGTTTGCTAAAACCGCCTCCCGGCAAGGATCTTGCCGGGGGGAGTCCGCTTCGTCTCCTTTGCTCTTTGTGGGCTTGGTCTTGGCGTCGTTCTGCTTCTCTCGAGCTTCGGCCTTACCTTGGCTCACCTCCCTTGCCTTGCTTAGTGTGGTGGTGCCCGTGGCTCAGACTGCCCGTGCACAGTTATAGGGGTACAAAAAGTGTACCCCTCTTTTTGTACACCGACAGGAGCCCCCGGGCCTGGGCCACACATAAGAGCAATCGCGTCGTTGGGCTAGGCCCAAAAATGGTGCGCGGGCAGGCGTGGCAGTTTTTACCGCGGTAAGTCTCTTCGCGCGCTGCGCTTCCCACGACTCCCGTGCGTGGCGCGGCGTGGGGAGGTGCGTGTGACGTGGGCAGCATGCGTGGGGCTGAGCTCTGCATGCATGCCTCACGTCGTAGTAAAGGGGGCGGTTCGCGCCTTCCCCATAAACGGAGGGAGGCGTGGAGGCGCGGCCCATTTACTGAACGGGGCCGAGGCGTGGTCTTCAAGGCATCCACTCCCCACGATCACAGGGTGGGGAGAGGTCGCCTCACCTGTCGCCTCGGTCCTGCACACCTGCCACGTGGCTCTCATGCGCTTGGGGCGGCGAACAGTGGAGGCAGGAAACCGGGCCGCCGCGGGCTGGCGCGGCGGGTCGGTCCCAGTTCCCTGTGCCTTCCGCGTCTTTATTGGCTGAGAGGGGCGTTCGAGCCCCCACCCCGTTCCTTTATAAAGAGCGGGAGGGGGGATGGCGTCCCGCATTCTTTCATCTCCTCCTTCCTTCAGCTTCTGCTCCCCCCCTTCCATCCGCCATGGAGAGAGGGAATCCTGGTCCTTCAACGGTGGCGGCGAGGGTCGCCGCTCGACAACACGTCCCTCCTTCTCCTGCACCCGCGGTGGCAGAGCCAGCCGCGAGGGGAAGGGGGAGGGGGCGAGGCCGTGGGCGAGGTCGAGGTGCTCGGGGAAGAGGAGGACGGGGCGGCGCGCCGGCCTCGCTTCCGCCAGCAGTTCCTCCCCCCATGGAGGGCCACGTTGGGGATGACCCTTGCGAGTTCTTCATCAGGCTGCGCCGGCCGCCTCACCGTCGCCTTCGTCTCCCGACTCCATTCGCGCAGGAGATGGAGCTGGATCCACCGGAGTCGCTGCGGCTGCACATGAGGGGTTGTGGGATCAGTGGCACACGGGTTCGCGTCGACTTCCCAGCCCCTCATGAGATGTATCTTCGTCGAGGATGGAATACATTCGCTCATATCCACCGCTTGACGGAGGGGCTCACTCTCCATTTCAAGCTGATGGAGGATGGCCTTCTCTCCGTCAAGGTCTTCGGGTGCTTTGGGACCCGTGCAAGGTGTTGTGTGGAGAGCTCTTCTGATAGAGAAGACTCCTCCTCGGGCGAGAGTGACGAGGAGGACAGCGGCAGCGATGACGAGGGTAGTAGGCGGTAGGATGACGGGTCCGATTAGGTGTCGGGCACCGCTCCATGCGGCACCGGTGACCCCATCATCCGTGTCGCCGGCTCCCTGAACTTCTCGGGGTCGTCTCCTTGGGCGGCTGGCGTTGGGAGGCTGGGGAAGAGGAAGAGGGCGGGCGGCAAGGCCGTCAAATTGGAGTACGCGGGCACCGACGCCTTCGACGCGTGCTGACGTCCTGTCGCCTCGTCTTCGAGCTCTGCTTCCGGCGCTGCCATCACCATCCAGCCTTCGGACGGCCACCGAGATGTTCTCTTGGTGTCTTCTGCCACCCGTAGCTTGCCTAGGCGCCCCTTTTGCCCTTTTCGCCTCCTTGACCTGCCTCCTGAGGAGAGGGACAAGAAAGGGATTACGGGTACCTTATCTCTTTTTAGTTTGTAAGCCTTCGGGCCTTAGCTGAATTTAAAACTTGTAATCCCATCATTCATGTTTTTCATTCCCTATGGATTGTACCTGAGTGGAATGTTTTTAATGAAAAAGGGATGCTTGCCGGGTCATTTGTTTGTGGGCAGAACCCACGACAAGGAGTAAATCCTTGATATCTTTAAGATAAACATTTCCTTGCCCGGCAACAGGCCTTGCCGTCTCCCACTTCGCTCGACCTTTCTCACACCTTTGGCGGAGGCAGGGATGAGGTGGGTTCAGGCTCCTTGTTTCATCCTCTCACTACTGCGACTACGACCAAACCTGGCCCCAGGAACGAGCCCTAGGGCCTAGAGTTAGGGGAGCACAGTAGCTTTAGGAATAAACGAGGTTTCACATACCTCAGTCCATAAGGGAACGCATGATAAGGGATGAAGAACTTATCTGAAGCTGTAGCCCCCGACAACTCTGGTTTGCCATGGGTGAATCTTTGCTCTTGCAGCCCCCGGCAATACTAGCTTGCCGGGGTCTAGATGTTGGTCTGTCCCTCTTCTCTTTTTCGTCCTCAAGTGATCCGGCAAGGATATCTGTGAGTCCTGCGAACCAAAGAAGACGAAAGAATGGCAAAGAGACGCACACTCGACCTCTAAGCTAGGGGTTAGTCGCTGCTAAGCACTATCAACCCTAACCAAGGACGAGACTCGACCTAGCATTCATGCTATAACTTAGGGCGCCAGCGCTTCATTTATTTATGCTCAGGGTCTGTGCCTGGCTTTGTACAAAGGGTTACATGCATCATCGACAATGCTTGTACAAAAGGTGGCTTGCCGGGGGGCCCAGCAAGCCGCGCCTCACGGGTAAAACTTGCGAACATGCTCAATGTTCCAGGAGTTACTCACCGGAGCGGCATCTTTGGTCTCCAGGCGGACTGCGCTGGGCCTGGTGACTTGTATTACCCGATAAGGGCCTTCCCACTCTGGCGTCAACTTGTTGGAATTCTTGGCCGATTGAATGCACCGAAGGACAAGGTCGCCTTCCTCAAGGCTTCGGGCATGAACCTTGCCGCTATGGTAGCGGTGCAAGGCTTGCTGGTAGCGTGCTGCTCTCACAGCCGCCCGAAGACGATCTTCCTCAAGGAGCATTGCGTCATCTTGCCGTAGTTGCTCTTGCTCAAGCTCATCATAAGCGAGCACTCGAGGTGACCCGTATATGAGTTCAGTGGGGAGAACTGCTTCTGCCCCGTATACTAGGGCAAAGGGTGTCTGGCCGGTGGCTCGATTTGGTGTTGTCCTGATCGACCAAAGAACTGTCGGCAACTCATCAATCTAGCGCCTTCCACTCTTGTGCAGCCTATCAAAGGTCTTGGTCCTTAAGCCTCGCAGTACTTCAGCGTTTGCCCTCTCAGCTTGACCATTGCTTCGTGGGTGAGCAATGGAAGTGAAACAGACTTTGCTGTCGAGGTCTTGGATATATTGCATGAAGGTGCGGCTTGTGGACTGTGTGCCGTTGTCGGTGATGACCCTGTTGGGTACACCAAAACGGCACACTAGTCCCTTGAAGAACTTGACGGCTGACTGAGCTGTGACCTTCCCCACTGCCTCCACCTCCGGCCACTTTGTGAACTTGTCGATTGCAACGTACAAGTACTCAAAGCCCCCGACAGCGCGGGGGAAAGGGCCCAGTATGTCGAGCCCCCAGACCGAGAAGGGCCAGAAGAGAGGAATGGTTTGAAGGGCTTGAGCTGGCTGATGAAGCTTCTTTGAATGGAACTGACACGCTTCACACCTAGTGACTAGTGTCGTCGCATCCTGGAGGGCGGTGGGCCAGAAGAAGCCTTGCCGAAATGCCTTGCCGGCAAGGGCCCTTGACCCGATGTGGGATCCACATATGCCTCTGTGTATCTCCGCCAACAGCTCCAGTCCTTCCTCCCGAGGGATACACTTCAATTTCACACCGTTCGGTCTCTTTCTGTACAGGACGTCATCGACGAACTGGTACATGGTAGAGCGACGGGCTACTTTTTCCGCTTCTTCCTGCTCTTCAGGAAGTTCCCCTGTTTGGAGGAATCGGATGGTATGTTGTGCCCACGCTGGAGCTTGGGCTCGACGGCGAGGACTAAAGGCATTTCCTCCGCTATAGGAGCGGCTGTCTCAACGGCAAGAGCTTGACGCTCCGCCGGAGCTAGCCGTCCCGTGGCGGGCTCAGTGTCTCCGACAACATCCTTGCCGGCGGCTCCAGGGAGCTCCGCGGGAAAGTACTTGCTGGGTCCTGATTTCCTCCTCTTGTTCTGCTCTATTGACGGATCAACGGATGGCTGAGTTAACTGGAGCACAAAGGTACCTGGTTCCACATGTAGCTTGAGGGCAGCGTGTTTTGACAGGTAATCGGCGGTATCGTTCTCCACTCGGGGAACGTATTCAGCATGTATACCGTCGAAACTCTCTTCCATCTTTCTCACTTCATCGACGTAGGCCTTCAACAACGGGCTCTGGTAGTCCTTGTTGACTTGCTTGACGACGAGCTGCGAGTCGCCCCTGACGATGAGCTTCTTGATTCCGAGGTCCGCCGCGATCCTAAGACCGGCAAGCGGCCCTTCGTACTCTACCGTATTGTTTGTTGACACCTCCCTGGGGAAGTGCATCTGGATCACGTACTTGAGGTGCTCTCCGGTGGGCGCGACAAGTAGTACGCCAGCCCCGGCGCCGTGTAAGGAGAAAGCTCCATCAAAGTACATGATCCAACTGCAACTTGCCTCCTTGCCGGGGAGAGCAGTCTCTTGGGCTTCTTCGTCAGGTGTTGTGGTCCATTCTGCAATGAACTCCGCCAGGACTCGGCTCTGAATCGTCGAAGTACTTTCAAACTTGAGGCCAAAGCTGGACAGCTCCAGTGCCCATTCCATAATTCTTCCCATTGCATATGGATTGTGCAATATCCGTTGCAGAGGGAGGCGAGTGACGACAGTGATCTCGTGTGCCTGGAAGTAGTGACGCAGCTTCCTCGAGGCCATAAGAAGGCCGAAGAGCAGTTTCTGCACGCCGGAGTACCTTGATCTAGCTCCCTGCGGGAGGGAACTAACAAAGTAGACCGGGTGCTGCATCATGTTCTTCTTCGGCGGCACTTCAACTGGCTGTGTCGTCTCTGCATTGGTGGTGTCGGGCTCTGTCGCTGCCATTACCTCGTCGTCAACCTCTCTCTACGCCACTAGTGCGGCGCTGACCACCTGGTTCGTTGCCTCCAGGTATAGCAGCAACGGCTCCTGTGGCCTAGGTGCAACTAGTATTGGCACGGAGGACAAGTACTTCTTCAAATCTTGCAATGCTGCTTTGGCTTCTGGCATCCACTCCATCGGGCCCGCCTTTTTCAGGATCTTGAAAAAGGGAAGGGCGTGCTCGGCAGACTTGGAAATGAATCTGCCCATGGCGGCGACGCAACCAGCAAGCCGACACACATCCTTGATTCACTTGGGTGCTTCAATCTTCTCTATAGCTTTGATCTTGTCCGGATTGGCCTCTATCCCACGCTGTGACACAAAGAACCCGAGAAGCTTGCCGAACGGGACGCCAAAGACGCACTTCTCAGGGTTCAGCTTGAGATTGATCTTGCGCAGGTTTGCAAATGTTTCTTGCAAATCCGGTATGAGGGTTGCCCTGTCCTTGGTTTTGACCACTATGTCATCCATATAAGCTTCCATATTTCTATGGAGCTGGGGTTCAAAACCAATCTGGACCGCCCTTGCAAACATCGAACCAGCACTCTTCAGCCCGAAAGGCATCCGCATGAAACAATACGTACCACATGGGGTGATGAATGTTGTTTTCTCTTCGTCTTCTTCTGTCATGAAGATCTGGTGGTAGCCGGAGTAGGCATCGAGGAATGACAACAGATCACACCCAGCTGTGGAGTCAACAATCTGGTCGATGCGCGGCAACGGGAAGGGGTCCTTAGGACAAGCCTTATTGATATCTGTGTAATCAATACACAGCCTCCACTTCCCATTAGCCTTGCACACTACGACCGGATTGGCCAACCATGTTGGATGGAGCACTCCTCTTACCAAACCCGCTACTTCCAGTTTCCAGATCTCCTCTGTAATGAACTCTTGTCGTTCCAAAGCTTGCTTTCTGACCTTCTGCTTGACGGGCCGCGCATGAGGACAGACAGCAAGGTGGTGCTCAATCACCTCCCTGGGAACACCGGGGATGTTGGAAGCTTGCCATGCAAACACATTGACATTCGCCCGCAGGAAGGTGACGAGCGTGTCTTCCTATTTGTCATCAAGGGTGGAGCTTATGGTGAAAGCCCCTCCCGTGCCGTCCTCATTGACAGAAACCTTCTTGGTTCCCGACGGTATGGCCCTGAGCTTCTTGTTTCCGCCGGTGGAGCTCTCTGGCACGTCCTCGGCGGGAGCGCTACACTCCGAAGAGGTGCGCTTGCCGGAGTGGGTGTCCGAGATCTCACCGGTCTTCTTCTTCTTCCCTCCCGGGGTCCCAGCGGCAGGAGCAAGTGCCCTAGTGGCGGCAGCTGCTGCAACTGCTTGCTGGTATAGTTGGTCAGCGCAAATCAGCGCATCTTTCTTATCGGAGGGGATGGTGATGATCGTCACAGGTCCTGGCATCTTCAGGGTGTTGTAAGCGTAGTGTGACGCCGCCATGAACTTGTCCAGCGCTGGGCGGCCAAGGATCCCGTTGTAGGGCAAGGGGATCTTGGCAACAGCAAACACGGTCCTCTCCGTCCTGTAGTTTAGATCGCTTCCAAAAGTCACGGGCAGCGTGACCTTTCCCTTAGGTTGGCTTCTTCCTGGGTTGACCCCCTAAAACGTGCCCGTCTCTTCGAGGCCTCCATCAGGAATCTGCAGTTTCTCGATCACGGCAGGCGAGATCAAGTTCAGACCGGCCCCGCCATTGACTAGCATCTTTGTCACCTTGAGGTTGCGTATTGTTGGTGAAACCAACAATGGCAAGCACCCGACCGCAGTAGTGCGATCAGGGTGATCCTCACTGTCAAAAATGATAGGTGTGCTGGACCACTTCAGCGGCCTTTGGGCATCAAACAACGGCTCTGCCGCTGTAATCTCTCGTGCCCACTGTTTAAGCTGGCGGTGAGAAGTATGCAGAGAGGCGCCGCCGTCGACACACATGGCCTCTGTAGCTTTCTGAAACTCTTGGTCGCCGGATTCGTCATCCTCTTCATGATCGTCGTCTTCTGGCTTTTTGTCATGGCCCCGGGCGGGCCTCTCCTGTTGTTTATCCTTGCCGCGACGGCCCGCCTGGCCGTCACACTTCTTGCCGGACCCCTTAGCACCGTCTTGGCCCTTCTCCTTGTCCCGCCTCTCATATTCATCCCTTTGCTTCTCAGCGAGGAGCTCAACCTGTTAGCAGTCTTGGAGAGCATGGCCTTTGGTGTGATGGATCTTGCAGTATCGCTTGTCGGAGTTTCCTGGCTTCTCGGCAAACGCCAAGGCCTGGCAGGCGACACATCCGGCAATTTCCTTGCCGGGGTCATCTGCCTTGGTTTTCTTGGTGGAGCCAGTGTCATCAGATCCCTCGACGGCAAGCACGGCTTTACCTTTGCGCTTCCTGTTGCAGCGCCGACCCTTCTTCGCCGGGGCGGCAGCATCTTCATCTGAGGAGTCGGTTTCCACACTGGCGTCTTCGCCGGGGTACTTCCTTCCCTCTTCAGCCCGGGCACATTTATCAGCAAGAACATAGAGTTCCGCTACATCTTTCACCTTGTTCATTGCCAGCTCTTTACGCATCTTGCGGTTACGCACATTTTGATGGAACGCGCTGATGATGGCGGCAGGGTGAACATTAGGGATATTGTACTGTATCCGGCTGAACCTCTGTATATACTTGCGGAGACTCTCGCCTCCCTTCTGGGGAATGACGTGTAGGTCGCTCGCTTGGCCATGGGCTTGGTGGCCTCCAGTAAAGGCGCCCACAAACTCATGGCACAAATCCGACTAGGAGGAAATAGAGTCTACCGGCAAGTGCATCAACCATGACATGGCATTGGGTTTAAGAGCCAACGGAAAGTAATTCGCAAGCACCTTATCGTCGCGAGTTCCGGCAGCTTGCATCGCAATGGTGTAGATGCTGAGGAACTCGGACGGGTGGGTCTTGCCGCTGTACTTTTCACCCACGTCAGGTTTGAAGGTGCGGTGAGTGGGCCACTGGAACTGCCGCAACTCACGGGTAAAAGCCGAACAGCCTACCTCGTAAGGTAGGCCTCCAGGGCTCTCCGGTGCCGGGTGGTTCACAGCAGGTCCTGCTCGCCTGTATGATTGGTGGCGTGCTCCGCGCCGGCGCTCGATAGTGGTTCAAGCGTCTTCATGTTCTCGTTCCCGAAGGACTTGGCGCTGGTCATAGTGGGTCCGCGGGTCGGACGATGCTATGGAGATTTCGTCGCCCGTAACGTCGCGAAGGGCTGGCGTCCGCGGTACCGGGCGAGGAGGAGGCGAGTGCACCATGGTCGCGGGACCGCCGGCTTTCCTGCCACTGGTGCATGGGACTCCTTCGGAGCGCCGACCCGGGGGCTCCACCGGACTCGGTTCGTCTTTGTTGGCCACCGCAACAAGGCTTCGGATAGTGGCTCTCCATTCGTCCAGTTTCCCCGTAGTGGGAGGAAAATCAAGGAGCAACCACGCGTGCGCCAGGGCTTCTGCTGGCGTTGGTGGCAGCGAAACCTGCACGGATCGCGATGCGCTTCGACTTCTGACCATGTCAGAAGGAGCTCTATCACGACCCCGCGGTCGCATGCCATCTTCACCAGCGCCTCGGCGAGCGGGCAGGACTTCTACCTCCCGGGAGTGGCGCTCGGGGCTCTTCCCGCGGCGAAGCCCGGGGTCTTCGGCGTGATTACGCCGTTCGTCATGCGCTGCTTGAGAGGAGCACGCCGCCGGCGCTGGTGTGGGAGTCTTGGAGGCCCTTGCATCGCCTTCGGGCGGGGTGGCAGTGATCTTGGAAGGCCCCGCGCCACCCACGGAGGGCCTGGCTCCGTCTTTGGATTTGGCAGCGTGCCCCCTGTTACCAGGCGCACGAACATCGCCGCCTCCCAAACTCCGACTGCTGGGACGATGTTGGTGTTCACGAACGGCGCCCCGGGTCCTTTCTGTGACCAGTCCGGTGCTCGCCAGTGCCGGGACGGGATGTCCGGCTTCCGACGGGCCAACCGCCACCGTCGTCTTCTTCTTGGGCGCCATGACGATGAAGAAGCGTCGAATTAACTGCTAAAGCCGATTCTCACAACTGCGCCCCCTACCTGGCGCGCCAAAGATGTCGGTGGGAACGACGCCTATGGGATCACAAGAATCCCTACTACGGTTGCGGGGCGCGGGGTCATGAGAAGAGCGGATCAAACAGATAGCACACGGTTCGTTTATCCAGGTTCGGGCCGCGAGGATGCGTAAAACCCTACTCCTTCTTGAGCTAGCTATGGGGCGTGAGGAGCTCCAAAAAGCCGAATCCTCCTCCTGGTCGCCTCGGGCCTCCTTTTATAGGAAAGGGGTTGCCACAGTAGCACATAGGAGGTGGAAAGGGTACAGTGATGTGAGGTTATCCCTCGCATTACATGACAAGGCGCATTTAATGCGTCTTGCCCAGGTGTACTTGCTTTATCGGGGACGGGGGAGAGCCATGTCTCGTCCGTCGCTGCTCCCTCTCGTGTCGACACGCGCCCTGGCTAGCGGCGCCCGCAGTGCCATGTAGGCAGGCAGGCAGCTGAGGTGGCGCAGTGGTGGGTATCCACGAAGATCCGCATGCCGCCATGCAGGTGCCTGCCCAGCTGGTTGGGTCTGCAGCTGCATGCGAACGGCGGTGGAGGTTTGACTAGCGTGGGCCTGATGGTGGCCCTATGGGTGTTCTTGGCAAGGGCCTTGTCGGGGCCCCGGCAAGGGTCTTGCTGTGGCGCCTGCTGTCATCCCCGGCAAGGCTCTTGCCGGGGGCCTTGTGGTCCTCCTTGGCTGGGATCCCGCCAAGGATCATCATCTTCTAAAGGGTGTACCTGATCTTGAATGCCTTCACAAAGATCAGCATGCCACCACGGGGATGTCTCCCGAATCCTTGCCCCATGGGGGCAGTGGACTCAAGGGTGACTCACTCCATAGGTGTGGGGCGAGCTGCCACGGCAAGGGTCTTGTCGGGTTTGCTAAAACCGCCTCCCGGCAAGGATCTTGCCGGGGGGAGTCCGCTTCGTCTCCTTTGCTCTTTGTGGGCTTGGTCTTGGTGTCTTTCTGCTTCTCTCGAGCTTCGGCCTTACCTTGGCTCACCTCCCTTGCCTTGCTCAGTGTGGTGGTGCCCGTGGCTCAGACTGCCCGTGCATAGTTGTAGGGGTACAAAAAGTGTACCCCACTTTTTGTACACCGACAGGTTCTACCCTACATCACCAAGTACTTCTACCAACCCACTCTTCATCGGGCAAGACGATGACATGAACTCCTACGTCACAAAGAGCCACCTCTTTGGTGCACAATGTGCTTTGCATCAAGAGCAACAAGCAATGAGTGAATGCATCGACAACCTCGCCATCGACTTGCGACTCTCCGAGCAACACATAAGAGATTACTTAGACCACAAGCTCGACGGCCACAAGCAAGAGAACGATGCAAGAATGGACGAGATTCGTGCTTTTTTGCTCAATCACTCTTCTTTCACTTCGCCCTCATCAAGACGGAGCCTCTCAAGTCGACACTCCGACTACACCATCTCCGGTTCAAGTACACAGGCATTAAACACTCTTCGTCGTGCCACGGGCCAAGATCGTCAAGCCAACCGCAACCGTCTACACGACAACAACTCTCAAGAACAACGACATCGTCAAAACCAAGCTATCTTTGTGCAAGCACGAGAACAGCAACGACAAAGCCAACACGAAGAGGAAGAGCGAGTGCGTCTACACCAAGAAGCACAAGATGCCGAGGCACAAAGTAAAGAGCAACAATTGCGAGAAGCTCAAGCACTTGAGGCGCAACCAGCCCTCCGAGAATCAAGTCGAACCATAGCCAACCGAGGCCGACAAGCGCATGAACATCAAGAAGCACTTCACGAAGAAGTTCAAGAACGAATATATCAAGCTCGCGTGCATCGTCAAGTTCGACAAGTTCCTCCACAAGCTTTCCAAGAACATCAAGTTCAACAAGAGCAAGAATACAATGGAAATCCTCCACGGCAAGAGCAAGTTGTGAGAGATGATCCTCCTTGTCAAGGACGTCACAATCCCCGTCCCGAACACAATGAAGAGCAATGCTACGGCAAGCTAAAGTTCACCATGCCCAATTTCAATGGAAGCAATGATCCCGAAGAGTACCTTTCATGGGCATTGAAGGTCGACAAAATCTTCCGCTTGCACAACTATGAAGAGAAGAAGATCGTGATGGGATCCCTTGAGTTCCAAGACTATGTCCTCATTTGGTGGGAACAAGTCATTGAGCACCGAGAGGCAAAGGGTGAACCACCCATCGCTACTTGGGTGCAAATGAAGTATGTCTTGAGAGCATGCTTCGTGCCTACCTACTACAACCGCGACCTCTTTAAGAAACCCCAACTACTCAAGAAAGGAACCAAGAGTGTTGAAGAGTACTACAAGGAAATGGAGATTGCAATGATACGAGCCAATGTCACAGAAGATGATGAGCAAACTATGGCATGTTTCTTGAATGGACTCAATCGTCCCATCAAGAAGATCACCGACTTCCAACCATACTCGAACCTCATCAAGCTAGTGCATCAAGCTACCAAAGCGGAACGTCAAGTGCGAGATGACTTCAAGTATGCCAAGTTCTCATCCAAGTCCTATGGTTCCTCCAACACCCAAGCTTCAACGACTTCAACACCTTCTACATCAACCAAGCCTTCTACAAGCAACGTCCACAAGTCGAGTTACAAGAAAGCTTCGACAACCTCAAGTCATCCTCCTACAACGAGCAACTTCAAGCCGAGAGCTTCATCATCATCTACCCCAACCGATGAGACCGTCAAGACAAGTTCCTTCAAATCCTTCACATGCGGAGGACGAGGCCACAAGTCCTTTGAATGTACCAACAAGCGAACCATGATCCTCAACAATGATGGTACATACGACTCCATGAGTGAAGGAGAAACGGAAGCACTTGAGCAAGTCGCCATGCACCGGCAAGTGAACGATGAAGAGGAACAAGTCTTTTGTGATGAAGATTCAAGTCCCGCTCTAGTTGTCTCCAAGGTCTTGACCTTTCAACATCACCAAGAAGAAGACCAAAGATGCCACATATTCCATACCAAGTCCGACATCAATGGAAGGTCCATCAAGGTCATCATCGATGGAGGGAGTTGTCATAAACTAGCAAGTGAAGACTTTGCTCCAAGCTCCAATTTCCCAAGACGAAGCACCCACATCCCTACAAAGTTCAATGGCTAAGCGACTCCGGCACTATTCAAGTCGAGCATAGAGTGCAATTGTCCTTCAAAATCGGTGCTTACGAAGACACTTACGAGTGTGATGTCGTTCCAATGACTGTTCGCCACCTTCTTCTTGGTCAACCATGGCAATTTGATAGAGGTGTCATACACAACGGCCGAACAAACCACTATATCTTCAATATGAAAGGAAATGAGTACGTACTTCGCCCTATGTCTCCAAGCCAAGTGATCGCCGACAAGCAAGCCACCCATCATGGAGAGAATAGTGAGAGAGCGAACCACCAAAGAGAGAGTGAGCGCCACAAGCCCAAATCGAGTTCCTCCACGATGAGCGAAAAGTAAAACTTAGTTCTATTTGCCACCAAGAGTGAGATGAGAGGAGTGTGTGAGAACCCATCTAGTTTTCTACACTATGTCCTTTTGTGCAAGGACAACGCACCAAAAGCTAACACCTCTTACACTCTACCTCGAGTGTTGTCTTCTCTTTTGCAGGAATTCCAAGATGTTTCCCCAACGAGCTTCCTCCGAGACGACCTGCACTACGAGGCATCGAGCACCGCATCGACCTCATCCCCGGAGCACCTCTTCCGAACAAATCTCCCTACCGCGTCAACCCCGAAGAAACCAAAGAAATACAAAGGCAAGTAAAACATCTCATAGACCATGGACATGTGTGTGAAAGTTTGAGTCATTGTGCCGTTCCGGTCATTCTTGTGCCAAAACGAGACGGTAGCTTTCGCATGTGTTCCGATTGTAGACCTGTCAATGCTATCACCGTTCGCTATAGGTTTCCCATTCCACGCCTTGATGATATCCTTGATGAACTTAGCGGTGCCACTATTTTTTCAAAAATTGATCTTAAAAGTGGTTACTATCAAATCCGCATACAAGAGGGTGATGAATTGAAGACCGCTTTCAAAACAAAGTTTGGTTTGTATGAGTGGTTAGTTGATGTAGGGTGGAAACCCTAGGGGCCGATCTTCCACAAAAGGAGAGGATCCCGTGAAGAACACGAAGAACACGAGGGGAAACATGAGAGAATCACTCAAACCAACAAGAACGATCACACATGTGCTAGATCCTGAAAACACAAAGAGGTCCAAGATCAGAATCCAACAAAGGACAATACATAGGGTAACCGGTTCTTCTTCATGAGGAGGTCTTGATGGGGCCGCCCAAGAGGGGGTCTTGAATCCAAGGTGGATCTTCTCCGAAGATGGGTCGCCTTCTCTCTCAAGGAGTAGATCCATATGGATGAGCGAAGCTCTATGTCTCAAATGAGCTATCACAACGCTAACCCTAACTAGGAGGAGGGGAAGGGGTATATATAGTCTAAGGCACGAAGGGGTATGTGGGAAAGGGATACATGGGCGTCTAACCCGACTCTGCGCGCAGGCAGGCGCCGGATGTCCGGGCTGGGGGCCGGATGTTCGGCCATTCGCGGGGCACCGGATGTCTAGGGCTCTGTTGGGGATATAGCTACAAGGTATGACCCGCACAGGAGGGGCCGGATCAACCCCAATGGCGAGTTACAAAAGAAGCCCAGTAATATTCAAGTTGATAGTTTATTAAGACTCGTAGAAGGCTTAAGCCCAGAGGTGGCTTAAGGCCCAATATTGTAAACCATCGTATGTAAAGAAAGGCATATAAAATAAGCCACCGAGTCGGACACGTTTTATGAGCCGGCCGGGACTCTGTAGGCCGCTAGGCGTCAACCCGTGTATATAAGGGGACGACCCGGCGGCGGCTTAGGACAAGAAACAAGAGATCGATAGCCAAGCTAGCGGATTCGCTCCTTGGTCATCGAAACCTAGCAATACAACATCAACTGGACTAGGCCTTACCTTCCCCGTATGGGGCCGAACCAGTATAAACCTCTCGTGTCCTTTGTCTCGATTAACCCCTTTAAGATTCCTAGTTGCGATGGCCCTACGACTAAGTCCTTTCGCTAGGACATCTGCTGTGACAATTCCACGATAGTTGGTGCCCACCGTGGGGCCAGCGCACAGTGGATTTGAGTTCTTGAAGGGCAACTTCAAAGGGATCAAGGGATACGCTGTGGGCCGGATGACCAAGAGTCGTCATGGCAAGCTCTACATCGACGACGAAGGCTGGGGCCCTGAGGCCAGCTCAATTGAGTACGGGTACCGGGTCCCCTTTGGCGGAATCCATGTCTTCATCGGCCGGATCGGCGAGTCGGGCCCTGAGCCAGACGTCTGCACCAACCTCATCGAGACGGCTCAGCGCGCGAGATCCACCCGGGCTCAACCTGCCGTAAGGCATGCCTTCGTGGGTTGAATCCATGGAGGTGAGTTCTCTGAAGGATCAGTGGATGGCAGTGAGACGGCCATCTATTCTGACGGTGAGTCGTCCTCAAGCGAGACAGATTCTTTGTATCAGCTACAAGATGGCGTGCTTGGGGGCTGTTTCGATGGCAGCAGTATTCCGGACCTCTCTGAGTCACCGAATCGAGCCGGAGTTTTCATGGCTGGCACTCAACCCGGGCAGAAGTCTACAGCTGTGGCAGCAATAACCACCGGGTCGGCAGCAGCCGGGTCAGGAGACCCCGCGCGCCCCCCAGCTCAACTGCTAATGGACCTCATGGATAAGTTGACGGCTCTGTTGACTGCTGTAGTGGAGCTGGCGGATAAGGCTCAGCATGACGCAGAGGTGGCATGACTACGCGAAGAGATGGCACATGCCAAGGAAAATTTAGCAGCAGAAGAGGTCGGGATGGCCGCGGAGCGGGCAGCTTTGGATGCTCATGCTCAGCAGCTTCAAGCGGAGACTTTCCGGCTCTCGGTGGATCTGAACGCGTCAAATGAGGTCATGAGGAGAAGGCACCAGAAAACTCAGTCACCTCTGCCTCTGACTTACGACCCTAGGAATCTCTTCCACACACCTGGGGCTGGTCCAAGTAACCCGCCGAAGGCAAACCGGATCACGACACCTGGGGCTGGGGCGCCGGTTCAACCGCGGGCCATGGAGCCACCCCATATAAATACTGCTCCGCCTCATTACACACAAATACCACCGGGTCACTTTTCTAACCCTTTGGAGAATCTCATCGCTGCGTGGGCTCGTTTGGCGGCTCTCCCGATGGAAGGCGACTCTCCGACAGCAATTGAAACACGAAGGGTGAGAGAACTTCTTCAGACGGCTCTGGCGCAGCAGGATGTGTACTCTTACAGTCGAGACAGAATCCATTCAACCCCTCACCCTAGCCGGAGCCCGAGCTATAGCAAGCATATGGACTCAGTAGCTATGTCGAGCAATGTTCAACGGCGTAACCAACTGCGTAGGCATGAGCCGACACAGGGTGGAGCCCTTAACTTGGCAGATCAGGAGAGAATGCGTAAAGAGGCTGAGTGGGCGGTTCAACTGGCAGCTGAGCAGGCGGCTCATCAGGCCTTTCCGGTTTATCCGGCAACCTCTGTTGAGGCAGGAGTGGCCACAAGAATAGGAGGTGTCCCTTGCCTGGTGCCGGCTCTACGTAATGAGCGCTTGCCAAAGGACTTTAAAGGGCCTCGTAAGGTGCCTAATTAAATGGCCGACTTGCAGCCTGGGGCATGGATCGAAAGTTACGAGATGGCGATGGAGCTATTAGAGGTCAGCGATGCGGCAATGGCTTAAGTATTTCACTATGATGTTGGACGGAACAGCACACACTTGGTTGAAAGGGTTGCCCCCCAATTCTATCGGCTCATGGGCGGAGTTATAAGCCCGGTTCATTCAGAACTTCAAGGACACATGTAAACAACCTATGTCAATCATGGACCTGACTAATTGTAAGCAAGAGGAAGGTGAGTCCACGACCCATTGGGTGCACTGAGTCAAGGAGATAATACATTCATTTGATAAGATGGATGCCGACTCTGCGGTCTTAATGTTGGAGAAAAAATTGTCGTTTTGAACCTCTGAAACAGAAGCTGGGGCAGCTCAAGCATGATTGTAATGACATGGTCCAGTTGATGGCAGTCCTGGCCAAATATGCTGATTCTGATAGTACCAAGGATCCCGCGTAGGATGAAGAGAAGACAGGGAAGGGAAAGAAGAACGGCAACGGCAAGGGTCATCAGCATAACCCGGCGAATCAAGGAGGTAATAAACGTAAGGCTGACGAGTTTGTGGCTAACACCAATGCATAGGGTCAAAACGCTAACCCTAACTAGGATGAGGTGGGGGAGTATATATAGTCTAAGGGGCGAAGGGGTACATGGGCCTTGGCCCAGATGCACTGCACGCAGGCAGGGGAGGCCGGACGTCCGGGCGACGGGCTAGATGTCCGGGCTGGCACGACCAGATGTTCGGGCTAGAGGAGCTGACTTTGTTGCTCTCTGTTTGGAGGGCGCCGGATTTCCGGGGGTGAGGCCGGATGTCTGGGACTTGGAGAGGCGTCGGATGTCCGGGGTTGACGCCGGATGTCTGAGGCCTGGAGCACTTGGCGGCTGGGCGGCTATTGCTGTAGTGGTTGCCTCCAGCGGCCGGATGTCCGGGCCTGGCGCCGGATGTCCGGGTCCTGGAGCTGCCTTCTTCTCCTTTCGGTGTTTCTCATCATCCGTGGACTTGGCAGTTTGTCCAACTTCACGTGCATCTTCGGGAGGTTCCTCTTGATACCTAATCATGCATAACATTTCGGACTTAGGTAGTAGCCATGCCTCGAGAGGATCAAATGGGATATCATTAAGGAAAGAAGTCACCTCGTTCTCGAGAGCTCTAGCTCGTGCTCGTGTCATGGGGATGATCGTAGGATGCTCCGCATCATCTCCCCTCCCTTGGGGATGATCCGACCTCGGATCGTGATCCTCATCACCATGGAAACCGTTGTTGTGGACGGACTTGTAGTTGGACGGAGTTGAAGACATTGCACAATCCAAGTACTCCAAGGTGTCGCCGAAGTGGTATACATGCAGGAAAAGCAAACACAAACGATACTCGAAAATACAATGGTTAGCACACACAAAGTGTCCATCATGTAAGAATGAGTCCGTGCAACAAGATTGAGCATGAAAAGGTGCATGAAGCTTATCCAAAAGATATGGAATGGTATGCAAAGCATTCATGGGAGCAAAAACATTCATTATGCACACAAATGTGTTGTGAATATGATCAATGTAACCACGGTGCAAAATGATGTCATAGTGATATGGTTTATCAATAGCACGAATATGGCAATGGATGTTCAATAGGAGTATGTGATCATGCAATTGATGATGAGCAATATGATCATGATATATATATATATGCCATCAAGGAAGATCACAACAAATTTGCTAAGAAAGTGCACAAGCTCATATATCATGGATGACATGGGAATACAAGATGCAACAAGGCAATCATGATGTGAGTCAATCCATGCATAAGATACAAATTTGTGATGTGTATGATATGTCCATCGAGCATGACATGTGTGAGCACAATCGCCAAATATGGAGGTGTTGGAGTACCAATGCTCGATGTCGTGGCATGAGTGTAGGTTCGAAGGTGCATCCAATAAGTCCGAGCGCTCCTCAACTTGAAGGTCCATGGGTTGCATCTCTAATGTCGGTCCTCCATCCAATAGATGTAACATGTAGACAAGAAGAAGGAAACAACAATGGAAGAGTGACCCATCCAATATGCATATTTGAGGATGGCTCAAAGGGAAGGAGTTCACCTTTACGAGATTCTCGCAAATGTTGGTGTTGCACATCGTGTGTGCCTTCACATGACAAATTGTGTCATGACGGTATCGCCTTGTGAATCCTTCAACATGAAAGAACATGAAAAACACTCGGAAAAACAAATGAGGTTAGCAGAGATGCAAAACCTATCATTCGTGTGGTAAAATACCCAACAAGTGTATGCATCATGCTCATCATAAGAAAGGACAAGGGATCATTTCGTAGTATGGAGGCATATGATGATGCAAGAACAAACAAATACAATAGGCTCAATCAAGCAAGCATGCATCACAAGTAAAGTGTCCAAGTCTCCACGATCAATAAGCATAGATGCAACAATTGGAGGCAAGCGATAATGAACAAAATATATCATGTGAGAGGCATGAACATATACGTCATCCACCCAACATAGCAAGTAAGAATGGAACATGGGTGATGAGAGAAAGCAAGCAATCATGTGAATCAAGGCAAGCAAGCTATCAGTGCGAAGATGCAACATACTAGAAGGAATCATGTCAAGTATGTCATGTGTGCAAATGGTGGCCATGAATAATGCACAAGACATATCACAAGCATGAAAGGAAGATATGAGCAAAATAGCATCAATAGCATGAGGTACATGATAAACATGGCAAAAGCAACAAGGATCTCCACCAAGCATGCAAATACACATAGAAGTAGTATAATGGTGAATCATGGGTAGATGCAAGCAAGGGTCATAATTGCATGGCAAAGGCATAGAAGCAAGCATAGCATGCAAAGTGAACACGGTAAAATGAGCATGAAGCGACAAGCGGTATATAGCCCATAGCCGTGTGAGAGCCAAGTGAGAGAGATGCGCGTAGTCGTTGCGCGAAGAGAATGGTGGTAAGGATAGTTCACGGGATCCCAAGTCATCTTTGCTCTCAAGAGCTCGTTTCGTCAACTCTTGGGATTGAGAGGTTGATGATTGTGCATGAGTACCTACACAAAACAAAGACAAAGGAAAAATTGTGTGTGTTTGGTAGATGTACACATCATCCATCATGATGCGCATGTGCTTGTGTTGGTTCGCACAAAATATCCAATGCTCAAATAAATGAGATGCGTGATATAGAAACATGTCATCCATCATGGTAGGTTTGTTGTTATGTATAGCATAATGGAGACTCAAATTGTGTAATACATCACGAGAAATATCTAGAGCATTGTTATTCATGGAATGCATACGGTGCGAGCAATTATGAGAATCATGCAAAGTATGGAATGCATCAAAATCTCTGAATATGTATGAGGAAACTATGGGGGTCTCCTCATGAGCATTAATGGAAACATCACATGGAGAATATTGACAACATCCAAAACAATGCATATTTGGAACAATGTGATCATGGCATGGCATAGTAGATGAATTGCGCAAATCATGTATAGGAAGCATAGCAATATCATCACATGAAAAACAAAAGCCAATGACCATCATCTCGTCATCTATGCCATAAGTGCAAATGGGATTTATTTTAATGGGGCATGCATAGTTACTATGTTGAGATTGAAATGATGCGATATGCGATATCTCACTCATAGCATATGACAAGATTAATGGATTGTCAAACATGATGTGACCAAAAGAATTTTCACATGATATCCTGTGGAGCATAGCATCACAACTAGGAAACTCGACATGCTCGTCATCATATTCATCATAAACAGGTAAGTCATGACATGAAGAAGTCGCACTAGCATGAAGCATGGGTATAGGTGTGTCAACATCATGCAAGCAATCATTCGTAAAATAGTCCACTAGTGGGACAAGAGAAGCACCATCACCTATGTTACCTTTGGAGCATCGCTCATGTGTCGTAGGTGAGGTGTCGAAGACCAAGCCGTGGTCATCTTCATCTTGATGGAACCATGTGGGGGGTGCATCTTCTTCCACCATGGCCATCATTGTCTCCATTGGAGGTATGGACTCGTCGAGGATAGGCGTGTCGTCATGTATGAGACCTAGCGCCAAAGAAGAAAACACAATCGGAGTAGAGGTTATGTCGTTAGAAATCATAGTGGCCTCACATGCCGTGTCAACTACCTCACTCACTAAGTGTGGTGGCTCACTCACTCCCTCTTGGATGCTCTCACTCATATGGTTGGTGGAGTCACTCAAATGGCTCTCAACCTCACATAGGATGTGTGTCATGCTCTCAAGTGTGGGGCTAGTGGTGGTCACACTCATCCTCTCATAGGAAATGCTCTCAATGTCACATATGGTGGAGTCACTCATATCACTCATGGTGGGGTGGCTCTCCTCACATGGGAATTGGGGCATCTCTTCATATGTGGGTGTTGGAGAGATGGTGGTGCAAATGTCTCCATGCTCAATCATGTCGTGGTCGTAGCCGTGGATGAAGGCCGAAGATGGCACATCATCACTCTCCTCTAAGACCAAAGATAAGGTCTCATGTGTGCTCGCGTATCTTGACTCGGAAAATGAGTCCAATATGGGCGCCGTCTTCATGTTGGTGAAGAGGTTCATGCTCGTCACCGTGGTTGTAGGGGATGGCCCTAGCTCGGCCTTGTTGTCACCGTCTTGTTGTTGGAGGCTCATATGATGTGGCACCTCGTAGCTCGTCTCTATAACCGAAGGGAATTTCCCATGCTCGGCCATCTTCCTTGAGGGGCTTCCGAAGATGGAAGTGTCGCCCTCGCTCGTAGGTGGTCGCCTTGGGCTTGATGAAGTCGTTGTAGGCGTACTTGTGGGAAGTAGGCGAAGATGTCGTACGTCCAAAGGCGAAGATGCCTTGATAGCACTTGGCGAAGATGCCAAAGTGGTGGTGGTAGTAGCCATAGCGCCATCTTGGTGGTGCTCGTCTCGCGGTCTTCTCTTGTGCTCATGAAGTTTGGACTTGGCGTGAAGTAGGGCTTGTTGGGACTTGTGCATTTGCGCTTGGAGAGCATCATCATGATGATGTTGGCGTTGTCGCACTTGAGCTCGTTGTAGATGTCATTCATCGTCGTCGTGCACATGTTGCTTGGAGGTGACTTGCCCTTCATGACGAGGTTGATCACGAACATGATGGTGGTCGCCATGGAGATGTGGACGTGGACGACTTGCGCTTGCATCATTTTTGCGCTCCGAAGACTTGTGATTGGAATGTCGCCGCCTTGAGGATGATGAAGGGGAAGAACGGTTGATCAACAAGGTCCTAATCTCCTCCATCCTTGCATCTTGTTCCTCCTTTTGGGCGGAAAGCTTGTTGTCGATGTAGTCCCTTTTCCTCGCTTCGGAGTGGCGGATGTCAATGGAGAGGTTCTCGATGTGCTCTCGCAATCTTGATTGTGCGCCTTGCGTTTGTCGTTGTAGATCGAAGATTGATGCTTTGGTGATGTAGTTGTTCACGCCGTCGTTGTTGTCGAAGACCGGAGATGAAATGCCTTGCCTATCCATCACAAGACTCGAGCCAATATGAGTGGGAGAAAGAGAAGAATGAATACCAAATGTACCTTGACCGAAGTTGAAGGTGAATCAATGATCACTCCAATGTGGAACAAGGAAATAGCACAATTGGTACCAATTCTTGTTGGTTTCTCACACCTACACAAATAAGGCTTATGGTGGAGCTCGGTGAGGATAGTGGCACAAAAATATTGATGCAAAATGTTAGCAAAAGTCAATAATGTTGAAAGAGATTCACAAATTCGCAAGTGTAACAAGTAGACCAATAGCAATATGTGGCACACGGGAACACACACACAGATAGATAAATGGGGTCGTGCAACCAAGGGTGAGCTCAAAATGTGGAATCCATGGAAAATGCTCTTGTTGCACAACTCTAGAGAGACGCTAGCACGTTTGCTCAATAGGCAGATACGACACTTGTGCACAACCTATAGGAGACAAAAATGCAACGACTTCTATCCCAATGCTATGTATATGATGTTCCGGTGGTATGATCCAAGATGATCGGATATGACAATCTTATATGCAATGTGGTATGATGCTATGGCACTTGCTTACAAGCTTCTTTGCTCTTTCTCTTTTGCTTAAAAGCTTTATTCTTCTTCTTTTTTGTATGGCCACAATGCGAAATGCACAAACCAAGATAGCAATTGGGTATATACGGGAACAATCTTGTGACACAAGCGATGATATGATACCAATATGATATGGTACATATGAAATGTATGGTGTAGATCACTAATGTGCACAAGTAACGTTGCCGGCAATACAAATGGCTAGTCTTGATAGGCAAGTGACGCAAAATGGGCTAGGGGTTATCAATGCAATGGCAAGGGAATATACAATGGAGGGATACCACGATACCGAGATGATATGGAGGTTACCATCCTTGGCGATGATGAGTGGCGGTGATCTTGATGGAGATACCAAGATGATGGAGACTCATCCCTAAGTAGCCGAAACACCTTAGGAAACGGAAAAACCGCGAACTCAAAATCTCAAATGTCAAATGGTGGTAGCGGGAATGTGGTGGTGGTTTTGTGGAAGTGCAATGATGGGTTATACGAGTAGGCAATGCAGAAGTGGAGGGTAAGGTTGGCTATACACGGTGTCGGAGTTGGATGCACGGTCCGTAAGTAGCCGAAACACCTTAGGAGACACAGCTCACAACACAAACAAAATTGGTTTAAGTTGGGATGGTGGAAGTGTATGGTGGTCAAGCCTATGCGGAAGTTATGGTGGTGGTGGTGGTGGTGGTTGATGAAGAAGAAACCGTCCCTTAAGTATCCTAAACACCTTAGGAGACTCAAATCACTCCTCAAGCAACCACTAATGCGATGGGGAACAAAATTGGTTAGGTTGCGGAAGTCGGTGGTGGTTATGCGGAGGTTGTGGTGGAAGCCCTAGGCAAAGATGACAAAGTTCCAAAAATTTGATTGAGTCAAATGGTGATGGTAATATTTCTGTGGGAAGGGGGATGTCAAGAGCTTTTGAACGAGCTAAAGAACGTCAAAAACGGAATCCGGATGAATTAGTTATGGACAAAACGGTGAAATGGGAAAGGCTGAAATGCCAGGGGCCGGACATCCGAGCTCGGGGCCGGAAATCCGGGACCTGATGTCTAGAACCGTACAGATTTGGCACTCCAAGAGCCAGATGTCCGGCCGGGGACCCGGATGTCCGGCCCGATGGCCCGGATGTCCGGCCTTTAGCCCGGATGTCTGGCCCGACGATTCCAGATCGGGATTTGGACTTTGAAACTTGATTTGGGGCGGAAATTGATGATTCCAAGGGCAAAATTTGATGGATTTTGTGGATGGAAAGTGGGGAAAATTGGGGATATGCTAGATCCACTCGAAACCAAGCAAATCCATGGATCAAAATCAACAAAACTTCGTCAAACCAACAAATCACAACAAAAATTGGGGCTATTTTTGGTGGGGATTTTCGAAATTGGGGAAGAACACAACAAAATTAGCCTAGAAAACACAACGGGGAGGCTCCGAAATCGTGATCAACGTGGCTCATGATACCAAGATGATGTAGGGTAGAACCCTAGCGGCTCGATCTTTCACGAGATGAGCGGATCCCGCGAAGAACGGGAAGAACACGAGGAGGGAAACGAGGGGAAAATCACGAGGGGAACACAAGAGAACACTCAAACCAACAAGTATGATCCAAAGAGAGATACTAGATCCAAAGTTAACAACGGACGATAGAAGAGGTAACCGGTTCTTCTCCATGAGGAGGTCTTGAATCCACAAGGGGATCTTCCCGTGAGGGGTCTTGAATCCAAGGTGGATCTTCTCCATAGAGGGGCCGCAGTCTCTCTCGTGGAGTAGATCCGATATGGATGACCAAAGCTCTATCTCTCAAATGAGCTATCACAACGCTAACCCTAACTAGGAGGAGGTGGGGGAGTATATATAGTCTAAGGGGCGAAGGGGTACATGGGCCTTGGCCCAGATGCACTGCACGCAGGTAGGGGAGGCCGGACGTCCGGGCGACGGGCCAGATGTCCGGGGCTTCATAGAGAGCCGGATGTCCAGGCTGGAGGAGCTGACTTTGTTGCTCTCTGTTTGGAGGGCGCCGGATTTCCGGGGGCGAGGCCGGATGTCCGGGACTTGGCGAGGCGCCGGATGTCCTGGGTTGACGCCGGATGTCCGAGGCCTGGAGCACTTGGCGGCTGGGCGGCTGTTGCTGTAGTGGTCGCCTCCAGCGGCCGGATGTCCGGGCCTGGGGCCGGATGTCCGGGTCCTGGAGCTGCCTTCTTATCCCTTCGGTGTTTCTCTTCATCCGTGGACTTGGCGGTTTGTCCGACTTCACGTGCATCTTTGGGAGGGTCCCCTTGATACCTAATCATGCAGAACATTTCGGACTTAGGTAGTAGCCATGCCTCGAGAGGATCAAATGGGATATCATTAAGGAAAGAAGTCACCTCGTTCTCGAGAGCTCTAGCTCGTGCTCGTGTCATGGGGATGATCGTAGGATACTCCGCATCACAGAGTAACCCAAAACAGTTGAATAGTGGGCAGTACCACATATTTACCACTAGTTTATGCAAGAGGGACCAGAAGCTTCGTAAGAGGATTGTCAATGCTATTGAGCCAGGGATTCCATGTTATTTGAGGTGGTCAGAGCAGCCTATTGTGTGGAGTAGGGAAGATAACCCTCCCGGGTTGATAATCCGGGTCACTTGGCCTTGGTGGTGGCACCTCAGGTTGGTAGATATAAGTTCACTATGGTGCTCATGGACGGAGGCAGTAGCATCAACATCCTCTATTATGAGACGTTTCGTCGGATGGGGTTGACTGATAAGAGTCTTAAACAATCCAACACTGTTTTTCATGGTGTTGTGCCCGGTAAGTCAGCATACCCAGTTGGTAAGATTGAACTGGAAGTAGCCTTTGGGGATGAATATGATTCCAGGGCTGAGAAGTTAACTTTTGAGGTGGTTAAGATCAAAAGCCCATATCATGCTCTGTTTGGACGTCCGGCTTATGCCAAGTTCATGGCTCGACCGTGTTGTGTGTATCTGCAGCTCAAGATGCCGGGTTATAAAGGTACCATCACAGTACATGGAAGCCGGAAAATAGCCCTGGAATGTGAAGAAGGTGATGCCGCTTATGTTAAGTCTGTTTGTGCGACAGAGGAGTTAAAGTTTTATAAAGATAATGTTGACCCGACAGACATGACGTCTTTGAAGAAGCGAACTACGGAACATGAACCGGTGTTGAAATTCAAGTCAGCGGATGACACCAAGATGGTTGATTTTGTGCCTGACGACTCATCCAAACAGTTCATTGTCAGTGCCAACTTGGATCCAAAATAGGAAAGTGCGCTCATCGAGTTCATCCGTGAGAACCGGGACATCTTTGCATGGAAACTTTCTGACATGCCGGATGTCCCGAGAGAACTCACTGAGCACACTCTTAATATTGATCCGAAGTTTAAGCCGGTCAGGCAGTTTCTTCGACGGTTTAACGAGGAAAGGTGCAAGGCCATTGGAGAAGAGGTGGCCCGGCTCTTGGCGGCCAGGTTCATTGTTGAAGTTTTTCACCCAGAGGGTTGACTAACCCAGTGCTTGTACTCAAAAAGAATGGCACCTGGCGTATGTGTGTGGATTACACCGATTTGAACAAGGGTTGTCCGGCCGATCCTTTTGCTCTCCCTCATATTGATCAGATCATTGATGCTACGGCAGGTTGCGAGCGTTTGAGTTTTTTGGATGCATATTCAGGTTATCATCGGATTAAGATGGCAGTTAAGGACCAGGAGAAGACGGCTTTCATTACTGCGTTTGGAGCCTTCTGCTATGTGTCTATGCCTTTTGGACTGAAAAGTGCCCATGCGACTTCTCAACGATGTGTACATAATTGTCTTCATAGTCAGATTGGGCGTAACGTTCATGCTTATGTGGATGACACAGTGGTGAAATCTGGAGAGAAGGAAACCTTGGTAACTGATCTGAAGGATACCTTTGATAACCTCCGGGTCTACAAGATGATGCTTAACCCGGCCAAATGTGTTTTTGGAGTCCCAGCTGACAAACTCTTGGGTTTTTTGGTGTCTACGAGAGGTATTGAGGCTAATCCAGAGAAAATTAAGGCAATTACATCTCTGGCCTAACCGGTGTGCATCAATGACGTTCAGCGTTTGGCGGGTCGCGTCGCTGCCTTAAGCCGGTTCATAAGCCGGTTAGGTGAGAAGGCGATGCCTTTGTATCAAATGATGAAAAAGGCGGATGACTTTGTCCGGAGTGACGCTGCTAACTCTGCTTTTGAGGATCTGAAGAAACAACTCCCTAAGCCGTCGGTTCTTGCTGCTTTGGTTGAGAAAGAGCTGTTGTTGTTATATGTAGCTGCTAACTCACGTGCTGTCAGTGTGGCCATTGTTGTGGAGCGCAAGGAGGCTGGCAAGGAACATCCAGTCCAACGAGCGGTTTAGTATGTCAGTGAGGTGCTCATTGAATCTAAACAAAGATACCCACATTGGCAAAAGCTCGTTTACGGGGTGTTCATGGCAAGCCGGAAGCTCAAACATTACTTTCGGGGTCACACAATCACTGTTGTTAGCTCTGCTCCTCTAGGAGACATCATTCAAAATAGAGAAGCCATAGGATGAGTCGCCAAGTGGGCTATTGAACTTGGGTCTCATGGTTTGAAGTATATGCCATGTATTGCGATCAAATTTCAAGCGCTGGTTGACTTCATTAACGACTGCACAGAGTTGCAGATGCCAGAGAGAAGCCAGACAACACATATTGGATGATTCATTTTGATGGGTCCAGACAGTTGGAAGGCTCGGGGGCTGGAGTTGTTTTAAATTCTCCTCGAGGGGACAAGTTTTGTTATGTGTTGCGATTGATGTTTCCTTGTACTAACAACGCATCAGAATATGAAGCCTTGATCCATGGTCTTCGAATGGCTAAAGAGATGAGTCTGATCCGGGTCCGGTGCCTTGGCGATTCAGATTTGGTTGCTCAATAGGTGTCAGGCAAGTGGGATTCCAAGGATCCTCTCATGGCAGCTTATCGCCGCGAGGTTGACACTGTTGCGGGGCATTTTAAGGGTTATCAAGTGGAACACATTGACCGCAGAAAGAACGAAGCAGCCAATGCCTTAAGCCGGTTGGGATCTCACATAAGCCGGTACCACCTAACACATTTTTGGATGTTTTACATAACCCGTTTGTTAAGCTGCCTACAGAGGAAGAATTGGGCATTCCTGACCCAGAGGCACAGTTAGTGGCGGCTATTCATGTTATTCCAGATTGGACAGTACCATTCGTGGCTTACATGACCCGGGGCGAGTTGCCAGAGGACGAGACCCTGGCCCAACAGATAACCCAGCGGTCCAAGTCAATGACGATTTATGATGGAGAGTTGTATCATTGCAGCGTCACTGGAGCGTTTCAACATTGTGTTTCTCCTGAAGAAGGTCAATAAATACTTCGTGAGATCCATGAAGGGGATTGTGGTCATCACGCCGGGTCAAAGTCTCTTGTGTCCAAAGCTTTTCGTCATAGTTTTTACTGGTTAACGGCTCACGCTGATGCAGAGGATCTGGTCAGTAGGTGTGATGGATGTCAAAAATTTGCACGACGAGCGCATGTGCCGGCTCAAGAGTTGTGGATGATTCCAATCACTTGGCCCATTGCAGTTTGGGGGCTTGACATGGTTGGACCTTTCAAAAGGTCCAAGGATAAAAAGGCACATCTCTTAGTGGCAGTTGACAAATTCACAAAATGGGTTGAGGCAGAGCCAATGAGTAAGTGTGATGCAGCCATGATGGTTCAGTTCATGAAAAAGGTGATTTTTCACTTTGGTTTTCCACACAGCATTATCACTGATAATGACACTAATTTGTCCCAAGGTGCTATGGAGGAGTTTTTTCAAGTGAGCACATCCGGCTTGATGTTTCTTCCATAGCTCACCCTCAATCTAATGGTCAGGCTGAGAGAGCAAATCAGGAAATCTTAAAAGGTCTCAAGCCCCGGCTTATGGTTCCCTTACAACGGACGCCGGGTTGTTGGGTAGAGGAATTACCCTCGGTGCTGTGGAGTATCAACACCACTCCTAACGGGTCTACAGGTTATACACATTTCTTCATGGTTTATGGAGCGGAAGCGGTGCTGCCTAGTGACATCCGTCATGACTCGCCTCGCGTGGAGGCTTACGTTGAAGCTAATAATGAACAAGCCCGACATGATGCACTTGACTTATTAGATGAGGAGAGAGACTTAGCGGCGGCTCGATCAGCAATTTATCAACAGGACCTGTGCCGTTATCACAGCCGCCGGGTTAAGTCCAGGACCTTTCAAGAAGGTGACCTGGTGCTCCGGCTCATCCAGGATCTGTCGGATGCACACAAACTATCCCCGCCTTGGGAAGGACCCTTTGTGGTCAGCAAGAATTTAAACAACGGGTCATATTACCTCATTGACGTTCGAGAGCACAAAGATTCACGTAGGTCAGAGGAGGAGACCCGCCTGCCGTGGAACATTGCTCAGCTTCGGCCATACTACACCTGAGCTACCGGCTCTGGTCATGTACATACTTTGACGTTGTATATATTATGATAAGTAATAAAGTAGGACCTATGTCTTTTGCCTCTTCAAAGATCATATATCTTTACTATTTTCATTATTTAAATGACTATTAAGGAGCTGATCATATCTGAATCTAGCTTAACCTTTTTGGTCTGGCTTATGATCGTATTCGAATCTAGCTGTAACCCTCATGATCACTTGGGGGCTTCCTGTTCAAACATAGGTCGTATTCGAACCAAAGAGAACATAGCTGTCGTAACCCTCTTGATCGGCTCAAAGCCAAACTCACTAGGGGGCTTCTTGATCGTATCCGAATCATAGCTTAACCCCTTTTGGGTCCGACTTGGATCGTATTCGAATCAGGGTCGTTAAAAACCTCTCAAGGTCATTTGGGGGCTTCCTGTTCAAACATAGGTCGTATTCGAACCAAAGAGAACATAGCTGTCGGTACCCTCTTGATCGGCGCAACGCCAAAGCCACTAGGGGCTATATGATCGTATTCGAATCTTAGCTTAACCCCTTTGGTCCGGTTTACTGATCGTATTTGAATCAGAAACCCCCAAATTTATGTTGTTTTAAATCTGCTATTTTGTCTTACTGGTTTTTATTGTCTCAAATCTAAACTGTCAGTATGGTTTTTATTTAAGCCGGCTTGACTATTTGACAATAAGCCGCCAAGGCGTGATAGTCATCAGGTATATGGAAGCAGTGACTTCTCAAAAAAGATTGGATCATGAAAACCGGCAGTCCATAAACACTGGTATGACAGTGTTGTTCACGAACATGTTTTTTAGCCTTGCTTATATTTTCTAATATGACAAGACATATACCGGGTGTTTTTGACCCGTCCGGTGTTAAACCGCTAGGCTAGCTCTTTCACTTTTTGCAGGAGCAAAGTTAAAAACATTGCAGATATAATCAAAGATGTGCTAGCAAAGAGTAGTATGCAACATTTTGTGTGCAATGGCATAAGCAACACATACAATTTCAAGCTAAATCTATTATAAGGCTTTGAAAGCCCACAAGATGGTTATGACTCTCCCCTCGCCGGTTCACTTCCTTCTACTAATTGGAAGCTGGGATCGGACCAGTCAAAGCCGTTCAGAGCAATGAACTCCGCTCCATCATCAATCAGGCCGACCGGATCAATTTCTGGGGCAAAAGTGTGTTGACGAACCGGCAGGATAAGATCTGTCACTTTATAAGAGGGAGTCGCCATCTTCTTATTCTCCATATCAAAACCCGGCTGATATTTATCGATGTTGGTCTCATCTCCAAGAATAGTAGCTTGAGGTCGAACTCCCCTCACACTGGCAATGTAGTCATCTTGCTCAAATAGAGTCTTGTCTTCCTTCACGGTAGGGTACCCCTTAGCTACATCTGCCGGGTCTAGATCTGGCACCCAGGCTTTGGAGCGGCTCAGGGCAGTCACGGCTCCGGCTCTGGCACAGGATCGTTTGACCTCTTGAAACCTGGCGGGTAAGATTGATAACTTCTTCAAGACATCGCTCAACTGATTGGGTCCTTGGTTGGCAGGGGAGATGGTGGCAAGTGCTCGTTGAGTGCTATTATACAATTGCTCCACCAATGTATAAACCGCCTTCAATTTGGTCACACTGTCTTGGCTCAGATTTTTGCTTTATGGACCTGTGAGTGTTTTTTAAACAAAGGCTCAGCAGGCGGCTTATATTCCGGGTCAAAAGAAGGTACAAGGTATTAATACAGATGACTTACCAAAGATGGCGGAGACCATTTGAGACACCCGGTTCTTTAAGCCGGTGAGCTCTGTGGTAACCTCCTCAAGAGCCGCCTCAGCTGTTTCAGCATGTTGTATTAGCAACGTCTTATCTTCGGCCTAGGATTTCTTCTTTGAAGTTAAGCTGGTCTTCAATTTTTCTATCTCAGAAAGACTTAATTGGAGTTTAGAGTCAGCAGTCTTGATTTCTGCCTCTTGATCCGTCAGCCGGGTCTTTGCATCAGTTAATTGGGAGCCCAATTCAGATAGGGCGTTCTACAAAACATACACAGGCTTAAAACTAAAAGTTATATGGGTTCAAGTCTCAAGTACTATGCACCGCAATACCACTTGACACTTGGGGGCTAATGTCTGCCAAAGCAATTTTTTATGATTCTTATATGTTTCAAGTCCCCAGTGTTTTACAAAGTAACAACACTTGGCACTTGGGGGCTAATGCATGATATTCAGAAGGTTTCTCAAGATTAAGCCTGATTGCAATACTTATTGGGACTAGTAAAAGACAGTTATGAAGTTAAGTACCGGTTCATTTATGATAAATTGAGCCGGCCCTTGGGGACTACAGGTGAAGTTTACGCTAATTTGTTGGACTTTCGAAAAGCTTAGAGACAAAGTATCAACCTATATCATAAAGTCTACAGATCATTCAGGTTCATCATCTGAAGACTTGGGGGCTGGCAGAGTATAAATGAACCAGAGAACATACCTCATATTTTACCTGCAATTGTTTGACCATCTCAATTTCCGACTCACGGTTGGAATCAACATGACTGAGATAGTCGGACAGTATGTCACTAGCACTCAGATGAGTGTAGTGAGAGATATCAAAACACACTTTCTGCTTCTCCAAGGCTTCTTGCTTAGCAGTGTGCCGGGCTAACACAGTGGGGGTCCCTGATTCAACAAATCGGCTACCAGTAATCAACACGTCAGTATCAGAAGTTGTTGGCAGGTTAGCTGAACTAGATGGTTCAGTGATAGTCGGATTAAAGGTGATCTCATCGGTGACAACTCAGGAGGATCCAATTGAGTATGAACAGCTGGGTCTTCAGGTGCTTCAGTTTCAGAGGGAGGAGTTGGCATGGCCGGCTCAGGTGCAGGAACCTTCGGGTCTTCTGACGGCTTAATCACCTTGGCCTTCTTGGATTTGGCTTGGCCGCTAAGAAAAGTTTTATGAGACAGTTAGTGTAAGAATGCAGTTTTTAAAGATACAGAGGAAAGCTGATTTTTCCTTACCCAAGAGCAGTTTTGTAAGCTGGAAACTGAGTCTGAGATGACTCGCCAGAAGAGCGAGAAACCTCCTGTAAAAGGTAAAATGAAGTCAGTGAGGCAAAGGAATAGATTCATTAATGAAAGCAAAAGATGAAGATGAAAGAAACCTCATTTGGGCATTTTCGAGGAGTTTGTTGTAAAATGGAAGGTGGTTCATCGTCGTCATTATTTCGAGCTTGACGGCGGCTCTCATGCTGCTACTTTTTCAAAAGAAAATGGGGGTCCAAATAAGCCAATGGGTGCGAAAACCTTACTTTCCGGGTTACCAGTCGAAGTTTCTGTCTTGACAAATGGGCTGAGTCGGAAGAAATAGTTACCTCTTCTTCTATGGCCTGGCCGGCCCCCGTGTCGTCCTGGCAATAGTCAGTGTCAATAAGGTTATTAAAAAACTGGCCAAGGGAGTCAAGAGCTACCTCCGACTCAGTATCATCGTCAAGCTTTAACAGGTCTGAAGCAGTGCTCCTTTTCTTCTTGGACCTCCGGGTCGTCTTCCTGGCGGCTATGGCGGCAGCTCTAGCCTTCTTAGCAGCTTCATGGTCATACTTGGCCTTCCAGAAGTCGGATTTGGCCTGTAAACAAATAAACAGGATAAAAGGTCATGCAAGTATTTAAAACTACTGAGGAAAACACAAAAAGAGAAAGAGGTCAGGGGTTTTTCACCTCTAGTGCATGGTTAAGTTTGCAGAAGGGATCTAACCCAATGTCGGTGTCAAAACCGGCGGATCTCAGGTAGGGGGTCCCGAACTGTGCGTCTAGGCGGATGGTAACAGGAGGCAAGGGACACAATGTTTTACCCAGGTTCGGGCCCTCTTGATGGAGGTAAAACCCTCTTGATGGAGGACATCAATACAATTGTTACACCCACAGCCCCTGCTGCTATAAATACTGGACCAATTACTAGAGCTCGCGCACGCCAACTAAATTACCAGGTACTTACGTTTCTTGGTAATGATTCTAATGTTCATGAGAATATGATGCTGCCTAAATTGGATACATTTGTTTTGCTTACAAATGAAGGGCCTAGCTTGGAGAAGGATGAACATTGGATTAAGAACAAGCATGGAGATGATGGCATGCGCAAGGGGAACAAGAACGGGGTTACAAGTGATGATTTCAGGACTTTGAAGCCACCATAATGGGTGCATGAAGCCTTGGACGAAATATACAAGATGCCACTTCATAAATTTCGTCCCGAGGCTATTATAGGTGCTGCGTCACCTTATTATTGGGCCAGGCCCATGTAATTTCGAAATACATAAGTATAGGCTATTTTTAGAGTCCGTATGTGTGGGGAAACAAGAGATAGGGTTGATTTCGGACCCCTCCACCAAGGGTCACGAAATTCCCCCCTCTTCCTCCATATATACAACCCTTAGGGCATCGTTTAGACTTTGGGTTTTGTTTAGATTAAAAGTTCGCCATAGCTGCAACTTCACGTACTTCCTTTGTGTTCAACGACCAGACAAAGGCGTCACAGAACCCCACCTTGATCAATAAAGCTTTCATCTTATATTCGCAATATCCAGATTGCAATCTCAGTTTCTTGCTTGTTCTTCGTTTGCTCGCAGGAAACAGACCCTCGTGGTCAGGTTGATCATGCTCCGGCGTGGTCAATAACCTCTCGGAGTTGGTTTAGCGATTGCTAAGGCGCGACGTCCTCGCACGTTCGTAGTCGGATCGTCAAAGTCGACTGCCACCAAAGCGATATCCATCATCTCATCGAAAGACGAGACACCTTTGCCTCTATCAAGTGGTATCAGATTTCCAGGTTGCTCGGTGAGATTTTACAGTTTTTTGTAGTTTAGATCGAGTCTGTTCTTCATACCTACAGTCCACGAAAAAGCCACAAAAAAATTAGGGTTAGTTCATCATATCCGAACCAATCTGAGCCTTTGCATAATCTTTTTAGGGTTTTGCTTTGTTGAATTTGCGGTTGCATCGTCGTGTCTAGTTGCTGGTCTTAGAGCTAGTCTTTTAGAGTTTCGAGTTCTGGTCATAAGTTGTCACGCCGCCGCCGCACCATCATCATCGCCCCTGCCATCTACCACCGCCGCTTATCCGCCACCGCTTCGAATCCGTATCCATATACCACCACCGCTGTCATATACCACCACCGCTGCCATCTACTACCATATATCCACCACCAATCCGAGTTCTTTTCATATTAGGTTTGTTTTCGAGATCCATCTAGATTCCGATTCGTGTTTCCTTGCCGGAGAGTCCGGAAACCACCCTCTGTTTAGGCCCAAAATTTTTCGAAAACGCATTTTTCGAAAAAAATTACTGGCTATCCTATTTTTAGGTGTTTCTGAGTGTTTTGAGACAGGTGCCATTATAGGAAGTTTTTTTTGACCCGTTTCTAGTTTTTGGGTCCGGGCAGTCGAAAAAAAAATTTGGTCGAAAAAATTTCGTGCCCATCCTGTCAGTTTGACCTAGGAAGAGTTTTGAGACACTCGCCATTATAGTGATTTTTCGCAAAAAAAAGCAGCGCAAAAAAAAGAGCGAAAAAAAATCCAGAGTGTGCTTTTCCCTTGTTTACGTGCCGCGCCGTGATTTTGTTGGTGTTCTAGGCTCGCATCTCTAGCACAGTCTAGCCTAGGACCAGCACAGTACCGTCGTTGAGCGTTTATTCAACTTTGCATCTCTGAATTGATTATTGCTGACCCTTTTTGACCATATTATAAGCCTTTCCAGCTCCACATACATCTACGTCGTGCGTTTGACTCTCCCTGGTAATCGCTCTATCGAAGCTTTGAGAGTTTTTGACTACAACGGTTGCCGATCACCGCCTGCTGCTGGGTAAGAACTGGTAAGAATTTGAGATTTGCTTGACGGATTTGTGACACCCACCACCACCTCTTGTTAGTAGTCTATAGGATCATATTCTTGTGTGTTTCTATTGCTGCTAACCATGCCAGGATCACAAGCCGAGGAGACTGACTGGGAGAACATGACGAATAATGATTTGCATGATAAATTTCAGCAAATGATGAGTGGACAGGTGCAAGATGTGCTAAACAGATTTGAAGAGGCCATGGAGAAGATAGATGGCATGGAGAAGACGTTCGAAACAAAGCTCGATAACAAGTTTAATGAATTGCTCGCGCGTCTTCCACCACCACCACCCGCTGCACCTAACGCACCTCTCCAACAACAACAACAACAACTACCTCCACGTCGCGAAACAGATCTCCGCCGAGCGAGCCGTGTTCCTCTTGCGTTTGGCCAAACTGTTGGTCCTGCTGTTGATACTTCTGTGGCTCCTGCTGCTGATGCGGAGGAGGATGATTATGTGGGAGATTACGAGGATGAGGTTGCTCAAAATCAAAACTACGTGCAACCACCTGCACCACAACCACCAGGTCGTCCACATGCAAATAATCACAATGGTAGGGCTTTCCCTTAGGTACGAGATCATGACCATCTTCCTAAACTGAAATTGAATATTCCACCTTTCGAGGGTAGATATGTTCCTGATATATATCTTACTTGGGAGTTAGAAACTGAACAACGATTTACATGTTTACAATATCCCGAGGAGAGACGGGTTGCCGCTGCTGTTTGTGCTTTCACTAGTTTTGCATGTGTATGGTGGTCTGAACATTGTAGATTATATCCTATTCCAACTACTTGGGCTGCTTTGAAAACTGCTATGCGTACTCGTTGGGTTCCACCATATTATCAACGTGAATTGCTTCAGAAATTACAGCGCTTAAGACAAGGAAAAAATTCTGTAGAAGAATATTATCAGGAATTACAAACTGGCATGATTAGATGTGGTATTGTTGAGGAGAATGAAGCTATGCTTGCACGTTTTCTGGGTGGATTAAATAGAGAGATTCAGACCATTCTAGACTATAAGGAGTATACTAATATCACTCGTTTATTCCATCTTGCTTGTAAAGCTGAACGTGAAGTGCAGGATCGACAAGCATTGGCGCGAACTAACTTTTCTGTAGGCCGACCTTCATCATGGACACCGCGTGCATCTTCTACTTCAACTGCACCAGCACCTCAATCAGGTGTCTCCTCCAGTCGTGATACAAGAAAACAGGCACAACCACCATTATCTGCCAAGAGCGCACCTGCTGGGCCTGCACAGAGTTCTGCTTCTTCCATGGCATCAACAGGGCACACAAGTGATATTATTTGTCGTCGTTGTAAGGGAGGAGGTCATTATGCGAGAGAATGCAAATCTCCGCGTGTGATGATTGCTACCGCGGATGGTGGATATGAGTCCGCTAGTGACTATGATGAGGAGACTTTGGCTCTTATTACACGTGAAGAACATGGTGGAGATGATTCTGATCATGAGACGCAATACATGGCTCCTGAAGACGCTGACAGGTATGAATGTTTAGTTGCTCAACGTGTTTTGAGTGTGCAGGTCACACAAGCTGAGCAAAATCAGAGGCACAATTTGTTCCATACCAAGGGAGTTGTGAAAGAACGTTCTGTGCGCGTCATCATAGATGGAGGGAGCTGCAACAACTTGGCTAGCATGGAGATGGTGGAGAAGCCTTCTCTCACCACAAGACCACATCCACATCCTTACTACATCAAATGGTTCAACAACAGCGGCAACGTTAAGGTAACACGTACTGTTCGTGTGCATTTTAGTATCTCTACATATGCTGATTATGTTGATTGTGATGTGGTACCTATGCAAGCATGTTCCTTATTACTTGGTAGACCATGGCAATTTGGTAAAAAATCTGTACACCATGGTAGAAACAATCACTATACTCTTGTTCATAAGGATAAAATATTACTTTGCTTCCTATGACTCCTGATTCCATTTTGAAAGATGATATTAATAGAGCTAATAAAGCAAAACAGGAGACGAATAAGAGTGAAAATCAGATTGTGGCAAAAGAATTTGAGCAACAAATGAAGCCTAATAATAAACCATCTAGTGTTGCTTCTGAAATTAAATTGAAAAGTGCATGTTTATTTGCCACCAAATCTGATATTGATGAGCTAGATTTCAGCAAATCTGTTTGCTATGCTTTTGTGTGCAAAGAGGCATTATTTTCATTCGAGGACGTGCCTTCCTCTTTGCCTCCTGCTGTCACTAACATTTTGCAGGAGTTCGCTGACGTCTTTCCACAAGACGTGCCACCGGGATTACCGCCTATTCGAGGGATTGAGCATCAGATTGACTTAATTCCCGGTGCTTCACTGCCAAACGTGCACCATACCGTACCAATCCAGAGGAGACGAAGGAGATTATGCGTCAAGTACAAGAGCTTCTCGACAAAGGTTATATACGCGAATCCCTTAGTCCTTGTGCTGTTCCTATTATTCTAGTGCCGAAAAAGGATGGTACATCACGTATGTGTGTTGATTGTAGAGGCATTAATAATATTACTATTCGTTATCGTCATCCTATTCCTAGGCTAGATGATATGCTTGATGAATTGAGTGGCTCTACAATATTCTCCAAAGTTGATTTGCGTAGTGGATACCATCAAATTTGTATGAAATTGGGAGATGAATGGAAAACAGCATTCAAAACTAAGTTTGGATTATATGAGTGGTTAGTCATGCCTTTTGGGTTAACTAATGCACCTAGTACTTTCATGAGATTAATGAACGAAGTTTTACGTGCTTTCATTGGACGATTTGTGGTAGTTTACTTTGATGACATACTGATTTATAGCAGATCTTTGGAAGAACATTTGGAACATTTACGTGATGTTTTTATTGCTCTATGTGATGCACGTTTGTTTGGTAACCTTGGGAAGTGCACCTTTTCCACTGACCGAGTATCTTTTCTTGGCTATGTCGTTACTCCACAGGGAATTGAACTTGATAAAGCCAAGATTGAAGCTATTGAGAGTTGGCCGCAACCCAAAACGGTCACACAAGTGAGGACTTTTCTTGGCCTCGCTGGATTCTATAGGCGTTTTGTGAGAGATTTCAGCACCATTGCTGCACCTCTCAATGAGCTTACAAAGAAAGATGTGCCTTTTCTTTGGGGTACCGCACAGGAAGAAGCCTTCTCGGTATTGAAAGATAAGTTGACACATACTCCTTTACTCCAACTTCCTGATTTTAATAAGACTTTTGAGCTTGAATGTGATGCTAGTGGAATTGGATTAGGCGGTGTGTTATTACAAGATGGCAAACCTGTTGCATACTTTTCTGAAAAATTGAGTGGGCCTAGTCTGAATTATTCTACTTATGATAAAGAATTATATGCTCTTGTTCGGACTTTAGAAACATGGCAACATTATTTATGGCCCAAAGAATTTGTTATACATTCTGATCATGAATCTTTGAAACATATTAAAAGTCAAGCTAAACTGAATCGTAGACATGCTAAATGGGTTGAATTCATTGAGACTTTTCCTTATGTCATTAAACACAAGAAGGGAAAAGAAAATGTTATTGCTGATGCATTGTCTCGCCGCTATACTATTCTTTCACAACTTGACTTCAAAATATTTGGTTTGGAGACCATCAAAGATCAATATGTGCATGATGCTGATTTTAAAGATGTAATGCAGAATTGTAAAGAAGGAAGAATGTGGAACAAGTTCGTCGTTAACGATGGATTTGTGTTTCGTGCTAACAAGCTATGCATTCCAGCTAGCTCCGTTCGTCTTTTGTTGTTGCAGGAGGCGCATGGAGGAGGATTAATGGGACACTTTGGCGTGAAGAAGACGGAGGACGTACTTGCTACACATTTCTTTTGGCCAAAGATGAGACGGGATGTTGAGCGTTTTATTGCTCGCTGCACTACATGTCAAAAAGCTAAGTCACGACTCAATGCTCATGGTTTATATATGCCTTTGCCTGTACCTAGTGTTCCTTGGGAGGATATATCTATGGACTTTGTTTTAGGTTTACCTCGAACAAAGAAGGGGAGGGATAGCATATTTGTTGTCGTGGATAGATTCTCGAAAATGGCACACTTTATACCATGTCATAAAAGCGATGATGCTGTTAATGTTGCTGATTTGTTCTTTCGTGAAATTATTCGCTTGCATGGTGTGCCAAATACTATTGTTTCAGATCGTGATACTAAATTTCTTAGCCACTTTTGGAGATGTTTATGGGCTAAGTTGCGGACTAAACTGCTTTTTAGTACTACTTGTCACCCCCAAACTGATGGACAAACTGAAGTAGTCAATAGAACGTTGTCTACTATGCTTAGGGCTGTTTTGAAGAATAATAAGAAAATGTGGGAGGAATGCTTGCCTCATATTGAATTTGCTTATAATCGTTCATTGCATTCTACTACTAAGATGTGCCCTTTTGAAGTTGTGTATGGTTTCCTACCTCGTGCACCTATTGATTTGTTGCCTCTTCCATCTTCGGAGAAGGTTAATTTTGATGCTAAACAACGTGCTGAATTGATTTTAAAAATGCATGAGTTAACTAAGGAAAACATTGAGCGTATGAATGCTAAATATAAACTTGCTGGAGATAAGGGTAGAAAACATGTTGTGTTTGCACCTGGAGATCTTGTTTGGTTACATTTGCGTAAGGATAGATTTCCAGATTTGCGCAAATCAAAGTTAATGCCACGTGCTGATGGTCCCTTTAAGGTGTTAGAGAAAATAAATGATAATGCATATAAACTTGAGCTGCCTGCAGATTTTGGGGTTAGTCCCACTTTTAACATTGCAGATTTGAAGCCTTATTTGGGTGAGGAAGATGAACTTCCGTCGAGGACGACTTTATTTCAAGAAGGGGAGGATGATGAGGACATCAATACAATTGTTACACCCACAGCCCCTGCTGCTATAAATACTGGACCAATTACTAGAGCTCGCGCACGCCAACTAAATTAGCAGGTACTTTCGTTTCTTGGTAATGATTCTAATGTTCATGAGAATATGATGCTGCCTAAATTGGATACATTTGTTTTGCTTACAAATGAAGGGCCTAGCTTGGAGAAGGATGAACATTGGATTAAGAACAAGCATGGAGATGATGGCATGCGCAAGGGGAACAAGAACGGAGTTACAAGTGATGATTTCAGGACTTTGAAGCCACCATAATGGGTGCATGAAGCCTTGGACGAAATATACAAGATGCCACTTCATAAATTTCGTCCCGAGGCTATTATAGGTGCTGCGTCACCTTATTATTGGGCCAGGCCCATGTAATTTCGAAATACATAAGTATAGGCTATTTTTAGAGTCCGTATGTGTGGGGAAACAAGAGATAGGGTTGATTTCGGACCCCTCCACCAAGGGTCACGAAATTCCCCCCTCTTCCTCCATATATACAACCCTTAGGGCATCGTTTAGACTTTGGGTTTTGTTTAGATTAAAAGTTCGCCATAGCTGCAACTTCGCGTACTTCATTTGTGTTCAACGACCAGACAAAGGCGTCACAGAACCCCACCTTGATCAATAAAGCTTTCATCTTATATTCGAAATATCCAGATTGCAATCTCAGTTTCTTGCTTGTTCTTCGTTTGCTCGCAGGAAACAGACCCTCGTGGTCAGGTTGATCGTGCTCCGGCGTGGTCAATAACCTCTCGGAGTTGGTTTAGCGATTGCTAAGGCGCGACGTCCTCGCACGTTCGTAGTCGGATCGTCAAAGTCGACTGCCACCAAAGCGATATCCATCATCTCATCGAAAGACGGGACACCTTTGCCTCTATCAGGCAAGGGACACAATGTTTTACCTAGGTTCGGGCCCTCTTGATGGAGGTAAAACCCTACGTCCTGCTCGATTAATATTGATGATATGGGTAGTACAAGAGTAGATCTACCACAAGATCAAGGAGGCTAAACCCTAGAAGCTAGCCTATGGTATGATTGTTGTATAATGAAGTTGTCCTACGGACTAAAACCCTCTGGTTTATGTAGACACCGGAGAGGGTTAGGGTTACACAAAGTCGGTTACAATGGTAGGAGATCTTGAATATCCGCATCGCCAAGCTTGCCTTCCACGCCAAGGAAAGTCCCATCCGGACACGGGACGAAGTCTTCAATCTTGTATCTTCATAGTCCTGGAGTCCGGCTAAAGGTATAGTCTGGCTACCCGAACACCCCCTAATCCAGGACTCCCTCAGTAGCCCCTGAACCAGGCTTCAATGACGACGAGTCCGGCGCGCTGATTGTCTTCGGCTTTCCAAGGCGGGTTCCTCCTCCAAATTCTTCATAAAAGTTTGTAAACACCAAGAGTAGTGTCCGGCTCTGCAAAATAAGTTTCCACGTATTGCCACAAAGAGAATAATATTAACACAAATCTAATCTGCTGACGTATTCCGCAGCGTGACATCACACTACGGCCAAGCCTTTATTCGAATCGTTTTCACTTTTCCACCTCAGCATGTTTTGCGAGGCGGTTTCCTTGGCACGTCTTGTCAAAGCAGAGATCGTGTCCCATTTATTTATGGGATTCTCATCAATACGGACGTGGGTAATCCAATCATGCTCGTTAGCATGTCTTCTTGATTAAAGGCGAGTCCCAAACGGTTACGGGGAGGGCTCCTGGTATTCAACCTCTTATAAAGAGACCAGGCCTTACTCCTTTTCCCCAATCTCAAAACAAGTTCGCCCGTCGCCTCGAGTTCCAACACCCTAGGCTCCAGATTCCAGGCACTTCGGACCTTTGACAATGTCCGGTTCCGACCTTCATGGCCGATGGATGCCCTCCTCCGTCACGGAGGAGGACGTGCTAAAGTTGAGAGAGGCTAAGTTCTTGACCGCCGAAATTTCGCATAGGTTGCCTGCTCAAAGGCAGGCTATTCCCAGTCCCCAGCCCGGTGAGAGCGTAGTGTTCATGTCTCACTTCCTTTGGGGGTTAGGCTTCCCGATGGATCCCTTCGTGAGGGGGCTGATGTTCTATTATGGGTTGGAATTTCATGACTTAGCTCCGGAGTCCATCCTCCACATTTCCTCATTTATAGTTGTGTGCAAAGCGTTCCTCCGTGTTACTCCTCACTTCGGATTATGGCTCAAGACTTTTGGAGTGGAGCCGAAGATGATCGAGGGACGACACGTAGAGTGCGGAGGCGCTGCCATAAGTAAGAATGCTGATGCTCCATGGCCCGAGGGCTCCTTTCAAGAGGAGCTCGGCTTGTGGCAACGAGAGTGGTTCTATATCACCGCTCCCAGGAGCGCCAAGTGGGTGGCGCCTCCT
>NC_041382.1:363494636-363512226 GCF_002162155.2 Triticum dicoccoides | reverse complement strand
GCTAGCGTCATGGGTCAACAAAGGATTAGATTGGGGGTTATCCAAAGACGTGCCCTTGTTGCAGGGCCACATCAGGGATCTCTTAGAAAGAGACCTCAACCTGGTCAAGGTGACGCAGGTCATGCTGATTCGCCGAACGCTGTCCGGCAAACGTCGCTCCCTTCGTCTGTGGGAGTTTAATCCGGAGGGACCACGAGCTCTCCAGCATTTTATGGGTGCAACGCCCGTGGAGATGTATAAAATGTTCTTCGGATCACAAGCAATGTGTCCGGATTTGACCGAGGACACAGGTTTAAGCTGCAATCGCCCGGATACTCAAGTAAGCAACCTTGTGCCCGGACTCGCTATCCGTAAAATTGTCATAAATTCGCTCCTAAAAGATCTATCCTTTTAAACAGGAGTGGATAGCGAAGGCAAAGCTGATCAGGTGTCCAGCTCCCCTTCCTGAGACCAGGACGGATCCCGTGCTAGTCAGCATGTTGAAGATCGTGCCTTTGGAGGGAAGTGAGGGGGAGGACAAGGAAACTGTGGCCTCCTCGAAGGAGGCTGCTCCGAAGGGAGGAACCGACAATTCCTCTCCTAAGGGGAAGAAGAGGGCCGCCTCTGACGACCCGGAGACCATGGCCTCAAAGCGGGGGGAAAAGTCCTCGTCAGAGGGTCCGACGCTGGGGAGATCCTCGGTCGAACTACGCCCTCAAAGGGATCAGCCCTCCAGCGAGCCGTAAGTAGAGAAAGGTTTTCCTTTAGAGGGATGAGAGAAATCCTTGCTTTTTATCTGAGAAGATTAACCGACATTTTACTTTGTAGCTCGGACCTCAGCCCTTCTCAGCAGAGCTCGTCTTCGGGGGATCTTCTTCCGGAGATGATGGAGAGTGGGACGCCTCCCCCTGCCGTACTGCCTGGCGAGGCGGGCGACCCTGAGGTGTCGTCGCGGAGGGTTTCTCCGAATCCGGCAGGGGTGGAAGGTAGCCATATGTCCCCCCAAGGTTCTCCGTGTCTGGCCTTCGATGGAGGTCATAGGACGAGTCCGGCACCGTCTGATGCGCGGTCGGAGGAGCTGATGATTCTGCTGGGGCGAGCTTCTATCTCATAGGAGCACCGTGCATTGATGGGTACGGTGATTAGAAGGATTTCGTCCGTGGAAAGCGGATTGCATGAGGCCGTCAGAAGTTTGCTGACGGGTTTTGAGGTACGTTTGATAATGTACTTCTTCGTCAGTTGCGCATGAACAAGATGCGCCCTGTGTAGATAGTATCCCCTGTGACTCTGTGCATTGTCAAAATTGACGGCGCGCAGAGGATCATAATCCCATGTCTAAAATGTCGCCTTTGTATACAGGTGGCGAAGTGTCTGGAATCGAGCCTGACTGATGATTTTGCCGAACTAAAGCGGCAACTTGACGTGGCGGGTGCCGACATCACGCTCGTCAATGAGTGGCTTGATGAGGCTCAAGGTATGCAATTCCTCAGGCGGCAGCTGCTAAGAGGAGCTTTATGCCAGTATCTTACCATGAGTGTGCTTGACGCAGATGGTGCGGCCGCCGTGGAGAGTCTTCGGGCGGAACTTGCCCGAGCTAAGGAACAAGCTAGGAAAAGTGATGCGGCTGCCGAGAAGGCCCTTGAAGAGCTAAGAGCCAAACAGGCTGCTCACTGCCGAAGAAAGAAAGAGATGGCCGAGATGGCCGTGAAGTTTAAAAGTTCTTCTGACCGTTGCAAGTTTCTTGAGAAAGAGGATCAGGCAAGACAGACGGACTTAGAGAAGGCTGTTGCTGATGCCAAGGACGCTCGCTCTGCAATGAGAGCTGCGAAGGAGGAGCTGCGTTAGGCCGGACAGATTGCGGCTGGAAAGCCCTTTATGCTGCGGAGGAAGTTTTGCGATCCGAAGTTTGCTCCGTTGGACCAGATGTGGAGTGCGGAGGACACCTATCTGGATTTGGCAGCGAGTGCTGCTGATGCAACCGAATACTTTCGAGATCGAGAAGATCACGAAGTGGAAAGGCTTTTCTGGTCGCAGTTCCAGAATCCAGAGCGTCCACTGGCAGTAGACGATCGTCTGGCTCAATGGGCCGAACTGAATAGATTGTCCGGACTCGCCATGAAGTACGTCATGGGTCATCTGTGGCCGGGGATATCGGAGCCAAAAAGTTATTTTAGCTTGGTGCAGCAATTCCTTGACGCGGCGCCATGTATCAATGCGATGAAGAGGTCAACATGCATAGAGGGCACACGGATGGCTCTTGCCCGTGTCAAGACATACTGGGAAGAGATGGAGACCACCGTTGTTGCATCCCAAGATTCGGACAGAAGCCGAGTACCCTCCGAGCACTATTTTCAGGAAGTCCTTGAAGGCGCTCATGTAATAGAGGCGCAGTGCTCGAAGGATGATATGTTCTGATAGCATATGTAATTATAAAGCAATATTTTTATGAAATGTAGTAGCCTTTTATGCTTGTGCCTGCAAGTATTTGGAACACCTCCTGTGCGGCCGTTTTAAGATATATATACAAAATCTGAAAGATTGCAGTCGTTGGCTTCAACCCCCACGCACATAGTGCGGGGGTGCTCGCAGAAGGCGCATTTTCACACTTAATCCAATGTCTTGGTCCTACAAAGGAGGTGATAACGCAGCGAGCTAGGCAACCGGACTATAATGCTTTAACACTTTCACTTAGACATAGGAGCTTGACAATGGGACTATTTAGGTAGCCCCTGGTGGCGACTGCGCTCGCCCGAATTCGGGGCGCGTATGTGCCTGGCCGGGAAGCGGCCCTTTGTTAATGTGGAGGAATCCTACAGATTCCGGAGAGTCATCGAGTGGTTGACCAGTCTCACGCCATGTCATGACAGTTGGTTTTCGGCTTTCTCTACTGAGGTGCTCGCCTGGCCGAACCAGGGCACAATCGCAGTAGTTCTCCTGGTGCCGCCTTAGCCGATAGAGCGGAACATAAGGCGGCCAAACACAGGAGCCGGGCAACCCAACATTTGACCAAAATCATGACTCGGAGCTGATGCATATAAGGCCAAACTCGCGACGCCGAACACTCCCTAAGGTATTCGGTCTTTATGAGAGCGGGCGAGGTAACGCCCTGAGGTATAAGCCCCTAGTGTCCAGGTACGCGCAAGAATTCTAACGTGGCCACAGGCCAAGACGCCAGCCTCCTCCTTGGTCATAGAACTAGGGGATGTGTATCAACAAGAGACAGTAAAAAAAAGGTTTACCCAGGGTCTTAATCTGAAAAGAATCCTTGGAACGGGTCCCTATTGCACGTCTGCGCCTGTGTCTCCGTTGTGCCGTATCCTGGACGGGCGCAGCACGACGTTCATCTATAAAAAGAGAGCAACTAAGTTGAAAAAGGGGCGTGCCGAACAAAAGTTATATGAAATAAACAAAGTGTAAAGTAAAATATGGAAAATTGAGCTTTATTGTCTCTTATTTTATACATGTGAAGCCCCTAGTGCAGGGGTATATGGCCACTAAGCCTTTATTAATGATACTTTTGTGCCGGACTCGTCTATCCGTGTCCGTGGTCTTAATGACCTGTTCCGATGTTCTGGCTGGTGAAGCCATTGTATTGTGGGGTTGTTAAAGCGGCCGCACAATCCTCCGCTTGGGGGAGGTGTTCTCATTGCTTCCCCTTTAAGGAGATGATGCCGCGTGGACCGGGCATCTTAAGCGTAAGAGATGCATAATGCGGTATTGCGTTAAAGCGGGCGAAAGCTTCGCATCCCAGTAGTGCTTGGTAGCGACTTGAGAATGGGACGATGTGGAAAGTCAGCTTTTCATGACGAAAGTTATCGGCAGAGCCGAAAATAACCTCGAGCCAGAGAAAACCCATGCAATGGGTGTACGGACCTGGCGTTACTCCTTGAAAGGAGGTTTTGCTGTGGCGAATTCTTTTGGGTCGATCCCCATGTGGCGGATTCAGTCCTGATATATCAGGTTGAGTCCGCTGCCACCGTCCATAAGGACATTTGAAAACTGGAGTCCACCAATTATTGGATCGAGTACCAGGGCAGTCCAGCCTGGGTTCCTGATACTTCTAGAATAATCCAAATGATCGAAGATGATTGGTTTTGACAACCAGTGGCGGGATTCCTTTGGGATAGGCCATGGGGCGCGTACCTTTATGGGTGCCGCACGTTTTGTTATGTGGAGTAAGTTTACTGTTTTTACTTCTTGTGGGAAATTCTTTTGTTTCCTGGTACTCTGCTTTTGGGGTTCGTCCTCGTCTTCGCTTGGTGTGTCGAGCCCCTTGTGTTCGGCGTTGAGTCTGCTGGATTGTTTGAAAACCCAACAATCTCTGTGGGTATGGTTAGCAGGCTTTCCGGGAGTGCTGTGCATTTGACATATCCTATCCAAGATTTTGTTTAGGTTGGATAGGTCGTCCCTGTTATCTTGGAGGGGCGGCTTTTTCTGATTCTGTCGTGAGCTTTTGAATCCGGCGTTGACTGCCGTGCTCTTCGTACTTTTTTCCTTAGTCCGGCGACGGTCCTTATTGCGTCGCGGTTTTCCGTTTCCATCCCTAGTTTCGGATGTACTTGGGTCACTAGTGCTGCATCTTGCCAACCAGCTGTCCTCTCCTGCGCAAAAGCGGGTCATGAGGCTTGTTAGTGCGGCCATTGTTCTTGGCTTTTCTTGGCCGAGGTGTCTGGCGAGCCATTCGTCTCGGACATTATGCCTGAAAGCCGCTAAGGCTTCAGCGTCCGGACAGTCGACTATCTAATTCTTTTTAGTAAGAAATCTATTCCAGAATTGCCAAGCTGACTCTCCGGGCTGTTGAGTTATGTGACTAAGATCGTCTGCATCCGGAGGGCGGACATAGGTCCCTTGAAAATTTTCTCGGAAAGCGTCCTCGAGCTCTTCCCAACTTCCGATTGTGTTTTCAGGAAGGCTTTTGAGCCAATGCCGGGCTGACCCTTTAAGCTTGAGGGGTAAGTATTTTATGGCATGGAGGTCATCTCCTCTAGCCATATGTATGTGGAGGATATAATCCTCGATCCAGACTCCGGGGTCTGTTGTTCCATCATATGCCTCTATGTTTACGGGTTTGAATCCCGCTGGAAATTCATAATCCAGGACCTCATCGGTGAAACATAGGGGGTGTGCGGCACCCTTGTATTTGGGTGTGCCAGATTCTGATAGTGGCTTTATTGCATTGCTTACAAGAGCTTGCTTTCTTGGCCCATAAATGGACCTGGCTGGGCCATGATGCGAATCCTTAAGTGGGTCGCATGCCGGCTTAAGTGCGGCGCTACTTGCCGCTTTATGCTGGCCATGGGGTCATCTATCCGACCGTGTGGCTTTATCACTTTTGGAATGCGAGGGCTCTAAGGCCTCCTCGTCGAATTCGGGCAGTAGCTTTCTCTTCGGATAGCTTTTAGTGCGGCGACTGTCGCCGTATTTGTATGCGGTATTGATTACTTTACTCCATCTGATCCTAAGCGCATCTTCCGCAGTTTTTAGCTTCCGCTTCTGCTTTTTCAGGCTGTGTGCTGTTGCAACAAGCCGTTTGTGGAGGTTATTTTGCTTCTGGGCTTGTCCGGCGTAGGGTCGTCCGGAATGCCATTTTCGCCGGGGGAGGGATGTTCGGTTTCTCTATCCGGGTTGTCCTGTTGGGATGGTTGCTCTAAGGCATGCTCGTCGTCTACCGGCTCATCCTGCTCTATGGCTGGGTCTTTATCGAGGCGAGGCTTGGGTCGGCATTTACGCCGACGCTTTGATTGTTTTTCGAGAGATCGATCCCTCTTTCCATCCCCGTTTTCCTCGTTGTTGCTTCCTTTAGGGGTATCCACCATGCACACAACGTGAGATGAGGTGGCTGTCTGATGCCCTATAGGCATTGGTTCTTGGTTGTCTCCTGCATCGTCGTCCATACCGTCGATGTCTTCGGAGTCAAAGTCGAGCATGTCGGTTAAGTCGTCGACAGTGGCTATGAAGTGGGTGGTGGGTGGGTTTTGAATTTCTTCATCATCCGAATCCCATCCTTGCTGACCATAGTCCAGCCAGGGATCTCCTGATAAAGAGAGAGACTTTAGCGAATTCAGGATGTCGCCGAAGGGCGAGTGCTGAAAGATGTCTGCGGCGGTGAACTCCATTATCGGCGCCCAATCGGATTCGATCGGCAGGGGCGCGGGGGGCTCGGAGTTCGGAGAGGAATCCGGCTCCTCGGAGTCACAGGCCATGCGGAGTGCGGGGCTGGAGTTCGGCTCGATCGGCTCGGAGATTGCAGCCCCTGAGGCAGCGTCCAACCGCTGATCCTCGATCGGCGCAGTAGGCTCCGAATCAATGGTCAGAACCGATGTGTGTGCGGCCTCCAAGGTGTTGTTCGACGACAGAGCTATATCATGCCCATCGAGACAGTGCGGCGCGCTTGGATGTGGCTCAAATCCGTCGAAGATCAAGTCCCCACGGATGTCAGCCGTATAGTTTAGGCTTCCAAACCTGACCTGATGGCCAGGGGCGTAGCTTTCGATCTGCTCAAGGTGGCCAAGCAAATTGGCCCGCAGTGCAAAGCCGCCGAAGACGAAGATCTGTCCGGGGAGAAAAGTCTCACCCTGGACTGCATCGTTGTTGATGATCGAAGGAGCCATCGGGCCTAAAAGCGACGACATAGAGGAACTCTCAATGAAAGCACCAATGTCGGTGTCAAAACCGGTGGATCTCGGGTAGGGGGTCCCGAACTGTGCGTCTAGGCGGATGGTAACAGGAGGCAAGGGACACAATGTTTTACCCAGGTTCGGGCCCTCTTGATGGAGGTAAAACCCTACGTCCTGCTCGATTAATATTGATGATATGGGTAGTACAAGAGTAGATCTACCACGAGATCAAGGAGGCTAAACCCTAGATGCTAGCTTCTGGTATGATTGTTGTATAATGAAGTTGTCCTACGGACTAAAACCCTCCGGTTTATGTAGACACCGGAGAGGGTTAGGGTTACACAAAGTCGGTTACAATGGTAGGAGATCTTGAATATCCGCATCGCCAAGCTTGCCTTCCACGCCAAGGAAAGTCCCATCCGGACACGGGACGAAGTCCTCAATCTTGTATCTTCATAGTCCTGGAGTCCGGCTGAAGGTATAGTCCGGCTACCCGAACACCCCCTAATCCAGGACTCCCTCACCCAACCTTACTGCAGTCCTCATATTTTCTGTTCACAAGGATGGTTGACATTGCAACAATGTTTTCTTCAGTTAGTTGTATAGAGTTGTGACGCAGAGAATCATTTGGACCTCCGCCATACTCATACATCAATTTGGATCGGCGGCTTAGAGGGATGACCTGCCATGAGATCCAGCAACGGATCAAGTCAACTTTGGTTAAGCCATTCCCCAATAAGGCATTAATCCTTTTAATAGATGGAATAAGCTTCTTGCGTTCAACAGCAGTAAGTTTATCAGGGAGCACAAACTTGGAATCCAGACGCTCCGCGCGATAACCCGATAGTGGTTTTTCATTGGCTGGAGACGTATCTTGGCAATAAAACCAGGTCTGATTCCATTCTTTGGGATGACTCGGTAAGACTATTAAGGGAAAGACGGCGCCCTGTTGGCGCTAGATTGAGATTCCACGAGTTCCAAGCTAGGGCCATTGGTACACTCATTCTGGCGGTTCAGATAAAAGTACTCTCTGAAGAGTTCCACAGTCGGCTCTTCTTGAAGATACACCTCACAGAGAACTTGAAAATTGTAGATGTTGGATATGGAATTGGGTCCAAGGTCTTGAGGGTGAAGTTTGAAAAATGAAGAACGTCTCTGAAGAACTTTGAGCCGGGTGGAGAAAAACCCCGATTCATGTGGTCAGTGAAGACAATAAATTGACCGTCTTTGGGATTAGGCCGTTCCTCGTCCAGGTCAGGAGCACGATAAGACATAACGTTTTTCTCCGGCAAAAATCCAATGGTGACAAACTCTTTCAAGTTATCCTCAGTTACTGTGGACGGGACCCAGTTGCAGACTGTCGGTGCTTTTGACGGCATGATGAAAAAGGGGAAGCTCAAAAGAAAGTAATTTGCAGGTTCAATTTATTTGGTGAAGTTGCAGGTTCATGATCATGATATAGATGAATCGTGGTGGCTTAAATAAGAGCTAATGACATATAAAGGAAAGCCGGAGTCATAAGCCGCCATGACTAAAGATATTCAAAGGATGCTAGAAACAGAAAATGGCTAAGTGTTGGCACAAACAAGTTTACCAAGCTGTCATTATTATTTTGGATCAAATGGCAGTTCCGAAAAGAAAATATTCCAGACCTAAAAATCTAGTACGAATGAGTTCGTGAGTTATAATAAGGCATCTGTACAGGAAAAAGGGATCTACTAGTGTCAAAAATGGACACAAAACAACTACCGCATGAGTTATGTGTTCCTTTTTGGATCAGAAGAGGCTGCGGAGGAAGAACTACAAGAATATCCGTGATGAACAGCGAAGAACACCGATGATCTCGCAACCCTATTATAGATCTAAGTGCGTGAAAAAGAAGGATCTTACGAAATGCAGATGTACTGTGAAGAGTCACCGCATTTCTCTGGACGAGCTCAGGGTGATGCAGCGGCCGACGTTGAGGGAGACGGTGAGTGCTACAGCAGCGACGGAGCTCGAGAAGTAGAGAGGTAGCAAGAAGATGGAAGGAAGAAGAAGAAATAAGAAGGACCAGCCAAGCCTATTTATAAGGGGATAAGTGAACAAGCGGGCGCGAAAATTGAGGAAGACCAAAATAATGATTATCCAGCTAAACGGACGCCTCGATTCTTGGAAGACATTAAAAGATAAAAGATCCGTTGAAGATGACGTCATGGCGGGTTACAGAGTTTTTTCAGACAGAGGAAGATGGATTTCGTCTAAGTATTGAAGATTGACAAAGAACAATTTTCAAGTCAACCTGGGGCCTAATGTTGGGGATATAGCTACCACGTATGACCCGCCCAGGAGGGGCCGGGTCAACCCCAATGGCGGGTTACAAAAGAAGCCCAGTAATATTCAAGGTGATCGTTTATTAAGACTTATAGAAGGCCTAAGCCCAGAGGCGGCTTAAGGCCCAATATTGCAAACCGCCGTATGTAAAGAAAGACTTGTAAAGAAAGGCATATAAAAGAAGTCACCGAGTTAGACACGTTTTATGAGCCGGCCGGGACTCTGTAGGCCGCCAGGCGTCAACCGGTGTATATAAGGGGACGGCCCGGTGGCGGCTTAGGACAAGAAACAAGAGATCGATAGCCAAGCTAGCGGATTCACTCCTTGGTCATCGAAACCTAGCAATACAACATCAACTGGACTAGGCCTTACCTTCACCGTAAGGGGCCGAACCAGTATAAACCTCTCGTGTCCTTTGTCCCGATTAAACCCTTTAAGCTCCCTAGTTGCGATGGCCCTACGACTAAGTCCTATCACTAGGACATCTGTCGTGACAATTCCATGATAGGCTCTCGCCGGTTGTCCGGCCTGACGGGGCCGAATCTGTTCTTCTCTGGATAGTTTTTGTCCGGATTTCTGGGGGAAGGGTCAGATGTCCGGGCTGGGATGGATGTCTGGGCATGGGCCGGATGTCCGGGGCCTGGAGCTGGCTTGCGGCTGGTCGGCTGTTGGGGCAGTTCCTGTGCGGCTGCCCAGGCACCAGATATCCGGCCTCTAGCCTGGATGTCCGGCCGTTGTAGCTTCAGTATCTCCGTCTTCTTTTGTCTTTGCTTCCAGGCTTCCCTCGCGGATGGTGTAGTTGTTCCTTGGCGCTTGCACTCCTCCTCGTCGTCCGTAGTGTTCCGACAATACCTATGCATTCACACGAGTGGAGTGTCAAGTAGTATACCATCCTCGAAGGTGTCAAGTGAGCACGTGTAAACGAGATGATTCACCTTTGTGTATGTCAAGTAGATGCCACACTTGGCACTCACCGAACGGACTCTTGACATGGTGATGTCCATAGGATGCTCCGCATCATCTCCCCTCCTTTGGGAAAGATCCGACCTCGGATCGAAAACCAAATCACCATGGGAAAGAGATGGCTTCACCGTGTAGAAGTGGACGTTCACCAAGTACTCGTCGTCTTGAAGCTCGAAATGGGCGCTCTCCAATGTCGCACCGTCTAGTGATTCCTTCAAAAGTAGCAAGGACAACAAACACTTGGAAAAACAAATGTGGTTAGCATTAGTGCAAAACCAAGCATTCAAGAGGTGATTCACCAAACAAGTGTCGTCATCAAGCATAGCATAGGGTGTGACAAAGGATTGTGACATGGCATGTAAACATATCAATCGAGCACAAGCAAAGAAATCATGGGGGCAAGTATGCAATTGTGAGGTAGAGATGCAAATGTGTTTGAATATCGTGTGGCACTCAACACAATGGAAAGATCCATTGTTCATCATGTGTGAGGCAATCAACACAAGCATGTAGCAACCAATGGGACATGGCATTTGTGAAGTGATGACATTGTTGCAACCAAACATATGAGAGGAGCAAGTAATCCAAGAATTGGATGCAACACACAAGGCATATATATCATGATGCATGGAATGGTGGAAATGACAAGTCGAAGCAAGATCTCTAACATGTGAGCAATCAAGGGGTCCGATATGAACAAGAAGTCTCATGGTGCAAGCAACACAAGTAGTATGATCCGCAATATCCATGCTCAAGAAAGATGTCACCTGGAAGGCGTATCCTTGTGCATTCTTCACAATGCCAAAGTACAAGCAAGTGCGATGTAGAATCGTCGTGGTAGAAGGTGGTTCGCTCTCAAGAGCTCAAATGGTCAACTCACGTGACGTGGAAGTTGACACAAAGTTCAAGTATTCTACACATGCACACAACAAAAGAAAGAACGTATGCGCATGGTAGATAAACACATCATCCATCATGATGGTTCTCTTCTCTTGCACATAACCATTAGAAGCACAAGTGCGTGAATAATATGATGCTACAATGGCTATATTCATGGCACTAGGTATATGATGCAAAGAGGTAAGACAAGCATGCTTCACAAGGAATATGTCAAAATCTCCAAATAGATATGACAATGCTATGGGGGCAATCTCATGAGCAAGGCGAAATGCATCGTTGCATTCAATACATGGCAAATCATCTAGCATGAGAGAGGCAACATATGGAGATATATGACAAGAAGCAATAACAATCATGTGCAAAGCATGTAGATGGTTGTCATCAACCGCATGAAGCGAGAAAGTTTGAGTCATCGGAGATGCAACATGAAGCAATCATAGTAATCAAGTTGTGCAAGCTAGTAGTGCGAAGATGCAAGATACTAGAGTAAATCATGGCAATCATGTCATGTGAGCAAATAATAGGCATAGGCAATGCACATGACATATCGCAAGCACAAACACAAAGCAAGATCATAGTATCATCATTGGCATGGGGCACAAAGCAAACATGGCAATAACAAGCAATATCTCCACCAAGCTTGCAAATACACATACAAGTATGAGAATCAATCATCATGTGTAATGCAAAGCATGGGTCACGAATGCATGGCAAAGGCATGGTAATGAACATATCATGTTTATTCATGGGGAGCATATTGTGCACACAATTATTGGGATCATGCAATGAATGGGATGAATCAAAATCTCCTAAAATGTACGAGGAAACTATGGGGGTCTCCTCATGAGCAATATTGCAAACATCATATGGAGAAAATGGACAACATCCAAAACTATGCATATCCAAAGCTAGGTGGTTATGGCATGGCTTATGAGATAAATGATGCAAAGGTAGCATGTCAATATCATCACAAGAGAAACAAATGCCAATAACCATAGGCTTGTCATCTATGCCATATGTGCAAATTGGGTTTATTTTAATAGCATATGCATAGTCACTATGAAGAGATTGCAAATATGACATATGATTAATCTCATGCATAGCATACGACAAGTCAAGCGGATGGGCAAACATGATGTGACCGAGAGAATTAGCAGAAGAAATCCTATGTAACATGACATCACAACTAATAGGCTCCACATGGCAATCATCATACGCATCATAAATGGGTAAATCATCACATGGGGAAGTCGCACTAGCATGAAGCAAGGTAATAGGTTGATCAACATCATGCAAGCAATCAATGTCAAGAATGCCCACTTGTGGGACTAGAGCATCACCTTCACCTATGTTACCTTTGTCATTCCACTCATGTGGTGTAGGTGAGGTAGGAAAGACCAAATGGTGGTCATCTTCATCTTGATGGAACCATGTGGGGGTGCATCATATTCCACCATGGCCATCGTCTTGTCCAAAGGGAGGACGAAGTCATCGCGAATCGGCACGTCATCATAGATGGGACCTAGCACCAAATGAGAAGACGCAATAGAGGTAGAGGTCAAGTCGTTAGTGTTGAAAGTGGCCTCATTATATGAACTCTCTCACTCTGTCTATGTGATGGTTCACTCACTCCCTCAAGGTAGGTGCACTCAATCTCACATATGGTGGAGTCACTCATCTCACTCAAGTGGTGGGGGTTCTGTCTCTCCTCACATGGGAATCGTGGCAGCACATCATATATGGGGCTAGTGGTGAAGTCACACTCGCTCTCAATATGGTGGCTAAAGTCACTCAAGTCATCATATGGCGCCGTGGTAGAAGGGAAAATCCCATGCTCAACCATCTCGTTGTCGTCGCCGTGGATGAAGGCCGAAGATGGCACATCATCACTCTCGCCTCCTAAGATGGAAGCATCCTCCGTGCTCGTCACCATGTCGCATGCCTCCAAAGCTTGGTCCTTGAGGGTCTCCGTAGTCGTACTCGTCGCCGCACCGTCTTGAAAAAGAGTTATGGTTGACTCGGCATTGTCAATGCCACAAAGAGGTAAGGCGGTGAAGCAGAACTTGGTAGCACCATCTTGGAGCTCGTCGGTCTTGGACATCATGGTGATACTAGCCTCATGCTCGTCGTCTTGGAGCTTGGTCTTAGAGAAGTGTGCTTGGGGTTGAGAAGCCTTGGCCTTCATGAGTTCTTGTTCCGCCTCGAGAGCACCAATGTAGTTGTCATCGAGGGACTTGTAGTTCTCAAGAAAGATAGTCTTGGAGATGTCGTTCAATCCCATCATGAAGTAGAACTTCATCGAAATGGGGTCGTCATTGCCGACTCGTCGCAAGGCAATCTTCATCTCCTTGAAGTACTCGTTGATGGACTTGGATCCTTGGATAGTGTTCTTCAATTGGCGCCGAAGTTGATCCGTGTAGGTTGGAGGCACGAACTCTCGCTGCAAAGCTCTCTTCGTCTTGGGACAACTCATGTCATAGCTCTCCGAAGGTGTGTGAAGCCACCATGTGGACGGGTAGTCGTGGAAGTTCATTGTGGCGCACTTCACTTGATCTTCGGGAGGAACTTGATGTAGCTTGAGGTAGTCGTCCATTAGGCGCTCCCACTCGAGATACTCCTCGGGTTCTTGAGTTCCATAGAAAGGAATCTCATGGTCGATGTCAAGGTCGTAGTAGCTCGTGGAAGTCACGGACTTGAGCTTGGGGAGCTTCTCTTGAGCGTAGTCTTGAGGTGCTTGTTGGCGAAGATGCCGTATATCCGAAGGCGAAGATGCCTTGAAGTCGCTTGGCGAAGTTGCCAAGGGAGACGGTGAAGTCATTGAGCGGTTGTTGGTGTTGAGCTCTTGATGTTCACGTTCTTTTTGGTGATGGTGTCCATGCCAATGTGATCTTGCCGGAGATGGTAGCTCGGAGGCATGTGCTCTTGAGCATCTTCTCGAAGATGAGGAAGACCGCTTGTAGGACTTGATGAGGGCTTTGATCTCCTCCATTTGAGCTTGCATCTTGGCGTCGTTGGAGTTGTTCATGGAATCGAACTCGTCATTGTTGTTGTAGACCGAAGATGAAATGCCTTGCCTATCCATCACAAGACTCGAGCAAATGTGAGTGGAGAGAGGAGAAGAAGTATACCAAATGTACCTGGACCGATGTTGAAGATGGATCAATGATCACTCAATGATGTAACAAGGAAATAGCACAATTGGTGCCAATCTTTTTGATTTCTCACACCTACACAAGTAAGGCTTATGGTGGAGCTCGGCGAGGATAGTGGCACAAAATATTTAATGCAAAATGTTAGCAAGAGTCAATAATGTTGAAAGAGATTCACCAATTCACAAGTGAAACAAGTGGACCAATAGCAATATGTGGCACACGGAAACACACACACGGATATATAAGTGGGGCCGTGCAACCAAGGATGAGCTCAAAATGTGGAATCCACAGAAAAACGCTTGTGTTGCACAACTCAAGAGAGACGCTAGCACGATTGCTCTATAGGTGGATACGACACTTGTGCACAACCTATCATATGCAAAATGTATCAACTTTCTATCCCAAGTATGCTATGTATGATGTTCCGGTGCTATGATCCAAGATGATCAGATATGCAATGTGGTATGATGCTATGGCTATTGCTTACAAGCTCTTTGTTCACTCTTTTTCTTAAAAGATTATTCTTTTTTTATTTTTTTATATGGCCACAATGCGAAATTCACAAACTAAGATAGAAATTGGGTATATACGGGAACAATCTTGTGACACAAGGGATGATATGATACCAGTATGATATGGTATGTATGCAATGTATGGTGTAGATCACTAATGTGCACAAGTAACGTTGCCGGCAATACTCTTGATAAGTAAGTGACACAAAATGGGCTAGGGGTTATCAACGCAATGGCAAGGGAATATACAATGGAGGGATACCACGATACCAAGATGATATGAAGGTTATCGTCTGTGTCGATGATGAGTGGCGATGATCTTGATGGAGATACCAAGATGATGGAGACTCGTCCCTAAGTAGCCGAAACACCTTAGGAAACGAAAAAATCATGAACTCAAAACCTCAAATGTCGAATGGTGGTAGCGGGAATGCGGTGGTGGTCACGTGGAAGCCCAAAGGAATTGCGGAATGACAATGATTGGTTTTGAGACGCAATGTGGAAGTGGAGGGTAAGGTGGTGGACTATACACGGTGTCGGAGTTAGAAGCATGGTCCCTAAGTAACCGAAACACCTTAGGAGACTCAACTCACAACAAAAACAAAATTGGGTTAAGTTGGGTTGGTGGAAGTGTACGGTGGGCAAGCCTATGCGGAAGTTATGGTGGTGGTGGTGGTTGATGAAGAAGCAATCATCCCTAAGTAGCCTAAACACTTTAGGAGACTCAAATCACAGCTCAAACAACCTCAAATGCTAAGGAGAACAAAATTGGTTAGGTTGCAGAAGGCTATGGTGGTTTTGCGAAAGTTATGGTGGAAGCCCTTGGCAAAGATGCCAAATTTCGAAATATTTGAAGGAGTCAAATGGTAATGGTAGTATTTTTGTGGGAAGGGGGATGTCAAGAGCTTTTCAACGAGCTAAAGAACACGAAAATCAGACTCCGGATGAATTAGTTATGGACAAAACGGTGAAACGGTGATGGCTGAAGTTACAGGGGCCAGATGTCCAGGGTTGAGCCCGGATTTCCGGGGTTGTCTGTCCAGAACCGAGCAGATTTGGCGTCCAGGATCCGTATGTCCGGCCTTTGGCCCGGATGTCCGGCCCGATGATTCCAGATCTCGTTTGGGGCGGAAATTTTCGAACTGGGGGCAGAAATTGATGATTCCAATGACAAAATTGGAGAGATTTCATGGATGGAAAGTGGGGAAACTTGGGGATATGCTAGATCCACTCGAAACCAAGCAAATCCATGGATCAAATCCAACAAAACCTCATCAAACCAACAAATCACATAAAAAATTGGGGGCTATTTTTGGTGGGGATTTTCGAAATTGGGGAAGAACACAACAAAATTAGGCTAGAAGACACAACGGGGAGGCTCTGAAATCGTGATCATCTGGTTGGGGACCTATTGTTATCAGTTTCCTATTTATCAAGGTTAACAATTCTTCCATGAGGAAATCATAAGACTTATTCTATATGTTGTTCCTGATGAGTCCTTTGAGTATCCAAAGTCTGATCTTTACCCATTGACCATGTCAATGCTATCTCGAAGCATGTCTGTGGTACCCCGATTATCAACCAGAACATATGAAGCCCAATGCTAAATGTTTCCTGCTCAATTACCCAAACACCACTATATGGGTAATGTCATGAAATTTCCCTCACCTTACCTAAGAGTTTTCTACATTATATCCGGTCATGGATATCATTCTCTGCTTGTCCTTGGGAAGGATATACCCTCGAAATATATCTTTAAACACATTTTCCTTTCCATTCTTTTGTTTAATCTGATGATCACCTTTTACTTTCCATTGTTTGGTTTAACCTTTCTAGAGGTCTATAGGATATAAGCAGTAAAATTATCCTACTTATGTAAACACCTCGGTCTACAATTCTGTTAGGAAGACCCTGTTATTATTGTTCATGACTTTCCGGTAACCGCCAATGGACGAGAACTTTGCCTATTGGTCTGTCTCGTTCAACGAGAAGCAGAATGGTTCTCTTCATCCCTCGCCCTTGGTACCGACATTGTTGCAGACATAAATTGACAGGCTACCCCCTGACATGCCTTGCTTGCATGATAACGCAAGACGTCTCCGCCCTTCCTACTTTTAACCCACATGGTGGGCCCATAACCCACAGTTCTACAGGATTGAAACCTAACTCTTCTGTACACCCCCAGTTTCCAAAGTTATTCCTCGAGCGTGACCTCGTATGTAATTCACGAGCCACACTCCGAGAGATCATCAATTATGGTATCAGACATAATACTTATTCCCGTTGCTTTGAACCCCTTTCACATGCTGTTTCAGGCATCTTATGATTGCCTACCCGCTTGAAACTTCTCAGGGTACCTCCTTACTTTACTCTCGATATTTTCTTAAGTTTTAGTTCGAGAGTTACTTTCCGCCGCCGTCCCCGATGTTAGCTACCAGATACTCAACCTTGCAGAGGTCCGTTCTCCTGGAACATACCCACAATTTATTCTTTCGTAAGTATGATGGAGTTCCTGAAGAAAGGATGTCAACTGCATCATGATGACCTCAAGCAGAAAAATAAAGACATCAATGTAATGGATCAACCACTTCGAGAAGATCAACTAAGACCGAGAACACTCGCTAGAATTTCGTAACCAAAACCTTTCCCCCTTAGACTCTCCCTTAAATCTCGGGACGAGATTTCTTGTAGTGGAGGAGAATTGTGACGCCCGGATAATTAAGCTCAAGTGAACCTCCGCTAAAGAAGCCACATCACATCGGTTACTGTTGATAAACTCGCGTCAGTTCGAAACCCAGTTCAAATTTCAAAATTAGAATAAAGGCAGACAATAGAAGTTTTCAAACATGAAAACTAAAATGTTCATCATGTGGCAAATAATCCCTAACTTATTTTGGTGTTGGAAGCAACCATTTTCAAAATGTTTAAATGCCCTGAACTAATTACAAACAATGGCTAAAATAATAATTTATTTGCTTTTGAAAATATAAAAATATTAAACTAAATAATTTTGGGTCCAAACTAGGCTTGGCAGTGGCCTATTTTAATAATACTAATTTGGGTGCTAACTTGGTAATTTAAAGAAACTAAACTAACAAAAGTAAAATAAAAGAAAACAGTAAAAAAATAAAAAAAATAAAAAGGAAAAAAGAAC
>NC_041382.1:363486351-363494267 GCF_002162155.2 Triticum dicoccoides | reverse complement strand
CACGATCCCCCTCTCCCTCGTGTCCTCCCTCTGCCCCTCCCCCGATCCAGATCAGGATCGGGCCGACGCCACCCCGTGCGCCTCCTACCCTTGGGCTCGCGCGTCCTGCCGGCGACCTCGCCAGAGCCCCTCGCCGCCTCGACCTCGCGGCCTCGGCGAGCACGCCCGCGCTCGAGGACTGTCGCCTCCACTCCGCAGCTTCTTCGTCGTCCTCGCATCGCGCCTGCAGCACCACCGGCCGCCGTCGTCATCGTTGCGCCCCGCCTGCTGAAGCTCGCCACCACCTCGCGTGCCGCGACTTCCTCCTTGCCCCGTCCTGAGTCCGTCGACCACGCGTCACGCCTCCCCATGCCCTCTGCTCTTCCTCGCGCCTGCAGCCCCGTCCAACCGCCGGACCTCGCTGGCAGGGTTCCTCCGGCCTCCCCGAGCTCCCCTCTGCAACGATGTGAGCATCCGGCTCCCCCTGGCCTCTTCCCTCTCTTCCACGTCCCCCGTAGATGCCTGACCGACGAGGCCGTGCCTCTGCCGCTACTCGCCGCCGACATGGTGGTCAATTTCAATCGTCCTCGCGCCTATGGTTTGTTCCAGTGAGTGTGCGGCGAGGCCCTCGACCGGTCCGTGCCGACCACCGCTCAAACGATCGCCGGAGGCGAGCGCACGACCGTCACCAATGCGTTCCTCCTCGTCGTCGTTTCCTTGCTGATGTGGAACATCCTTAACCCCAAATCACCCCCTGTGTGCCACTGACCTATGGGCCCACTAGCTAATTAGATTAGTTCATAGCTAAATAATGGTTCAGTTAAAATATGACACAGACAGTGGGGCCCCACCTAGCTAATTAATTTAACTAACTAATTTAGATTAACATCAGAGTATGACAAATGGACCCCACCGGTCAGACTTGGCTAGACCCTCTGCTGACTGGACCCTCTGGCCCACATGTCAGCCTCTGCTGATAGGCTGGTTGACCAAGTCAACTGGGCCCACTATCAGCCTTTGTGCTGAACAACTGGGTACAATCCTGGGTACCCGTAGCATTTTATTCATTTATTTCGAATTAATATTAATCCACTAAATTCTAGAATATTGTTAAAATTTAGGAAATTAATATAAAATAATACTTAACTCGGATGAAAAAACTTTGTACATGAAAGTTGCTCAGAACGACGCGACGAATCTGAATATGCAACTCGTTCATCCGCCACACATCCCTAGCATACCGAACACGCAACTTTCCCCTCCGGTTCGTTTGTCCGAAAACGCGAAACACCGGGGATATTTTCCCGGATGTTTCCCCCCTTCACCGGTACCACCTCATACCATGTTAGGGCACCCCTAGCACTGATACTTGTCATGTCATGCATCTCTATTCATCTGTTTGCTTAAATATTTATTGTTTCTTCCCCCTCTTCTCTCGCTAGACACCGAGATCGACGCTGCTACTACCCAGTATGACTATGGTGTTGACGACCCCTCTCTCTTGCCCGAGCAACCAGACAAGCCCCCCTTTGATCACCAGATATCGCCTACTCTTCTCTCTACTTCTTGCATTATAGTAGTGTAGCATGTTACTGCTTTCCGTTAATCCTATTCTGATGCATAGCCTGCCATTGTTGCTACATCTGTTGACACCTTACCTACATTCCTAAATGCTTAGTATAGGATGCTAGTTTATCATTAGTGGCCCTACATTCTTGTCTGTCTGCCATGCTATACTATCGGGCCGTGATCACTCGGGAGGTGATCACGGGTATATACTATATACTTTATACATGATACATGTGATGACTAAAGTCGGGTTGGCTCGAGGAGTACCCGCGGTTGATTCACAAAGTGGGGGATGGAAGGACATACTTTCCCGACGGCCCTCTGTGTGGATCTTTGTGGCGAAGCGACAGGGCAGGTTGAGACCACCTAGGAGAGAGATGGGCCTGGCCCTGGTCGGCGTTCGCGGTTATTTCAAGATAACACGTTTAACGAGATCTTGGTATTTGATCTGAGTATGGCCACTCGCCTATACGCACTAACCATCTATGCCGGGACATTTATGGGCACTCGACGTTGTGGTATCAGCTGAAGCCTTCGTGACGTCAGCGACTGAGCGGCGCGCGCCGCATTGGACCGTAAGCTCGCGCTTGTATTAAGGGGGCTCGGTCTGCTTCCGGCCGCGTACGCAACGTGCAGGTATGGAATGGGCGATGGGCCCAGACCCCTGCGCCATAGGATTTAGACCGGCGTGCTGACCTCTCTGTTGTGCCTAGGTAGGGTTGCGACGTGTTGATCTTCCGAGGCCAGGCATGACCCAGTAAAGTGTGTCCGGACAAAGGGGATCGAGTGTGTTGGGAAATGTGTTGCACCCCTGCAGGGAAGTTAATCTATTCGAATAGCCGTGATCTTCGGTAACAGGACGACTTGGAGTTGTACCTTGACCTTATGACAACTAGAACCGGATACTTAATAAAACACACCCTTCCAAGTGCCAGATACAACCAGTGATAGCTCTCTCATAGGGCGATGAGGGGAGGATCATCGGTTAGGATTATGCTATGTGATGTTACTTGGTGAACTTACCTTCTACTCTCTTCTCCTGCTGCAAGATGGAGGTTACTAGAAGCGCAGTCTTCGAAAGGACTAGCTATCCCCCCTCTTATTCTGGCATGTTGCAGTTCAGTCCATATATGATACCCTTATTCCATTTGATACCAATGCATACATATGTAGTGTAGCTCCTTGCTTGCGAGTACTTTGGATGAGTACTCACGGTTGCCTTGCTCCCTCTTTTCCCCTTTCTATACCCGATTGCTGCGACCAGACGATGGAGCCCAGGAGCCAGACGCCACTGTCGATGACGACTGCTACTACTCGGGAGGTGCCTACTACTATGTGCAGGCCACTGACGATGACTAGGAGTAGTTTAGGAGGATCCCAGGCAGGAGGCCTGCGCCACTTTCGATCTGTATCCCAGTTTGTGCTAGCCTTCTTAAGGAAAACTTGTTTAACTTATGTCTGTACTCAGATATTGTTGCTTCCGCTGACTCGTCTATGATCGAGCCCTTGTATTCAAGCCTTCAAGGCCCCTGGCTTGTAATATGATGCTTGTATGACTTATTTTATTTGTAGAGTTGTGTTGTGATATCTTACTGTGAGTCCCTGATCTTGATCGTACATGTTTGCGTGTATGATAAGTGTACAATTGAATCGGGGGCGTCAAAAGTTGGTATCAGAGCCAACTGCCTCTAGGAATCCCCCTTCCAAACTCCTTGGCCGAAGTTGAGTCTAGTCGTTGCAAAACATTTAACTAACATGGTTGTGCGGCTTACAGGCCCATGTCACCATTGGGTGGTATTAGGATCTTTTTTTTCCTCGTCTATACTCTGGAACTCTGGTCTCTCTTTTATTCGGGTTAAATGAATTTTGCTAAATCTAACATTGGGATCTCATGATGACTTTTACCCGGAGAGCACCTTATTACCGATGATTGCCTGGTGCACCAGAAGATTCTAGAGGCACTCTCTGATGTTCTCCTGAGAACATGTCCTCATTGCCTTTGCAATTCCCTACCACTGTAATATCCTTATGGATAACTACATACACTTGATATTCGTACAATCATTCCCCGTTGATCTTGTTATTACAAGATACCCCAAATTCTCTCTATTGTTCTGAGAATACTTGTGCCTACTGCCTTGTAGTTCCTTTCCACGGGAATACCCCTACGGATAATTCCTTGCACTTATCGAGTATCCTCTCATTCCCCGTTGATCATGTGTTTCACAAAATTCTTTGCAATGCTATTTGATCTTCCAAAAAATCCTGAGCTTCCTATTGCTCTTATAATTCTCGCTTGCTTGCACTATGGCTAATCCCATATTTCTCGTAATCTTAATGGCATCCCTTGTCATTATCATTTTGAGTCTGTTGATTCAATATGTTGCGAATGCTCGTAATCCTCAATCGGATCCTAGAATTCATCCTTCTGGCTCTGACGTCATTTTGAACACGAGTTGGTTCTCGACCACTCAAATCACCGTCGATTGTACCCCTAAGGCTATTCAACTTATCCATCCCTAATCAGAGCATTGCTTCTGATCTATTGTCTTGGAATTCATAATTCCTTTGCATTTGAGCTTTGAGTTAGTCAGTTGTTTCTATAATCTGATCTCTTTGCATTCTTTCTTCCTCTGGTTGAGTACCGATGCTCACGTCAGATCCCTTGAGGACCATCGGATCCTTTGTTGGATTTTATCCGATAGCGTTCTTCATATTCAATCACTTTGGAAGTTCTTACTCCATTGGTAAATCCTATCCTCTGATTGACCAACCATGCTATGCTTTTGATCTTGTGTTATTTACTCCTGAAGTCTATGGTATATGTTCCTAATAGACCCTGATGGGTTGAACCTATGCCTTCTCTAATCTGTGTGAACCCGGAAACTACTACGGGTCATAGTCTTGCCAGATAAAATTTCAACACAACTTCGTTGAAGGTGAGAAGTGCATGAAATTTTATGCATTAGAGAAGTGGGAGTCGACCTTGAACTCTGTGTTCATGCCCATGGACACGATGTAGATCCTATCATGGAAGCTTCTTGTAATAATAACTATTTCTTTGATAAGTATCATCTAGTATCTGTGAATTGATCCATTGGAACTATGGATCTGACCATGATTGTTCTCCTTTGATTCTATTTCTCGGACAAGTTAAAGTACTTGTCTTCTGCAGATCAGTACGCCTGCCCAACCTCTATTTTGTTCTACCTTTGAGTATTACCCCCTGGTATCTTGAGGATATCAACCCATTGCACTTCATCTTATGAATTTTTTATGAAGTAGTACATTTCCCCGTCATAATCACTCCACGGGTTCTGGGTTGTCGTCAATAGAGAATGCCGATTAGTGAATCGAATCTACAGTACAATTCAGTACCTTCTAGTACTTTGTTGTTGAGGAGTTTAATACTCCATCACGTCATTCCTAGCCTGATCGGCTATATCATCATAGTGTTAATTTTAACTGTGCTACCTGGTCCTTATTCCCGGAGCATAAATTTTGACGATGAGCTAAGCTTACGTCGATCTTCCTTGTCATGTCATTTAACCTTGAACAATAAGGTTGATTCCGAGTCTGTGTCGTACCCATGGTTCCAATAACCTTTCGCTTCATCATTCCTTTGACTTGATGTCATCGCCGACTGATTAGATCTTCATGAAATCTCTCGACAACTGTGTCGTGATCATCATCAACATCCTAAGCTCTTCGAAGATATATATATACCGAATTCATGATGAGAAATACCAACCTTGCCCTCGATGATTTGTGTTATCATCAAGCACTTTATTGCCTTCTGTTAACACAAACTTGTTCATGTTTTGGATTGAATCTTGAGTTCCTTGCTATCTAGCTTATGTTATGTTCTACCTTGGGTACCACTGTCTTTTATGTCAAGAATGTCGCAAAAATTTCACCACCTCTTAAGAAATTCTTGATATAGTAATACTTATCGCCATCTCCATTCATTTCTTGGTCCCTGTGTTGTTTCTAACCGAAATACCAACAAATGGTCAATGATGTGTAAATTCTAAACTTCTAACAACCCTATTGCTTTGAAGTTATTGGTCTATAGTTTCATTCTACGTCTATGGCTTATTGAATCATCATTCGAACATTGATCATGCTAGCTAGCCCATATTTCGGGTGCAACTGTGTATGTTTTCCTCGAGCATACATCATTAAGTCATTTGATCTAGCTAATGTTATCTCCTTGTTCACATAGTTGTGGAAATCCATCTTTTGGAAATCTCAATGGATTGTCGTTGAGTCAATCAGTCACCTCCTCACCTCTCCTTGATTTAGTGATGAACCCTTGTTCGGAATTCACTTCCATAGTTCATTTCCCGAGAATCATATAATGTCGTCTCGTCAATTGTGTTGCACCTCTTCTTCTCAAGCATCCTGAGTCTGAGGTGTCTTGACACCAATCAGATGTGAAACTTGTCAGATATGCTGGTTGGAACATTTTCCAAAAGTCATAGCATTGATCTTTATATACCTCGGTAAGGTGATGTCATGCCTAGCACACCTGGCTGGGGGACCTATTGTTGTCAGTTTCCTATTTAGCAAGGTTAACAATTCTTCCATGAGGAAATCATAAGACTTATTCTATATGTTGTTCCTGATGAGTCCTTTGAGTATCCAAAGTCTGATCTTTACCCATTGACCATGTCAATGCTATCTTGAAGCATGTTTGTGGTACTCCGATTATCAACCAGAACATTTGAATCCCAATGCTAAATGTTTCCTCCTCAATTACCCAAACCCCACTGTATGGGTAATGTCATGAAATTTCTCGCACCTTACCTAAGAATTTTCTACATAATATCCGGTCATGGATATCATACTTTGCTTGTCCTTGGGAAGGATATACCCTTGAAATATGTCTTTAAACACATTTTCCTTTCCATTCTTCTATTTAATCTAATGATCACCTTTTCCTTTCTATTGTTTGGTTTAACCTTTCTGGAGGTCTATAGGATATAAGCAGTAAAATTATCCTACTTATGTAAACACCTCGGTCTACAATTATGTCAGCAAGACCCTGTTATTATTGTTGATGACTTTCCGGTAACCGCCGATGGACGAGAACTTTGCCTATTGGTCTGCCTCGTTCAACGAGCAGGAGAATGGTTCTCTTCATCCCTCGCCCTTGGTACCGACGTTGTTGCCGACATAAATTGACATGCTACCCCCTGACATGCCTTGCTTGCATGATCACGCAAGACGTCTCCGCCCATCCTACTTTTAACCCACATGGTGGGCCCATAACCCACAGTACCACAGGATCGAAACATAACTCTTATGTACAGCCCCGGTTTCCAAAGTTATTCCTCGAGCGTGACCTCGTATGTAATTCACGAGCCACCCTCCGAGAGATCATCAATTATGGTATCATACATAATACTTATTCCCATTGCTTTGAACCCCTTTCACATGTTGTTTCAGGCATCGAACGATTGCCTACCCGCTTGAAACTTCTCAGGGTACCTCCTTACTTTACTCTCGATATTTTCTTAAGTTTCAGTTCGAGAGTTACTTTCCGCAGCCGTCCCCGATGTTAGCTACCAGATAGTCAACCTTGCAGAGGTCCGTTCTCCTGGAACATACCCACAATTTATTCTTTCGGAAGTACGATGGAGTTCCCGAAAAAATGATTCCGACTGCATCATGATGACCTCAAGCAGAAAAATAAAGACATCAATGTAATGGATCAACCACTTCGAGAAGATCAACTAAGACCGAGAACACTCGCTAGAATTTCGTAACCAAAACCTTTCCCCCTTAGACTCTCCCTTAAATCTCGGGACGAGATTTCTTGTAGTGGAGGAGAATTGTGTCGCCCGGATAATTAAGCTATAGTGAACCTCCGCTAATGAAGCCACGTCACCTCGATTGCTATTGATAAACTCGTGTCAGTTCAAAACCCAGTTCAAATTTCAAAATTAGAATAAAGGCAGACAATAAAAGTTTTCAAACATGAAAACTAAAATGTTCATCATGTGGCAAATAATCCCTAACTTATTTTGGTGTTCGAACCAACCTTTTACAAAATGTTTAAATGCCCTGAAGTAATTACAAACAATGGCTAAAATAATAATTTATTAGCTTTTGAAAATATTAAAATATTAAACTAAATATTTTTGGGTCCATACTAGGCTTGGAAGTGGCCTATTTTGATAATACTAATTTAGGTGCTAACTTGGTAATTTAAAGAAACTAAACTAACAAAAGTAAAATAAAAGAAAACGGTAAAAAAGGAAAAAGAACAGATAAACAAAAAAAACAAAAGACCCCCCCCCCTCCCCCCCGCTGGGCCTCTTGGCCCAGCTGGCCACACACGCGGCCCAGCCGGCCCACTCCTA
>NC_041382.1:363481504-363485905 GCF_002162155.2 Triticum dicoccoides | reverse complement strand
CCCTAGCGTACACCCCCACGCCACGATCCCCCTCTCCCTCATGTCCTCCCTCTGCCCCTCCCCCGATCCAGATCGGGATCGGGCCGACGCCACCCAATGCGCCTCCTACCCCCCTGGGCTCGCGCGTCCTTCCGGCGACCTCGCCGGAGCCCCTCGCCGCCTCGACCTCGCGGCCTCGGCGAGCACGCTCGCGCTCGAGGACTGCCGCCTCCACCCCGCAGCTTCTTCGTCATCCTCGCATCGCGCCTGCAGCACCACTAGTCGCCGCCTTCATCATCGCGCCCCACCCCGGTGAAGCTCGCCACCACCTCGCGTGCCCCGACTTCCTCCTTGCCCCGTGCTGAGTCCGTCGACCCCGTGTCGCGCCTCCCCATGCCCTCTACTCTTCCTCGCGCATGCAGCCCCGTTCGGCTGCCGGACCTCGCCAGCAGGGTTCCTCCGGCCTCCCCGAGCTCTCCTCTGCAACGATGTGAGCATCCGGCTCCCCCTGGCCTCTTCCCTCTCTTCCACGTCCCCTGTAGACGCCTGACCGACGAGGCCGTGCCTCTGCCGATGCTCGCCGCCGACATGGTGGTCGATTTCGACCGTCCCTGCGCCTACAGTTTGTTCCAGTGAGTGTGCGGCGAGGCCCTCGACCGGTCCGTGCCAACCACCGCTCGAACGATCGTCGGAGGCGAGCGCACGACCATCGCCAATGTGTTCCGCCTCGCCGTCGTTTCCCTGCTAATTTGGAACATCCTTAACCCCAAATCACCCCCAGTGTGCCACTGACCTATGGGCCCACTAGCTAATTAGATTAGTTCATGTCTAAATAAGTCTGTTAAATAATGGTTCAGTGAAAATATGACACCGACAGTGGGGCCCCACCTAGCTAATTAATTTAACTAACTAATTTAGATTAACATCAGAGTATGACAAATGGACCCCATCGGTCAGACTTGGCTAGTTAGCATTGACCTAGTCAACTGCTGACTGGACCCTCTGGCCCACATGTCAGCCTCTGCTGATAGGCTGGTTGACCAAGTTAACTGGGCCCACTATCAGCCTTTGTGCTGAACAACTGGGTATAATCCTGGGTACCCGTAGCATTTTATTCATTTATTTTGAATTAATATTTAATCCAGTAAATTCTAGGATATTGTTAAAACTTTAGAAAATTAATATAAAATAATACGTAACTCAGATGAGAAAACTTTGTACATGAAAGTTGCTCAGAACGACGAGACGAATCCGAATATGCAAGCCGTTCGTCTGCCACACATCCTGTAACACCCTCGATGCGACTATAGCTCCCACGTGTCGAGGCACGATTCAGAGACATAATCGCATTGAAGGCATATGTCGCAAGTTAGGCAATCTTCACAACATCTCGTGTAATATAAATAATAAAGGGGAGATAACATAGTTGGCTTACACTCGCCACGTCAATCAAGGACATAAATAACATTACATCATCCAAACACTCATGGCCCGACTACGGCGCCAAAATAAAAGATAACCCAACATGCGACAACGGTCCCGTTCACCCCCAACTGGGCACCACTACTGATCATCCGGAAAGGAAACATAGTAACGTTGAGAGTCTTCGTCGAACTCCCACTTGAGCTTGTACGCGTCTCCTAGAGCGGAATATTCAGGCCCTGCATCTGGTGTAATAGTAATCTGTGAGCCACAGGGACTCAGCAATCTCGCACCCTCGTGATCAAGACTATTTAAGCTTATAGATAAGGCAAGGTAAATATAGGTGGAGCTGCAGCAAGTGACTAGCATATATGGTGACTAACTTATTCGCAAAAGAGAGCGAGAAGAGGAGGCAAAGCGCGAGCGAGAAACTAGAGAACAACCTGCGCAAACATTACTCCAACATCGTGTCCACTTCCCGGACTCCGCCGAGAAGAGGCCATCACGGTAACACACTCAGTTGATTCATTTTAATTAAGTTAAGGTTCAAGTTATCTACAACCGGACATTAACAAATTCCCATGTGCCCATAACCGCGGGCATGGCTTTCGAAAGTTCAAATCCCTGCAGGGGAGTCCCAACTTAGCCCATGGCAAGTTCTCACGGTCAACGAAGGAATAGACCTCCTCCCAAGACGTTCCGATCAGACTCGGTATCTCGGTAATTCAAGACACTTCGAAAGGTAAAAACAAGACCAGCAACACCGCCCGAATGTGCCAACAAATCCCGATAGGAGCTGCACATATCTCTTTCTCAGGGCACACTCAGATTGTCCTAGGTACGGGTAGGCCAGCCCAGAGTTGCCCCTGGTGGCCACCGGTAGCTGACAGGTGCACCAACACTCAGAGGAGCACTGGCCCGGGGGGGTTAAAATAATGATGACCCTTGAGTCTACAGAACCCAAGGGAAAGAAAAGGCTAGGTGGCAAATGGTAAAACCAAGGTTGGGCATTGCTGGAAAAGCTTTAATCAAGGTGAACCATCAAGGGGTTCCCATTATAACCCAACCGCGTAAGGAACGCAAAAATTCGGGAACATAACACCGATATGACAGAAAACTAGGGCGCAAGAGTGGAACAAAACACTAGGCGAGAGGCCGAGCCTTCCACCCTTTACCAAGTATATGGATGCATTAAGATAACGTAGCAATATAATGATATCCTAACAAGTAAATAAAAGATGTTCCAATAAGGAACGGCCTCCAATCTTCACCTGCAACTAGCAACGCTATAAGAGGGGCTAAGCAAAGCGGTAACATAGCCAATCAATGGTTTGCTAGGACAAGGTGGGTTAGAGTTTTGACATGGAAAAATGGGAGGCTTGCAAGCAAGTGGTAGGCATCGTAGCATTGGCATAGCAAAAGAGCGAGCAAACTAGCATAGCAAAGATAATAGTGATTTCGAGGGTATGATCATCTTGCCTACACAGTTGTTAGAGTTGACTGGATCCTCAAAAGCAAACTCAACGGGCTCCTCGTTAGCGAACTCGTCTCCCGGCTCTACTCAAACAAGACAAACAAGCAACAAGGATACAATCAACCACGTGCAAACTCAAACAACGCAATGCAAAGATGGTATGCTATGCGGAATGCGATGCGGGATGCAAAATGCAAGATATGACAGGAAATGCATGAACCTGGACTCAACTTGGAAAACCAATTGTGTCACTGGAAACATGAGATGAAATCGCTTGAAAACGATATAAAGAACGCCGGAATCGGAGTTACGGTTTGGAAATGGCAAGCGATTCAAAAATGACACCGGTCTGCGATTTACAGCAAGTAGGCATCTAAATGCAATGAGATGAACATTCTACAGCACCCAAATATGACAAAAAAATACATGGCAGGGATGCACACAAGATGCTTAACAAAAGTCAAGCACTGAGCTACGGCCAATTCATCCATTAACAGGTTCAAACAAGCATGGCAAAAATGCATATGACAAACAAATCTCAGAATGAAAGCTAGACATGGCAAGACAATGCTGAAATACAACCCAAGTAGGCATGTTTACGAGCTCGATGCACTCACTAAAGTGCAAGTCATGGCAAGACAAGCATACACCCATCAAGAAGGCACAAAATGAAAGCTAAACATGGCAAGAACAATGGCATAGCAAGCACGGATCAACTACAACAACATCGGCAAAATTGCAAACAAGTTGACAATCTGCCCAGATTCACAAAGTAGCAAAAGTAGAGCTCGATTGACTCAAGATAGGGTCCTCCATAAATGCAAACAAAGACATGGATGGATAGAGCACTACAATATTAACAAAACATCCTTATTGATCATCCTCAAAAGAGGCACGGATCACTAGGAAACAACAAGAACATATGGCATCATGAGATAAACAGCTCTAGGACTTAGTGAAATCACTAAGTCCCTGAAAACAGAATTATCAAGTGCACCACTTTGCAAGCTTGCACAAGTCACTACACACATCACAAAAATACATGGATTGCACCTCTGGAAAGATGGCAAAACCCTTAACAAAACATATGTAGAACTCATGGGCATAGCATGCACACATTAATCATGGAAAAATGACAAAAGTGCTAAACGGAGTAGCAGATCTGACAATTAACTCAAGTAGCCCTCTTCTAACAGCATTTCGGGCATCAAGATGAGCTCAAATGAAAATGATGCAATGGACTGAAATGATGTACTCTCTGAGATGAACATTTTGATATGCTATATGGATGAATCGGAGCTACGGATGCAAAGTTATGGGGCTACGAACATGTGCATATGGACTGAGAATATCAGGGACTTGGTAAAAAACAACCCCAGATCTAGGGTTTGACCGGCGCGGAATCCGAGGCGGGGCCGGCGCGCACTGTTCACGCCAGAGTTCGTCGCCGACGTCGCCGAAATGGAGAGGAGAGGCCGGGCCGGGGCCGGCGGTGGCGGCCGGAGGCGGCGGCGGCGCGATGCGGC
>NC_041382.1:363471787-363481103 GCF_002162155.2 Triticum dicoccoides | reverse complement strand
CGGCACGGGAGAGGCTGGGCGCGGCGGAGCGGACGCGTCCGGTCCGTGCCGGACACATCTGGCGGCGGCCGTGGATGGATCTAGGGTTAGGGGAAGAGTGGAACCGCGAATTTGAAGGAGGGGGTCTATATATAGGCATAGAGGGAGCTAGGAGAGTCCAAATGAGGTGCGGTTTTCGGCCACGCGATCGTGATCGAACGATCTAGATGATGGAGCAGAGTTAGGTGGGTTTTGGGCCAAATTGGAGGGGAGTTGGGCTGCAACACACACGAGGCCTTTTCGGTCCCTCGGTTAACCGTTGGAGTATCAAATGAAGTCCAAATGATACAAAACTTGACAGGCGGTCTACCGGTAGTAAACCAAGGTCGCTTGGCAAGTCTCGGTCCAATCCAGAAATGTTTAATCCCCACACACGAAAGAAGGCTAGAAATGACCACCGGAGGAGAACGAAGCGCCGGAATGCAAAACGGACAACGGGAAAAATGCTCGAATGCCTGAGACGAGCACGTATGCAAATGCAATGTACATGATGACATGATATGAGATGCATGACAACGATAACAACACACGGAGACAAAACCCGAACCCGAGGATATAAATATAACTTAACGCTGTAAATGGCAAGAGTTGGAGTACAAATAGGGAAAGTTATATCCGGGGTGTTACAACACTCCACCACTACGAAAGGATCTCGCCCCGAGATCTAGGACTGAAAGAACGCCGGGTACTCAGAACGGAGGTGATCCTCGCGTTCCCAGGTAGCTTCACGGTCGGAATGGTGTGACCACTTGACTTTGAGAAATTTGATTGACTTGTTGCGAGTCTTGCGTTCAGTCTCTTCAAGAGTAGCAACTGGGTGCTCACAATAAGAGAGATCTTCTTGGAGCTCAATGTCCTCGAAGTTGATGGTGCGGTCAGGAGTCTTGAAGCACTTTCGAAGCTGAGAGACATGGAACACGTCATGAACATTTGCAAAGTTTGAAGGAAGCTCGAGTTGATAGGCGAGGTCGCCTCTCTTGCTGACAATCTTGAAAGGTCCCACGTATCTAGGAGCAAGCTTCCCTTTGATACCGAAGAGACGAGTACCTTTCATAGGAGAGACGCGGAGGTAAACATGATCTCCAATCTCAAAAGCCAAATCACGGTGCTTACTATCATAGTGGCTCTTCTGGCGGGATTGGGCTGCTTTGAGGTTATCACGAATGACTTTGCACATTTCTTCTGCCTCTGTGATGAAGTCATTACCCAAAAGCTGACGTTCACCGGTTTCAGACCAGTTGAGAGGGGTATGGCACTTCCTGCCATACAGAATTTCAAATGGGGCCTTGCCCGAACTTGCTTGAAAACTGTTGTTGTAGGAGAATTCAGCATAAGGAAGACAATCCTCCCACTTCATGCCGAAGGAGATCACACACGCCCTGAGCATATCTTCAAGAATCTGGTTGACACGCTCGACTTGACCGCTAGTTTGAGGATGGAAAGCTGTGCTGAAGCGGATGTTGGTGCCCATGGCCTTCTGAAAAGAATCCCAAAACTTTGAGGTAAAGATGCTGCCACGGTCTGAAGAGATCACTTGTGGAATACCGTGCAGAGAGAAAATTCGAGAGGTATAGAGTTCTGCCAATTGAGCTGCAGTGATCGACTCTTTGATAGGCAGAAAGTGAGCCACTTTGGTGAGTTTGTTGATGACAACGAATATAGCATCATTGCCACGCTTGGACTTTGGAAACCCAGTCATGAAGTCCATTTCAATGTGGTCAAACTTCCATTCTGGAATGGCAAGAGGTTGGAGGAGACCTGCTGGCCTTTGGTGTTCTCCCTTCACTCTTATGCAGACATCACATTCATTCACGAATTGAGCAATCTTGCGCTTCATTCGAGTCCACCAATAAGCTTGCTTGAGGTCCTGATACATCTTCGTGCTCCCAGGGTGGATGGAGAGGAGAGAATTGTGAGCATCGTTCATGATCACTTTACGGAGGTCACCTTTGGGTACAACAATACGATCCTCGAAGAAGAGAGTGTCCTTGTCATCAAGGCGGTAGCACTTGTACTTGGACTGACTCTTGGCAATCCCAATTTTCACCTTTTTCACCATAGCATCAAGAAGCTGGGCTTGGCGAATCTGGTCTTCCAAGGTAGGACAAACTTGAAGGTTGGCGAGGAAACCTTGAGGAACAATTTGCAGATTAAGTTTGCGGAAAGCTTCACAAATCTCGGGTTGATAAGGCTTAAGAATCAGACTGTTGCAGTAAGCTTTCCTGCTCAATGCGTCAGCAATCACATTAGCCTTGCCTGGAGTATACTCGATACTCGGATTATACTCTTGAATCATTTCGACCCATCGAGTTTGCCTGAGGTTGAGATTAGGCTGAGTGAAGATGTACTTGAGACTCTTGTGATTAGTGAAAATGTCCACTTTTCTTCCCAATAGAAGATGTCTCCAAGTCAACAGAGCATGCACAACTGCCGCCAACTCGAGATCATGAGTGGGGTAGTTCTTCTCATTAGGCTTCAACTGGCGAGATATATAAGCAACAACTTTCTTCTCTTGCATCAATACTGCGCCAAGACCTTGGAGAGAGGCATCACAAAAGACCTCGTACGGCTTGGATTCATCAGGCGGAGTCAGAACTGGAGTAGTGATCAATTTCTCTTTCAAAGTGTTGAAAGCAATATCACACTCCGGAGACCAAACGTACTTGACGTGCTTCTGGAGAAGATTAGAGAGAGGCTTCGCGATCTTAGAAAAGTTTTCAACGAATCTTCGGCAATAGCTTGCGAGACCGAGGAAGCTATGGAGTTGCTTCACATTCTGAGGAGGTTCCCAATTCACAATTGCAGACACCTTCTCAGGATTCACGGCAATGCCCTTGGCAGAGATGATATGACCAAGATAAAGAACCTCATCGAGCCAAAATTCACACTTGGAGAACTTGGCGTAGAACTGATGTTCTCTGAGCTTATCAAGAACCAAACGCAAGTGCTTGGCATGATCTTCCTTGTTCTTCGAGAAAACCAGAATGTCGTCGAGGTAGACCAAAACGAAGTCATTGGTGTAGGCGTTCAAGATGAAGTTCATCATGCGAGAGAACGTCGGAGGAGCGTTGACGAGGCCAAAAGACATGACAGTGTATTCATATGAACCAAAGCTTGTCCTGGAAGCCGTCTTGGGAATATCTTGCTCACGAATTCGAATCTGATGATAACCCATACGGAGATCAAGCTTGGAGAATACTCGAGCACCTTTGAGTTGTTCGAACAGCTCATTGATGTTGGGAAGTGTATATTTGTTCTTGATAGTCTTCTTGTTCACTGGACGGTAATCAACACAAAGTCGGTCCGTTCCATCCTTCTTCTTCACAAAAAGAACACCACAACCCCACGGAGAAGAACTAGGCCGGTTGAGACCCATTTTCTCTTGAATATCGAGTTGCTTCTTCAGCTCCTTCAACTCTTCAGGTCCAAGCTTGTAAGGACGTTTGCACACAGGTTCCATGCCAGGCTCAAGATCAATAACGAATTCAACAGGCCGGTGCGGAGGCATTCCTGGAAGCTCTTCTGGAAAAACGTCTTGATATTCGCAAACGACTGGAATTTGCGAGATAGTGTCCAATTCACCCTTCTCATTGAGAGAAAACAGACGGATGGTATTATCCCGAGAGGCAAAGACAATTACATCCTCAGACGAATGAGTCAATTGAATCTGCCTGGCAGCACAATCAAGATGTGCCTTGTGCTTAGAAAGCCAATCCATCCCGAGAATAAGATCAATATCCGAGTCACCGAGAACCGTTGGGGAAGCCAAGAACTTGTAGTCACCCAAAGTGATAGTAACATCTGGAACGATGGAGTTAGCATGCATGCGCTTACCGGGAGAGACAACTACTAAAGGACTAGGCAAAACTTGCGAAACCAATTCATGCCTATTTGTAAACGGTCTCGAGATGAAGCAATGTGATGCACCAGTGTCAAAAAGAACTTTTGCAGGTATATCATTAATAGGAAGGTTACCCATGATCACATCTGACGAGTCCTCTGCCTGAGCTGCATTCATCAAGTTGACCTTGGCGTGCTTGGGGTTATGCTTGACCACAGCTGTACTTGCCGATCTGAAAGGAGGAGGAGGAGGAAGACGCCTCTGGTTGAAACACTTGTTGGCATAGTGCCCCTTCTGTTGGCACTTGTTGCACGTGACCTCTGAAAGCGGACGGTGATACGGAGCACTCGATCTTGGAGGTTGAGACGAAGTCTTGTTCTGAAAGCCAGGGTTGGGTGGGTGGGAAGAACCACTGCCACCTTTGCTCTTCTGCTGATACGGCTGACGGAACGGAGGAGGAGGAAGCCAATACTTTTGCTGGTTGGCCACTTGAGTAGAGGAAGAAGCAGTAACATCTCTGACTTGCTTCTTGGAAGCGTCGCACCTCAACTGAGCAGCCTCTTGCTTCAGTGCCATGTTGTAGAACTCATCGTATCTGAAGGGTTCAAAGAGGACAAGAGCGAGCTGAATTTCTTCTCTGAGACCACCCCTGAACTGATATATCATGCTCTTCTCATCAGGGACGTCCTGCTTGGCAAAGCGGGCGAGCTTCTGGAACAACTTGTTGTAGTCATAGACAGATAAAGAGCCTTGCTTCAGATTGCGGATTTCCTCACGCTTGCTTTCAACCATGCTCTGGGGAATATGATGAGCTCAGAAATCTCGACGGAAATCATCCCAAGTGATAACACGTCCACCTATGGAGTCCTTGTACTGCTGGAACCATTCTGCAGCTTGATCTTTGAGTTGGAAGGAAGCGAACTTAACAAAGTCCTCAGGCCTGACATTACTGCACTCGAAATGCTTACACAGATCCACAAGCCAATCGTCAGCATCGGTTGCCTCAACACAATTGCTGAAAGTCTTTGGCCCGTTAGCAAGGAACTGGTTGAGTGTAGCAAAGTGATTCTGCTTGCTGCCTTGATTCCCTTGGTTGCCTTGATTGCGCTCTTGAAGAATTTGCATGATCAACTGTGTGTTTGCATTGGTTGCGGCCATCACAGCTTGCCATGCCTCTGGAGGAGGTGGAGGTGGTGGCGGATCAGGATTCGGAGTCGTGCGCGTTGGAGGAGCCATCCTGAAGAGGTTGACCACCATTAGCACATTGACAGAGAAATATTGAAGCTGAATCCAACAGAATGAAAATTGCAACATATAGTCTTCACATCCGAACAAAATGAACGAATGCATTCCTCTTGAAATGGTCACATATCCATAAATTGAGAAGCCACGTAGAATTAAGGTAGAGAAATAAATCAACAAGGTACGGATCAAGAACGAATAATTGGTAAGAAATCCCAATCTCAAACCAATATCCGTGGAAGAAGGACTAGAGCTACTAGAATTCCCACCTATGAAACTCCCGAACCTTTCCGGTTATGCAATCAGGTGTTGGGGATACAGGGGAAGCATAATATCTCACCCAAATCTAGCAATTCCTACATCCAGCTGTATCCATCCTTCAACACATAACCAAGAAACCTTCGGAGACTATCTACCTCAACCTTCGAAAAGCATCCGTTATACAAGTTATGGCGATACTCCCGAACTCCCGCCCCAGTACTGGGTGGCGTTGAGGTTATTTCACCAACGAACTGCATAAAAGAGATTTTCAATGTCGGCGTACTAGACTCAGGTATTCCAGAACTGCAACGATAAAATTATGATGACAACACCTCAGAGCTCAACTCCCCAGGACACTTCCACTAAACCACTGATAGGAGGCACCAAGACAATGTTCTCATCATAAAACCATCGGAACGATTCCAAGATACCCGCGTGATCCTAAATTTTTTTTAGTGAAATTCGAGAAGAGAAGAGTCAAAACTCTACGTCAGGATGCCTTACCGGAGCGATGAGGAGACTGGGAAGTAAAAGAATTCATAATCTCTCCGATATATAATTCCTAAAGACTCAAAACATTTTTCTAGACACAACTCGGCCGCTAAAATGATCAAGCAATGGGGCTCCTAAGGTCGGGGAAGGCTCTGATTACCAACTTGTAACACCCTCGATGCTACTATAGCTCCCACGTGTCGAGGCATGACTTAGAGACATAATCGCATTGAAGGCATATGTCGCAAGTTAGGCAATCTTCACAACATCCCATGTAATATAAATAATAAAGGGGAGATAACATAGTTGGCTTACACTCGCCACGTCAATCAAGGACATAAATAACATTACATCATCCAAACACTCATGGCCCGACTACGGCGCCAAAATAAAAGATAACCCAACATGCGACAACGGTCCCGTTCACCCCCAACTGGGCACCACTACTGATCATCGGGAAAGGAAACATAGTAATGTTGAGAGTCTTCGTCGAACTCCCACTTGAGCTCGTACGCGTCTCCTGGAGCGGAATCATCAGGCCCTGCATCTGGTGTAACAGTAATCTGTGAGCCACAGGGACTTAGCAATCTCGCACCCTCGCGATCAAGAGTATTTAAGCTTATAGGTAAGGCAAGGTAAATATAGGTGGAGCTGCAGCAAGTGACTAGCATATATGGTGACTAACTTATTCGCAAAAGAGAGCGAGAAGAGGAGGCAAAGCGCGAGCGAGAAACTAGAGAACAACCTGCGCAAACATTACTCCAACACCGTGTCCACTTCCCGGAATCTGCCGAGAAGAGGCCATCATGGTAACATACTCAGTTGATTCATTTTAATTAAGTTAAGGTTCAAGTTATCTACAACCAAACATTAACAAATTCCCATGTGCCCATAACCGCGGGCACGGCATTCGAAAGTTCAAATCCCTGCAGGGGAGTCCCAACTTAGCCCATGACAAGCTCTCATGGTCAACGAAGGAATAGACCTCCTCCCAGGACGTTCCGATCAGACTCGGTATCTCGGTAATTCAAGACACTTCGACAGGTTAAAACAAGACCAGCAACACCGCCCGAATGTGCCGACAAATCCCGATAGGAGCTGCACATATCTCTTTCTTAGGGCACACTCAGATTGTCCTAGGTATGGGTAGGCCAGCCCAGAGTTGCCCCTGGTGGCCACCAGTAGCTAACAGGTGGACCAACACTCAGAGGAGCACTGGCCCGGGGGGGTTAAAATAATGATGACCCTTGAGTCTACAGAACCCAAGGGAAAGAAAAGGCTAGGTGGCAAATGGTAAAACCAAGGTTGGGCGCCCTGGAAAAGCTTTAATCAAGGCGAACTATCAAGGGGTTCCCATTATAACCCAACCGCGTAAGGAATGCAAAAATCCGGGAACATAACACCGATATGACGGAAAACTAGGGCGGCAAGAGTGGAACAAAACACTAGGTGAGAGGCCGAGCCTTCCACCCTTTACCAAGTATATAGATGCATTAAGATAACATAGCAATATAATGATATCCTAACAAGTAAATAAAAGATGTTCCAACAAGGAACGGCCTCCAATCTTCACCTGCAACTAGCAACGCTATAAGAGGGGCTAAGCAAAGCGGTAACATAGCCAATCAACGGTTTGCTAGGACAAGGTGGGTTAGAGGTTTTACATGGCAAAATGGGAGGCTTGCAAGAAAGTGGTAGGCATCGTAGCATTGGCATAGCAAAAGAGCGAGCAAACTAGCATAGCAAAGATAGTAGTGATTTCGAGGGTATGATCATCTTGCCTGCACAGTTGTTAGAGTTGACTGAATCCTCAAAAGCAAACTCAACGGGCTCCTCGTTAGCGAACTCGTCTCCCGGCTCTACTCAAACAAGACAAACAAGCAACAAGGATACAATCAACCACGTGCAAACTCAAACAACGCAATGCAAAGATGGTATGCTATGCGGAATGCGATGCGGGATGCAAAATGCAAGATATGACAGGAAATGCATGAACCTGGACTCAACTTGGAAAACCAAGTGTGTCACTGGAAAGATGAGATGAAATCGCTTGAAAACGATATAAAGAACGCCGGAATCGGAGTTATGGTTTGGAAATGGCAAGCGATTCAAAAATGACACCGGTCTGCGATTTACAGCAAGTAGGCATCTAAATGCAATGAGATGAACATGCTACAGCACCCAAACATGACAACAAAATACATGGCAGGGATGCACACAAGATGCTTAACAAAAGTCTAGCACTGAGCTACGGCCAATTCATCCATTAACAGGTTCAAACAAGCATGGCAAAAATGCATATGACAAACAGATCTCAGACTTAGTGAAATTAACACTTGTCTGGAATTTCAGATCAGGTAGCCCTCTTTGGAGCATGAAAACTACATGCTACAGGACCTGAACATGGCAAAGTAAAGCATGGCATGGAGCTACTCAAAGAGCTTAACAAAAGTACCTTAGTGACCTTGAGCCAAAAGGGATCAGAAAATACAATTGCAAGCACGTGAACATAGCAAAAACATAATCAGTTTTCAGACTTAGTGAAAACTAGCACATGCTGAAATATAACCCAAGTAGGCATGTTTACGAGCTCGATGCACTCACTACAGTGCAAGTCATGGCAAGACAAGCATACACCCATCAAGAAGGCACAAAATGAAAGCTAGAAATGGCAAGAACAATGGCATAGCAAGCACGGATCAACTACAACAACATCGGCAAAATTGCAAACAAGTTGACAATCTGCCCAGATTCACAAAGTAGCAAAAGTAGAGCTCGATTGACTCAAGCTAGGGTGCTCCATAAATTCAAACAAAGACATGGATGGATGGAGCACTAAAATATTAACAAAACATCCTTACTAATCATCCTCAAAAGAGTCACGGATCACTAGGAAACAATAAGAACATATGGCATCATGAGATAAACAGCTCCAGGACTTAGTGAAATCACTAAGTTCCTGAAAACAGAATTATCAAGTGCACCACTTTGCAAGCTTGCACAAGTCACTACACACATCAAAAAATACATGGGTTGCACCTCTGGAAATATGGCAAAACCCTTAACAAAACATATGTAGAACTCATGGGCATAGCATGCACACATTAATCATGGCAAAAATGACAAAAGTGCTAAACGGAGTAGCAGATCTGACAATTAACTCAAGTAACCCTCTTCTAACAGCATTTTGGGCATCACGATGAGCTCAAATGAAAATGATGCAATGGAATGAAATGATGTACTCTCTGAGATGAACATTTTGATATGCTATATGCATGCATCGGAGTTACGGATGCAAAGTTATGGGGCTACGAACATGTGCATATGCACTGAGAATATCAGGGACTTAGTAAAAAAAACTAGATCTAGGGTTTGACCGGCGCGGAATCCGAGGCGGGGCCGGCGCGCACTGTTCACGCCGGAGTTCGTCCCCGACGTCGC
>NC_041382.1:363442306-363471494 GCF_002162155.2 Triticum dicoccoides | reverse complement strand
GCGGGGGCCCTCCCTGGGCCTGGCGGGCCGCGGCGACGGGGACGGCGGCTGTGGCCATGTGGCGGCGCGGGAGAGGCTGGGCGCGCGGAGTGGACGCGGCCGGTTCGTCCCGAACACGTCCGGCGGCGGCGGTGGATGGATCTAGGGTTAGGGGAAGAGTGGAACCGCGAATTTGAAGGAGGGGGTCTATATATAGGCATAGAGGGAGCTAGGAGAGTCCAAATGAGGTGCGGTTTTCGGCCACGCGATCGTGATCGAACGATTAAGATGATGGAGCAGAGTTAGGTGGGTTTTGGGCCAAATTGGAGGGGTGTTGGGCTGCAACACACACGAGGCCTTTTCGGTCCCTCGGTTAACCGTTGGAGTATCAAATGAAGTCCAAATGATACGAAACTTGACAGGCGGTCTACCGGTAGTAAACCAAGGCCGCTTGGCAAGTCTCGGTCCAATCCGGAAATGTTTAATCCCCACACATGAAAGAAGGCTAGAAATGACCACCGGAGGAGAACGAAGCGCCGGAATGCAAAACGGACAACAGAAAAAATGCTCGAATGCCTGAGACGAGCACGTATGCAAATGCAATGCACATGATGGCATGATATGAGATGCATGACAACGATAACAACACACGGAGACAAAACCCGAACCCGAGGAAATAAATATAACTTAACGCCGGAAACGGCAAGAGTTGGAGTACAAATAGGGAAAGTTATATCCGGGGTGTTACACATCCCTAGCATACCGGACACGCAACTTTCCCCCTCCGGTTCGTCTATCCGAAAACGCGAAACACCGGGGATATTTTCCCGGATGTTTCCCCCCTTCACCGGTACCACCTCATACCACGTTAGGGCACCCCTAGAACCGATACTTGTCTTGTCATGCATCTCTATGCATTTGTTTTCTTAAATATTTATTGTTTCTTCCCCCTCTTCTCTCGCTTGACACCGAGACCGACGCCACTACTACCCAGTACGACTACGGTGTTGACGACTCCTCTCTCTTGCCCGAGCAACCAGGCTAGCCCCCCTTTGATCACCAGATATCGCCTACTCTTCTATCTACTTCTTGCATTAGAGTAGTGTAGCATGTTACTACTTTCTGTTAATCCTATTCTGATGCATAGCCTGCCATTGTTGCTACATCTGTTGACACCTTACATGCATTCCTATATGCTTAGTATAGGATGCTAGTTTATCATCAGTGGCCTCACATTCTTGTCCGTCTGCCATGCTATACTATCGGGCCGTGATCACTTGGGAGGTGATCACGGGTATATACTATATACTTTATACATGATACATGTGATGACTAAAGTCGGGTTGGCTCGAGGAGTACCCGCGGTTGATTCACGAATTGGGGGCTGGAAGGACATACTTTCCCGACGGCCCTCTGTGTGGATCTTTGTGGTGAAGTGACAGGGCAGGTTGAGACCACCTAGGAGAGAGATGGGCCTGGCCCTGGTCGGCGTTCGCGGTTATTTCAAGATAACACGTTTAACGAGATCTTGGTATCTGATCTGAGTCTGGCCACTGGCCTATACGCACTAACCATCTACGCGGGGACAGTTATGGGCACTCGACGTCGTGGTATCAGCCGAAGCCTTCGTGACGTCAGCGACTGAGCGGCGCGCGCCGCATTGGACCGTAAGCTTGTGCTTGTATTAAGGGGGCTCGGTCTGCTTCTGGCCGCGTACGCACATGCAGGTGTGCAACGGGCGATGGGCTCAGACCCCTGCGCCATAGGATTTAGACCGGTGTGCTGACCTCTCTATTGTGCCAAGGTAGGGCTGTGACGTGTTGATCTCCCGAGGCCAGGCATGACCCAAGAAAGTGTGTCTGGACAAAGGGGATCGAGTGTGTTGGGAAATGTGGTGCACCCCTGTAGGGAATTTAATCTATTCGAATAGTCGTGATCTTCGGTAACAGGACAACTTGGAGTTGCACCTTGACCTTATGAGAACTAGAACCGGATACTTAATAAAACACACCCTTCCAAGTGCCAGATACAACCGGTGATCACTCTCTCACAGGGCGACGAGGGGAGGATCATCGGTTAGGATTATGCTATGCGATGTTACTTGGTGAACTTACCTTCTACTCTCTTCTCCTGCTGCAAGATGGAGGTTACTAGAAGCGTAGTCTTCGAAAGGACTAGCTATCCCCCTCTTATTCCGGCATTTTGCAGTTCAGTCCATATATGATACCCTTATTCCATTTGATACCAATGCATACATATGTAGTGTAGCTCCTTGCTTGCGAGTACTTTGGATGAGTACTCACGGTTGCCTTGCTCCCTCTTTTCCCCCTTTCTATACCCGATTGCTGCGACCAGACGATGGAGCCCAGGAGCCAGACGCCACTGTCGATGATGACTGCTACTACTCGGCAGGTGCCTACTACTACGTGCACGCCACTGACGACGACTACGAGTAGTTTAGGAGGATCCCAGGCAGGAGGCCTGCGCCTCTTTCGATCTGTATCCCAGTTTGTGCTAGCCTTCTTAAGGCAAACTTGTTTAACTTATGTCTGTAGTCAGATATTGTTGCTTCCGCTGACTCGTCTATGATCGAGCTCTTGTATTCGAGCCTTCGAGGCCCCTGGCTTGTAATATGATGCTTGTATGACTTATTTTATTTGTAGAGTTGTGTTGTGATATCTTACCATGAGTCCCTGATCTTGATCGTACACGTTTGCGTGTATGATTATTGTACGATTGAGTCGGGGGCGTCACACCGGTTCTTCTCCGTGAGGAGGTCTTTATGGGGCTGCCCAAGAGGGGATCTTGAATCCAAGGTGTATCTTCTCTGAAGAGGGGCCGCGGTCTCTCAAGGAGTAGATGCGTATAGATGAGCGAAGCTCTATCTCTCAAATGAGCTATCACAATGCTAACCCTAACTAGGAGCAGGGGAAGGGGTATATATAGTCTAAGCCACGAAGGGGTATGTGGGAAAGGGATACACAGGCGTCTGGCCCGACTCTGCGTACAGGCAGGCGCCCGATGTCCGGTCTTTCGCAGGGCGCCGGACGTACGGGGCTCTCGCCGGAGGTCCGGCCTCGCGGGGCCGAATCTGTTCTTCTCTAGATAGTTGATGTCCAGATTTCCGGGGGAAGCGTCGGATGTCCGGGCATGGGCCGGATGTCTGGGGCCTGGAGCTGGCTTGCGGCTGGTCGACTGTTGGGGCAGTTCCTGTATGGCTGCCCAGGCGTCGGATGTCCAGCCTCTGGCCCGGATGTCCGGCCGTTGTAGCTTCAGCAGCTCCATCTTCTTCCGTCTTCGCTTCCATGCTTCCCTCGCGGATGGTGTAGTTGTTCCTTGGCGCTTGCACTCCTCCTCGTCGTCCGTAGTGTTCCGACAATACCTATGCATGCACACGAGTGGAGTGTCAAGTAGTATACCATCCTCGAAGGTGTCTAGTGAACACGTGTAAAGGAGATGATTCACCTTTGTGTATGTGAAGTAGATGTCGCACGTGTCACTCGCCAAACGGACTCTTGACATGGTGATGTCCATAGGATGCTCCGCATCATTAGTCATGCCTATGGGTTTATCGGAAGCACCAGGTACTTTTATGCGTCTTATGAATTATGTGTTTCGCCCGTATATTGGTGAGTTTGTTGTGGTCTACTTTGATGATATCCTTGTTTATAGAAAATCTCTCAAAGATCATGTCACCCATATTCGAACCGTTTTGCAAACTCTTCGAAAAGAGCGTCTCTATGCTAACATGGAATAGTGCCTTTTTGGCATTGATAAGCTCATTTTCTTGGGTTTTGTTGTTTCCTCTAAGGGTGTTCATGTTGATGACTCTAAGATCAATGCTATTAAAACTTGGCCACAACCAACTAACTTGCATCAAGTGCGTAGGTTCCTTGGTTTAGCTGGTTTCTACCATAGATTTGTGAAGTACTTTAGCACCATTGCTTCACCTTTGCACGCTTTGAGCAAGAAAAATGCGCCTTTTGTTTGGGGACCATCCCAAGATACCGCTTTCAATGAGCTTAAGAATTTCCTTACTCATGCTCCCGTGCTTGCATTACCCAACTTTGACAAGCCCTTTGAGATTCATTGTGATGCTAGTGATAATGGCATAGGAGGTGTGTTAACGCAAGAGAAGCGCCCCATAGCTTAATTTAGTGAGAAACTTTTCGGAGCGCAACTCAATTACCCCATCTATGAGAAAGACTTATATGCTTTAGTGCGAGTTTTTCATGAATGGGAACACTATCTTCGCCCTCATGAATTTATCATTCATACCGATCATGAAACTCTTAAATACCTTAAGGGTCAAACCAAGTTGAACAAGCATGATGCGGAGCATCCTATGGACATCACCATGTCAAGAGTCCGTTCAGCGAGTGACACGTGCGACATCTGCTTCACATACACAAAGGTGAATCATCTCCTTTACACGTTCTCACTTGACACCTTCGAGGATGGTATACTACTTGACACTCCGCTCGTGTGCATGCATAGGTATTGTCGGAACACTGCGGACAATGACGAGGAGTGCAAGCGCCAAGGAACAACTGCACCATCCGCGAGGGAAGCGTGGAAGAGAAGATGGAAGAAAGGAGAAGAAGAACACGGAGCAGCTGCTGGAGCCAGGCCGGACATCCAGACCGCTGTCCAGATCAGCCGGGCTCAGTCGGGTCATCCGAACCCTTCCCCGGATCGTCTGGGTAACTGCACCGAAGACACCCTAAGGCTTCTACCGAAGCCGGATCATCCGGGACTCCATCCGGATCATCCGGACCCCCAACGCCCGGATTATCCAGGACCCCGTCCGGATCATCCGGCCTTGCCTGCGCGCATGACTTGGGCCGAGGCCCGTGTACCCATTCGCCCCCTCATTTACCCCTTCGCCCCTTGGGCTATAAATAGACCTCCTCCACCTCCTTTCTAGGGTTAGCAAAGGATTAGCTCATTTAGAGATATAACTTTTCTCATCCATTATGGATCTACTCCATGAGAGAGACTGCAGCCCCTCTACGGAGAAGATCCTCTTGGGTTCAAGACCCCCTCTTGGGTGGCCCCTTCGAGACCTCCTCATGGAGATGAGCCTTACCTTCTATCTTTCCCTTTGTTGTTCATGTACCTTGTGGATCTTGTGTGTTTGACTGTCTAGTGGATGTTTGATTGGACTTGTTCTTGAGTGTTTCCCCTTGTGATTTCTCTCCGTTCTTCCCCGTGTTCTTCGTGTTCTTAGTTGGGATCTGCTCCTTTTGTGAAAGATCAACCGTATAGGGTTCCACCCTACATCATCTTGGTATCATGAGCCAAGTTTATCACATATTTGGAGTCCCTCCCACCATTTTCTAGCCTTCTTTTGCTTGATTTCGTCCTAAAATTTTGAAAATCCCCACCAAATATAGCCCCAATATTTTTGTGATTTGTTGGTTTGATAATGTTTTATTGATTTTGATCCATAGATTTGCTTGGTTTCGAGTGGATCTAGCATCTTCCCAAGTTTCCCCACCTTCCATCCCGGAAATCTGCTCAATTTTGCCCTGAAAATCACCCATTTTCCGCCCAAAAATTCGTCTCTGAGAGGAAATCCCGAGCAGTTTAACCTGCCCGGGTCATCCGGACCGTCTCCTGGATCATCCAGACACCTCCCGGATCAGCTGGACCCTCTCCCAGACGTCCGGATAACCCACGCACTCGAATACCCGTACCAGAGCTAACGAACCCGGATCATCCGGATGTACTCCTGGATCATCCGGATATAGCCCGGATGAGCTGGACCTCCTCCCGGATCTCCGGCTAACCCTGACACTGACTCGGCTGAATTCTTGTTTCGGCCATAACTAATTCATCAGGAGTCCGATTTTCACGTTCTTTAGTTTGTTTTGAAGCCTTGACATCCCCCTTCCCACAAAAATACTACCATCACCTTTTGACTCCATCAAATTTTTGGAACTTTGGCATCTTTGCCTAGGCCTTCGACCATATCATCCACATTACCACCATTGCCTTCTGCAACCTAACCCATTTTGTTCCCCATTGTACCCAATTAGAGTCTCCTAAGGTGTTTCGGCTACTTAGGGACGGTTGCTTCTTCATCAACCACCACCACCACTTCCGCATAGGCTTGCCTACCATACATGATGCAGAGCATCCTATCTTCATCCCCATGTACACTCCGGCTACTCTCCAAACCCCATACGCCATCGGACACGAGGTGAACTCGCTCCCCTCTGAATAGTCACTTTCCACATGTGAGACATGGCTACTACCTCAAACATGTGTGCTATGCATGACCAAGAACCAAGAGGAAGACCATGGACAAGACGACGAGGATACCACGCGCGAGGAACAAGAAAAGGAGTTGCCCGGAGGCTACAGCCGTCGGACGACCAGTCCTTACCGGACGTCTGATCCCCCTCCATCGACTGGACGTCCGAACGTCTCTGGAAATCCAGAGCCTGAAGCCCGAGCCAAACTAGCGTACATCCGACGCCACCGAATGAGCGGGCACTTCCAGAAATCCGGTACTTCAGCGACCGAGCCAGATTCTACGGAAGCCCGAGGATCACCGGACGTCTGGACCTCCGCGAGCCTCCGGACGACCGACACCTTACGGACGTCCGGTCCCTGGCTATGTGCAGTTGCGGGCTGAGGCCCATGTACCCCTTCACTTTGCCCCCCTTTTGTACTATGACTATAAATAGACCGCTCCCTCCTCCTAGCTAGGGTTAGCAAAGTGGTAGCTCATTTAGAGATAGAGCTTTGCTCATCCATTACGGATCTACTCCACGAGAGAGACCGCAGCCCCTCATCGGATAAGATCCCCTTGCATTCAACACCCCCTTTTGGGTGGCCCCCATCAAGACCTCCTTTGGAGAAGAACCGGTTACCGTGTATCGTCCCTTGTTGATCGTGGATCTTGTATCTCCTTTGGTGTTCATGGATCTAGCACATGTGTGACTGAATCTTGTTAGTTTGAGTGTTTCTCTCATGTTCCCCTCGTGTTTCCCCACGTGTTTCCCCTCGTGTTCTTTGCGGGATCTGCTCCTTTCGTGAAAGATCAGCCATGTAGGGTTCCACCCTACATCATCTTGGTATCATGAGCCACGTTGATCAAGATTTTGGAGCCTCCCTTCGTTGTTTTCTAGCCTAATTTTGTTGTGTTCTTCCCCAAATTTGAAAATCCCCACCAAAAAATGCCCCAAATTTTGTTTGTGATTTGTTGGTTTGAGGAAGTTTTGTTGATTTTGATCCATGGATTTGCTTCGTTTCGAGTGGATCTAGCATTTCCCCAAGTTTCCCCATCTGTCATCCATGAAATCTCATCTATTTTGACCCCAAAATCATCAAATTCCACCCAAAATCGCGTTCCGGATCTCAAATCCCGTGTTGACCCTGATACACCGACCGACCATCACTTCTACGGACGTCCGAAGCCCAGGGACGACCGGACGTTTGCAACTGATATAGGGTAGGAACCCTAGGGGCCAATCTTTCATGAAAGGAGTGGATCCCGCGAAGAACGCGAGGAAAAACACGAGGGGAAACACAAGGGGAAACACGAGAGAATCACTAAACCAACAAGAAATAGTCACACATATGGTAGATCCTCGAGTACATAAGAGATCACACAATCCACTGTCGACTAAGGACGACACAAAGGTAACGGGTCTTCTCCGTGAGGAGGACTTGATGGTCTTCTCCGAATGGAGGTCTTGAATCCAAAGGATCTTCTTTGAAGGGAGGCCGTGGTCTCTCTCGTGGAGTAGATCCGATGTGGATGAGCAAAGCTCTATCTCAAGTATGAGCTAAACCAATGCTAACCCTAAAACATAGGTAGGAGAAGAGTATATATAGTCTAAGGGGTGAAAGGGTACACGGGCTTTGGCCCAAGTCGCTGCACGCAGGCTGGGCCGGAAGTTCCGGGTGAGGCCGGAAGTTCCTGGCACCAGAGGTTCTGGGCCAGGTTCCGGGGAGGGTCCGTCCTAACTAGAGAGTTGGCACGGGTGGAGTTGGGTTGGCGTCCAGGGGCCGAAAGGTCCAGGCTGGCCGGAGGTTTCAGGCTAACTAGAGAGTTGGCATGCCCGGGCTGGTCGAAGACGTCGGAGGCCGGAAGCTCCGGGTCGGCCGGAGGGTCCGGGGGGAGGAAGTTCCGGGCTTTGGCCAGAAGTTCTGGGCTGTCCAAAGAGTTGATGCCTGTCTCTTCTTCTTCAGCTCCATCTTCCTCTTCTGATTCTCCTTGCTCCTTAGCTTCTTCATGGCCAACTCCTTGATACCTGAGTATGCATAATGTCTCCATTTGAGGTAGTAGCCATGTCTCATATGCATCAAAGTGAACTTGTGAGAGGGGAGATGTCACCTCGGTTTCGAGAGCTCTTGCGCGTGCTCGTGTCATGGGTCCGCTAGGCACTTGATGAGACGATGGTAGGTCCATGGGGATGACCTTGGGATGCTCCGCATCATCTTCCCTCCCTTGGGGAAGATCCAACGTCGGATCAAATTCTTCATCACCATGGTAGGGCGCGAGGTCCTTGACATTAAAGATGTCGCTCACATTGTACTTGTCGCCCGGGAGGTCGATCTTGTAAGTGTTGTTGTTGTAGCATGCAAGCACCTTGAAGGGTCCATCCGCTCGAGGTAGAATCTTGGACTTGCGTTTGTTGGGGAAGCGGTCTTTGCGAAGGTGTAGCCACACAAGATCACTGATGTCGAATACCATGGGTTGCTTGTTGATGTTGAGCTTGGTCGCAAGTCGTTGTACTTGGCACTCGATGGTGTGCCTTGTATCTTCATGCACCTTCTTGAGATGGTTCACACGTGCACTTGCATCCATATTGACGCGCTCTTGTAGTGGTAGAGTGATAATGTCCAATGGGGACAATGGGTTGAATCTGTAGATGACCTCAAAGGGGGACTTGTCGGTTGTTGAGTGTCTTGCTCTGTTGTAGGCGAACTCGGCGATAGGTATACACTCCTACCACTCCTTGATGTTGTTCTTTATGAGCACGCGAAGTAGAGCGGAGAGTGTGCAGTTGGTCACCTCCGTTTGGCCGTCGGATTGTGAGCTTGGAGTAGAGTAGCTTAGGAACTTGATTCTGAGCTTGATTCTCTGAAGAAGGGTCGCAGTCTCTCTCGTGGAGTAGATCCGATGTGGATGAGCAAAACTCTATCTCAAGTATGAGCTCAACCAATGCTAACCCTAAAACGTAGGTAGGAGAAGAGTATATATAGTCTAAGGGGAGAAAGGGTACATGGGCCTCAACCCAAGTCGCTGCGCGCAGGCAGGGCCGGAAGTTCCGGGTGAGGCTGGAAGTTCCGGGCGCCAGAGATTCCGGGCCAAGTTCCGGCGAGGGTCCGGCCTAACCAGAGAGTTGGCACGGGTGGAGTTGGGTTGGCGTCTAGGGGCCGGAAGGTCCAGGTTGGCCGGAGGTTCCGGGGGTCGGTAGGTCTGGGGACGGGATCCGGGCTGGTTCCGGGCTAACCAAAGAGTTGGCACGCCCGAGCTGGTCGAAGACGTCGGAGGCCAGAAGCTCCGGGTCAGCCGGAGGGTCTGGGGGCCCGAACTTCCGGGCTCTGGCCGGAAGTTCCGGGCTGTCCAGAGAGTTGACGCCTGTCTCTTCTTCTTCAGCTCCATCTTCCTCTTCTGATTCTCCTTGCTCCTTAGCTTCTTCATGGCAAACTCCTTAATACCTGAGTATGCATAATGTCTCCATTTGAGGTAGTATCCATGTCTCATGTGCATCGAAGTGAACTTGTGAGAGGAGAGATGTCACCTCGGTTTCGAGAGCTCTTGCACGTGCTCGTGTCATGGGTCCGCTAGGGCACTTGGTGAAACGATGGTAGGTCCATGGGGATGACCTTGGGATGCTCCGCATTAAAGGTAATAGCACAATTGGTACCGTTCTTGTCAATTTCCGAGCCCACCGGACGTCCGGGCCCCGAACATCCATCCTTTTACGGACGTCTGTAACCTGTAGATATTGACTTCGGCTAATTCTTGTTTCGGTCATAACTAATTCATCCGAACTTCGATTTTGACATTCTTTAGCTCGTTTTGAAGCTCTTGACATCCCCCTTGCCACAAAATACCACCAATATCATTTGACTCCATCAAAGTTTTGGAACTTTGGCACTTTTCCTAGGGCTTCCACCACATCATCTGCTACACCACCACCGTCTTCCGCAACCTAACCCTTTGTGATCCCCATAGCATTAGTGGTTGTTTGAGTAGTGATTAGAGTCTCCCAAGGTGTTTCGCCTACTTAAGGACGATTGCTTCTTCATCAACCACCACCATAACTTCTGCATAGGCTTGACCACTATACACTTCCGCCACCCCAACTTAACCCAATTATGTTTGTTTGTGAGTTGTGTCTCCTAAGGTCTTTAGGCTACTTAGGGACCGTGCTTGCAACTCCGACACCGTGTATAGCCCACCACCTTACCCTCCATTTTCATATTGCCTACTCGCATAACCCATCATTGCATTTCCGCAATCCCATTGAGCTTCCGCAACACCACCACCGCATTCCCACTACCACCATTTGACATTTGAGATTTTGAGTTGGCGGTTTTTCCGTTTTCTAAGGTGTTTCGGCTACTTAGGGATGAGTCTCCATCATTTTGGTATCTACATCAAGAACACCGCCAGTCATCATCGCCAAGGATGGTAACCTCCATATCATCTCGGTATCGTGGTATCCCTCCATTGTATATTCCCTTGCCATTGCATTGTTAACCCCTAGTCCATTTTGCGTCACTTGCAATCGATACTAGCCATTTGAGTATTGCCGGCAACGTTGCTTGTGCAAATTAGTGATCTACACCATACATTGCATACATACCATATCATATTGGTATCATATCATCCCTTGTGTCACAAGATTGTTCCCGTATATACCCAATTGCTATCTTGGTTTGTGCATTGTACCAAAGTGGCCATACAAAAAGAAGAAAAATATTTTAAGCAAAAGAGAAAGAGCAAAGAAGCTTGTAAGCAAGTGCCATAGCATCATACCACATTGCATACAATATTGTCATATCCGATCATCTTGGGTCATAGCACCGGAACATCGTACATATATAGCATACTTGGGATTCAAGACCCCCTTTTGGGTGGCCCCCATCAAGACCTACTTTGGAGAAGAACCGGTTACCGTGTATCGTCCCTTGTTGATCATGGATCTTGTATCTCCTTTTGTCTTCATGGATCTAGCACATGTGACCGAATCTTGTTAGTTTGAGTGTTTCTCTTGTGTTCCCCTTGTGTTTCCCCTCGTGTTCTTCGTGTTCTTCGCGGGATCCGCTCTTTTCGTGAAAGATCGGCCATCTAGGGTTCCACCCTACATCAATACACTTCCTCCACCCCCAACTTAACCCAATTTTGTTTGTGTTGTGAGTTGTGTCTCCTAAGGTGTTTCGGCTACTTAGGGACCGTGCTTCCAACTCCGACACCATGTATAGCCCATCATACCCTTCCACTCGCATAACCCATCATTGCATCTCTGCAACCACCACCGCATTCCGCTACCACCATTTGACATTTGCCTTTGGAGATTTTGAGTTCACGGGTTTTCCGTTTCCTAAGGTGTTTCGGCTACTTAGGGACGAGTCTCCATCATCTTGGTATCTACATCAAGAGCACCGCCACTCATCATCGCCAAGGACGGTAACCTCCATATCATCTTGGTATCGCCGTATTACCCCTTTTGTATATTCCCCTGCCCTTGCATTGATAACCCCTAGCCCATTTTGTGCCACTTGCCTATCGAGACTAGCCATTCGAGTATTGCTGGCAACATTACTTGTGCACATTAGTGATCTACACCTTCCATTGCATACATACCGTATCGTATTGGTATCATATCATCCCTTGTGCCACAAGTTTGTTCCCGCATATATACAATTGCTATCTTGGTTTGTGCATTGTGCAAAAGTGGCCATACAAAAAAAAGAATAAGCTTTTAAGCAAAAGAGAAAGAGCAAAGAAGCTTGTAAGCAAGTGCCATAGCATCATACCACATTGCATATAAGATTGTCAAATCCGATCATCTTGGATCATAACACCGGGAACCATACATATATAGCATACTTGGGATAGAAAGTTGATACATTTTACATCTTATAAGTTGTGCACAAGTGTCGTATCCGCTTATTGAGAAATCGTGCTAGCGTCTCTCTTGAGTTGTGCAACACGAGCGTTTTCGTGGATTCCACATTTTGTGCTCATCCTTGGTTGCACGACCCCATTTATCTATCTGTGTGTGCGTTTACGTGTGCCATTCATTGCTATTGGTCTACTTGTTTCACTTGCAAATTTGTGAATCTCTTTCAACATTATTGACTCTTGCTAACATTTTGCATTAAATTTTTTGTGCCACTATCCTCACCGAGCTCCACCATAAGCCTTATTTGTGTAGGTGGGAGAAACCGACAAGAATTGATACCAATTGTGCTATTTCCTTGTTATATCATTGAGTGATCAATGATCCATCTTCAACATTGGTTAAGGTACATTTGGTATAAGTTCTTCTCTTTCTTCAACTCATATTTGCTCGAGTCTTGTGATGGATAGGCAAGGCATTTCATCTCCGGTCTTCCACAACAACGACGACGTGAACAACTACATCACCAAAGTGTCAATCTTTGATCTACAACGACAAATGCAAGGTGCACAATCAAGATTGAGAGAGCTCATTAAGAACCTCTCCATCGACATTCGTCACTCCGAAGCAAGGAAAAGGGACTACATTGACAACAAGCTTTCCGCACAAAAGGAGGGGCAAGATGCAAGGATGGAGGAATTCAGACCTTGTTGATCAACCGTTCTTCCCCTTCATCATCCTCAAGGCGATGACGTTCAAGTCACAAGTCTTCGGAGTGCAAAAAATGATGCAAGCCCAAGTCGTCCACGTCCACATCTCCATGGTGACCAACATCACATTCGTGATCCACATCATCATGAAGGGCAAGTCACCTCCAAGCATCATGTGCACGACGACGAACGCCATCGAGCTCAAGCACGACAACGAAACCATCATCATGAAGATGCTCGCCAATCGCAAATGCACAACTCCCAACAAGCCCTACTTCACGCCAAGGCCAACCTTCATGAAAATAAGAGAAGACCGTGAGACGACCACAACCAAGATGGCGCTACGGCTACAACAACCACTTCGGCATCTTTACCAAGTGCTATCAAGGCATCTTCGCCTTTGGATGTACGACATCTTCGCCTACTTCCCACAAGTTTGCCTACATCGACATCTTCAACTACAAGGCGACCACCTACGAGCGAGGATGACTCTTCCATCTTCGGAAGCCCCTCAAGGAAGATGGCCGAGCATGGGATATTCCCTTCGGTCATGGAGACGAGCTATGAGGTGCCACCTCATATGGGCCTCCAACAACAAGACGGTGACAAGAAGGTCTAGCAAGGGCCATCCCCTTCGACCACGGCGACGAGCACGAACATCTTCAACAACATGAAGACGACGCCCATATTGGAGTCATACTCCGAGTCAAGGTATGAGACCGCACATGAGACCTTATCTTTGGTCTTAGAGGAGAGTGATGGTGTGCCATCTTCGGCCTTCATCCACGGCTACGACTACGACATGATTGAGCATGGAGACGTTTGCACCTACATCTCTCTGACACCCACATATCATGAGATGACCCAATTGCCATGTGAGGAGAGCCACCACCCCATGAGTGAGATGAGTGACTCCACCATATATGACATTGAGAGCATTTCCTATGAGAGGATGAGTGTGACCACCACTAGCCCCACACTTGAGAGCATGCCACACATTCTATGTGAGGTTGAGAGCCATTTGAGTGACTCCACCAACCATATGAGTGGGAGCATCCAAGAGGGAGTGAGTGAGCCACAACACCTAGTGAGTGAGGTAGTTGAGACGACATGTGAGGCCACTATGATTTCTAACAACTTAACCTCTACTCCGAGTGTGTTTTTTCTTTGGTGCTAGGTATCCTACATGACGACACGCCCATCCTCGACGAGTCCATACCTCGAATGGAAACGACGATGGCCATGGTGGAAGAAGATTCACCCCCACATGGTTCCATCAAGATGAAGATGACCATGACTTGGTCTTCGACACCTCACCTACAACACATGAGCATTGCTCTAAATGTAATATAAGTGATGGTGCTTCTCTTGTCCCACTAGTGGACTATCTCACCAATGATTGCTTCCATGATGTTGATCCACCTATTCCCATGCTTCATGCTAGTGCGACTTCTTCATGTCATGACTTACCTATTTATGATGAATATGATGATGAGCATGTTGATTTGCCTAGTTGTGATGCTATGATCCATAAGATATCATGTGAAAATTCTATCGGTCACATCATGTTTGACAATCCATTGAACTTGTCATATGCTATGAGTGAGATATCCCATATTGCATCATTTCAATCTCAACATAGTAGCTATGCATGCCCCATTTAAATAAATCCCATTTGCACTTATGGCATAGATGACGAGATGATGGTCATTGGCTTTTGTTTTTCATGTGATGATATTACCATGCTTCCTTTACATGATTTGTGCAATTCATCTACTATGCCATGCCATGATCACATTGTTCCGAATATTCTTTGTTTTGGATGTTGTCAATATTCTCCATGTGATGTTTCCACTAATGATCATGAGGAGGCCCCCATAGTTTCCTCATACATATTAGGAGATTTTGATGTATTCCAAACTTTGCATGATTCCCATAATTGCTTGCACCATATGCATTCCATGAATAACAATGCTCTACATATTTCTCATGATGCATTACACAATTTGAGTCTCCATTATGCTATACATAACAACAAACCTATCATGATGGATGACATGTTTCTATATCATGCATCTCATTTATTCGATCATTGGATATTTTGTGCTAACCAAAACAAGCACGTGTGCATCATGATGGATGATGTGTACATATACCACGCACACACAATTTTCCCTTTGTCTTTGTTTTGTGTAGGTACTCATGTATACTCGTCAACCTCCCAATCCCATGAGTTGACGAAACGAGCTCTTGAGAGCAACGGCGATTTGGGATCCCGTGGACTATCCTTACCACCATTCCCTTCATGCAAGAACTATGCGCATCTCCTCTACTTAGCTCTCACACGGCTATGGGCTATATATCACTTGTTAGATTATGCCCATACTATCATGTTCACTTTGCACGTTATGCCTATTTCTATGTCTTTTCCATGCAATTGTGACCCTTTATTGCATCTACCCATGATTCACCATTATGCTACTCCTATGTGTATTTGCATGCTTGGTGGAGATCATTGTTTCTATTGCCATGTTTATCATGTGCCTCATGCTATTGATGTTATTTTGCTCATATCTTGCCTTCATGATTGTGATATGTCACGTGCATTATTCATGCCCACTATTTGCACACAGGACATGATTGCCATGATTGCTTCTAGTATGTTGCATCTTCGCACTACTAGCTTGCTTGACTTGATCACTATGATTGCTTGCTTTGTTGCATCACCCATGTTCCACTCTTACTTGCTTTCTTGGGTTGATGACATATATGTTCATGTCTCTCACTTGATTTGTATTGATCATTGTCGCTTGCCTCCAATTGTTGCATCTATGCTTATTGATCGTGGAGACTTGGACATCTTACTTGTGATGCATGCTTGTTTGATTGAGCCTATTGTATTTGGTTGTTCTCGCATCATATGCCTCCATACTATGAAATGCTCCCTTGTCCTTTCTTATGATGAGCGCGATTCATACACCTGTTGGGTATCTTACCACATGAATGATAGGTTTTGCATTTTCGCTAACCTCATTTGTTTTTCCGAGTGTTTGTCATGTTCTTTAATTTTGAAGGATTCACAAGGTGGTACCACCACGAGACAACTTGGTCATGTGAAGGCGTACACGATGCGTGTTTTTGACACCAACATTTTTGACATTTTCATAAAGGTGAACTCCTTCCCTTTGAGACAACCTCAAATACGCATATTGGATGGGTCACTCTTTCATTGTTGTGTGTGGTTGTTTGGAACCGAGAGAGCAAGACCCCTAGCACGAGATCGTGATGGGACTACATGGGTGGGAGATCGAGTGACAAGGTGTGTGCGCGATAGAAGATGCCCCGAGAGATATCGAGATAGACGTATGGATGGAAGGAGACAATACGTGTGTTCCTGTTGGCTAGTAAGAGATAATCATACTTAGGAGGGGGGAGTGCTTGCGCCTATGATGGATTGAGGGATTATGGTACTTAGGGGGTGCGTGTCACATGGAGAGAGAACAAGGGCGGAGAGTGTTGGATGGGTCTATATGTATAGCGCGAGCGAGACACGTGTATGTGTGAACCAGGGAGATATAAGGCCAGTTTGCCTTGCGTCCTGAGCATCTTTTGCCTGGCCTAGGGTTGTGGCTGGATTTCATGCACGCTTGTTTGGTTGCTACCCTGTGAAAAAGAAAGCCCGCCTGGCCTGGGTTCCCTTGCACTTTAATTAGCCTGGCTGAACTCCAGACACTGGAAGTAGCCTGGCCCAAGCGAGCGATTTCAAATGCCTGGTCGTGCCAGGTCTTGTGGCCACGAGGCTAATAGCAACATGGATGGATATTAGCATTAAATAATTGATGCATGGATTGATTGATGGGACGTTGATGCTTTGCCTGGTCCAAGCATGAACCAAACGCTTCAGCACCACACAAGCCTGGCCAGGCAGAAATATTTTACATCTCACGTCCACACCAGGCAGTACCGGCCATCAAGGCATGAGGGTCAGGTCACGAACCAAACTGACCAATAAAGTTTGAGAGAGATTGAGGAGCCCCGATAAGGCTGAGTGGTGCGTCAGATAGCTGAGAGGGGGAAAGAGATATTCCATCCGCTCGATAATGCAGTGCATGTAAAGTTTTTAGAAGTCAAACTTTGGAAACTTTGATCAGGTTTACGCAAATGTTATTTATATCTACAATACCAAAGATACATCATACAAAACTACATCTCATGGTGAATCTAATGGTATATGTTTGCCGTACTAGGTGTAATTCTTTTTCTCCACGTACATGGTCAAACTTTGTGATGGTTTACTTTTCAATAAATCTATATGCTATGGACCTAGGAGAGTGCCTCAGTCGAGACAGATCAAGTGCGTGTGAAGGAGAATGAGTAAGTGTGCAAAAAGAGTATGTGTGTGAAAGAGAAAGTGACAACAAACGACAAATTAGAGAGAGAGTGTGTTTTTTCGTTTCTTATGCGAACATATCACGCATGCATCTCCGAGATGGAAAAGCGAGGCGAGGAGATACACGAAGATAGCTAGTGTGTGATTGTTTGCAACAGAGAGAGACACCCCTGTAGCACATGTCCAATAAAGGTGTGGCCAACAAGGAACAAAGGTCGAGAGGGACACATGGATGGCATGGATGCATGGGGAGGGAGAGAGGGTGTGTTTGTGATAGAGAGATCCCGTCGAGATCGTGAGGGGACTATATGGGTGGGAGATCGAGGGAGTGCGTGCGCGATAGAAAGATGCCCCGAGAGAAATCGAGATAGACCATGCACATGTTTGTGATGGAGACTAAGTGATAGAGGCGAGGGTCCCGATCTTTCGATGAGATGATGGATATCGCTTTGGTGGAAGTCGACTTTGACGATCCGACTACGAACGTGCGAGGACGTCGCGCCTTAGCAATCGCTAAACCAACTCCGAGAGGTTATTGACCACGCCGGAGCACGATCAACCTGACCACGAGGGTCTGTTTCCTGCGAGCAAACGAAGAACAAGCAAGAAACTAAGATTGCAATCTGGATATTGTGAATATAAGATGAAAGCTTTATTGATCAAGGTGGGGTTCTGTGACGCCTTTGTCTGGTCGTTGAACACAAACGAAGTACGCGAAGTTGCAGCTATGGCGAACTTTTAATCTAAACAAAACCCAAGGTCTAAACGATGCCCTAAGGGCTGTATATATGGAGGAAGAGGGGGTGGATTTCGTGGCCCTTGGTGGAGGGGTCCGAAATCAACCCTATCTCTTGTTTCCCCACACATACGGACTCTAAAAATAGCCTATACTTATGTATTTCGAAATTACATGGGCCTGTCCCAATAATAAGGTGACGCAGCACCTAAAATAGCCTCGGGACGAAATTTATGAAGTGGCATCTTGTATATTTCGTCCAAGGCTTCATGCACACATTATGGTGGCTTCAAAGTCCTGAAATCATCACTTGTAACTCCGTTCTTGTTCCCCTTGCGCATGCCATCATCTCCATGCTTGTTCTTGCTCCAATGTTCATCCTTCTCCAAGCTAGGCCCTTCGTTTGTAAGCAAAACAAATGTATCCAATTTAGGCAGCATCATATTCTCATGAACATTAGAATCATTACCAAGAAACGAAAGTACCTGATAATTTAGTTGGCGTGCACGAGCTCTAGTAATTGGTCCAGTATGTATAGCAGCAGGGGCTGTGGGTGTAACAATTGTATTGATGTCCTCATCATCCTCCCCTTCTTGAAATGAAGTCGTCCTCGACGGAAGTTCATCTTCCTCACCCACATAATGCTTCAAATCTGCAATGTTAAAAGTGGGACTAACCCCAAAATCTGCAGGCAACTCAAGTTTATATGCATTATCATTTATTTTCTCTAACACCTTAAAGGGACCATCAGCACGTGGCATTAGCTTTGATTTGCGCAAATCAGGAAATCTATCCTTACGCAAATGTAACCAAACAAGATCTCCAGGTGCAAACACAACATGTTTTCTACCCTTATCTCCAGCAAGTTTATATTTAGCATTCATACGCTCAATGTTTTCCTTAGTTAACTCATGCATTTTTAAAATCAATTCAGCACGTTGTTTAGCATCAAAATTAACCTTCTCCGAAGATGGAAGAGGCAACAAATCAATAGGTGCACGAGGTAGGAAACCATACACAACTTTAAAAGGGCACATCTTAGTAGTAGAATGCAATGAACGATTATAAGCAAATTCAATATGAGGCAAGCAAATTCAATGCTCTGATACCACTTGATAGAGGCGGGGGTCCCGATCTTTCGATGAGATGATAACTATCAATTTGGTGGAGACGACTTTGACGATCCGACTACAAACGAGCACGACGTTGCGCCTTAGCAATCGCTAAACCAATCTCCTGAGGTTACTGACGATGCCGAAAGCACGGTCAGCCTGACCACGAAGGTCTATTCCTGCAAGCAATCGAAGAACGAGCAAGAATATGATAAAGCAATCTGAATATTGCAAATATATATGAGGTATTGATAATGGTGGGGATCCGTAAGCGGTCTTGGTCTGGTCGTTGGACACAAACGAAGTACACAAAGTTGCAATGGCTAACTTTTAACTAAACAAATCCCCAGAAAAAGCTACTAGATGGGTCTACTTATATAGGAGCAAGGGGTGGCGGCCAAGGAGGTGGGAGGACGTCCCAAGGCAGCCTAAAACTAAATCTAGGTCGTACAAGGCCAATGGGCCCAAGTGGAGGTGATGTAACACCTTTGGACTTGTAGTTTGACTCGGATTCTGTTGCAGCATCAGATTGTTTCGTCCACAACTCAACGCTCCGGACGAATTTGAAGGTGATTCCAATTGGGTTGGAAAGTGCACGAAATCTAGTTTCCAACAAAAAACGAATCACCCAATTCGGAGTCCGTATGAAAAACTTGTGTGCGTTTTGAGTCAGGTATGTCTGTGCAGTCCGAATCTGAATCCAGAACGTGAGAGACTTGGACTCTATCTTCTCTTGGGCCAAAAGTGACGTGAGAGAACTTTTTGTACAGCAAATAAACATATCTTTCTTCCTTATCTTCAGATGTGGATTGTACAAATGTCCCATACACCTGCAATTAGACAAAACACAAAAGTGTGTGAAGTATTTTTGTTCTGCATAACATAAATAGATTATTGAATAGTTTGCACTAGAAATCACCTGACAAATATGCATATATGCAATATTTTTGATCATATCCAAGGTAGTCATGTCCTCATCATCCTCCCCTTCTTGAAAATAAAGCCGTCCTCGGCGTTGCTTAATCTGAAATGTGGCTAACAAAAGAGACAAGGTGTACATGTTGTATATGTATATGTCATCCATTTTTACTTCCCTTGATTTTTGCATATATGACACATGAATAGATGAGTACCTTGCATAGTTCATAAAATCTAAAGCCAAAAAATTAGCACAAGAAGTAGAAGGCATGAAAATATTGCAACTTAGTTTGCACATATAAGTGAAGCTCTTATTCATTTCAAAAGATTGACAATGTTCATCATTAAACCATCCCAACATTGGTGAATAAACCTTACTTGCATCAAATTTACATGCTACAACATGCTTAAATAAGCAAACATGCAATAAGTCATTCAACACAGAATCATCACCAAGATTAGAGGTCATATCAAAATGATTAAACATTGGTTCTTTTGCATCAATAGTTAATACAATGGGTGCACTCAAAATTGTTGGTATTTCAGTTGTTTGATCACATGGCAAAGTCAAATTATCAATGTAGTCCTCCAAAATAGGTGGTGTGATCAAAGTAGTGGGTAGCTCATCAGATGGTGCATTCAAATTGACAAGGCATTCATCATTCTCATGTAGAGATGGAAGATCAGTACCTTTGTCATTACCTCTTATGATCAACTCAGATGATGTAGCCACTCTCGGGGGCGATGTGTCACATGGTGGAGGTGATGTAGTCCTGACAACAACGGATGTGGTTGTCATAGTATGCCTAGTAGTTGAAGGAACAATCATATCAACTCTTGGAATGTGCATCGTGCACTTGTTCTCCTCGTGGCCAACACGTCGTTTTATTTCCTGTTCAGCTTTACAAGCAAGATGAAACAAATGGTCCATAGGATAACACTCTTCATGAATTAGTATCTCTTGAATATCACGGTTTAATCCTCCCCAAAATCTATCCATAAAATCATCTTCACTTTCTTCTAAAGAGGAATGCAACAAGGTAGTTTGTAAATCATCATAATATTTTGTTACAGTTTCACTACCTTGTTTTAAGTGTTGCAACTTCTTAATCATGTCACGAGTATAATAAGCAGGGACGAAAGTATGTCGCATGGCAAGTTTCAAATCATTCCAAGTAGTAGGTATATAATCAGGGTGTAACCGACAATATTCACTCCACCAAACCAAAGCATAACCAGTGAAAGAACCAACCGCAACCTTAACCTTTTTATGTTCATCGAAATTATGGGAAGCAAATATATTTTTTATGTCAAACTCCCATTCAATATATAAAGCAGGTTTAAAACGGCCATTAAATGGTGGTATAGATACATTAACCTGATCATGTGCATTTGGATGTTTGTGCACCTCTCGTGACGGTTGTGGTATTTGCAAAGGTGGTGGCACGTCTCCCGCGATCGACAAAGCCCATGAATTGACTCTGGATCCTGTCATGATTAGTAGAACAAGAAACAAAACCCAAAAATAATGTTCCTATAACTACTAGGATGTGGTGGTAAAACGCTCACAGTAAAGCAAATATCAATGTCTTACAAGTTCTTACCATGCAGCAGGCGGTGATCGGCAACCGGCGGTGTCAAGTAACTCCGAATATTGAGTAAAGCGATTGCCAGGGGAGCGTACGTATACACGGTGTAGAAATATGTGGAGCTGGGTTGGCTATATATGGTAGCAAAAGATTAGCAATAATCAATTCAAAGATGCAATGTTGAATAAACGCTCAACGACGGTACTGTGCTGGTCCTAGGCTAGACCGAACTAGAGACGCGAGCCTAGAACACTAATGAGGTCACGTCGTAGCACAACTAGCATCAATGAAGGACACTAAGTAGCTTTGGACAGCAAGATATAAGTGAAGATCACAACGGCAGTAAAGATAATGAGGTGAAACAACAGCCAAGCAGGATATATCAACAACTTTGTCTCCAACTTTCCTCTGAAAAAGTTTGTGCCGATTTTTTTGTTTTTTTTTCTTCTCTCTTTTTTTTTCCTCACACTTTTTTTTCTTTCTCTCCTTTTTTTTTCTCTGACTTTTTTTTTCTCCTTTTTTTTCTCTTGTTTTTTTCTCTCTTTTGTTCTCCCTCTTTCCAAAACAAACTAGATAAGATGCAGATTGGATCAAGTGAAGATGTGAACGATCTCAACTATTATTATGACAATGAATGATGGGTAGCACGTGGTGGAAATTGATGGATGGATGGTGGACAGCGGAAGAGATAATGATGCAGCGGTGGCGTGACTAATGTGAACAGAACTCGAAACTCTAAACGAACTAGACACTAAGACCAGCAACTCGACACGACGATGCAACCGATAATTCAACTATGCAAGCAATGAAAAGAAAATTGCAAAGGCTCAGACTGGCTTGGAACAAGGATGAATAGATCTAACTCTTTTTTGTGGCTTTTTCTTGGACAATAGGTAAGAAAATAAATCTAATCTAGGAAAACTGGAAATTCTCACCGAGCAACCTGAAAACTGATACCACTTGATAGAGGCGAGGGTCCCGATCTTTCGATGAGATGATGGATATCGCTTTGGTGGAAGTCGACTTTGACGATCCGACTACGAACGTGCGAGGACGTCGCGCCTTAGCAATCGCTAAACCAACTCCGAGAGGTTATTGACCACGCCGGAGCACGATCAACCTGACCACGAGGGTCTGTTTCCTGCGAGCAAACGAAGAACAAGCAAGAAACTAAGATTGCAATCTGGATATTGCGAATATAAGATGAAAGCTTTATTGATCAAGGTGGGGTTCTGTGACGCCTTTGTCTGGTCGTTGAACACAAACGAAGTACGCGAAGTTGCAGCTATGGCGAACTTTTAATCTAAACAAAACCCGCAGTCTAAACGATGCCCTAAGGGCTGTATATATGGAGGAAGAGGGGGGAATTTCGTGGCCCTTGGTGGAGGGGTCCGAAATCAACCCTATCTCTTGTTTCCCCACACATACGGACTCTAAAAATAGCCTATACTTGTGTATTTCGAAATTACATGGGCCTGGCCCAATAATAAGGTGTCGCAGCACCTAAAATAGCCTCGGGACGAAATTTATGAAGTGGCATCTTGTATATTTCGTCCAAGGCTTCATGCACCCATTATGGTGGCTTCAAAGTCCTGAAATCATCACTTGTAACTCCGTTCTTGTTTCCCTTGCGCATGCCATCATCTCCATGCTTGTTCTTGCTCCAATGTTCATCCTTCTCCAAGCTAGGCCCTTCATTTGTAAGCAAAACAAATGTATCCAATTTAGGCAGCATCATATTCTCATGAACATTAGAATCATTACCAAGAAACGAAAGTACCTGGTAATTTAGTTGGCGTGCACGAGCTCTAGTAATTGGTCCAGTATGTATAGCAGCAGGGGCTGTGGGTGTAACAATTGTATTGATGTCCTCATCACATGCAATAAGTCATTCAACACAGAATCATCACCAAGATTAGAGGTCATATCAAAATGATTAAACATTGGTTCTTTTGCATCAATAGTTAATTCAATGGGTGCACTCAAAATTGTTGGTATTTCAGTTGTTTGATCACATGGCAAAGTCAAATTATCAACGTAGTCCTCTAAAATAGGTGGTGTGATCAAAGTAGTGGGTAGCTCATCAGATGGTGCATTCAAATTGACAAGGCATTCATCATTCTCATGTAGAGATGGAAGATCAGTACCTTTGTCATTACCTCTTATGATCAACTCAGATGATGTAGCCACTCTCGGGGGCGATGTGTCACATGGTGGAGGTGATGTAGTCCTGACAACAACGGATGTGGTTGTCATAGTATGCCTAGTAGTTGAAGGGACAATCATATCAACTCTTGGAATGTGCACCGTGCGCTTGTTCTCCTCGTGGCCAACACGTCGTTTTATTTCCTGTTCAGCTTTGCAAGCAAGATGAAACAAATGGTCCATAGGATAACACTCTTCATGAATTAGTATCTCTTGAATATCACGGTTTAATCCTCCCCAAAATCTATCCATAAAATCATCTTCACTTTCTTCTAAAGAGGAATGCAACAAGGTAGTTTGTAAATCATCATAATATTTTGTTACAGTTTCACTACCTTGTTTTAAGTGTTGCAACTTCTTAATCATGTCACGAGTATAATAAGCAGGGACGAAAGTATGTCGCATGGCAAGTTTCAAATCATCCCAATAGTAGGTATATAATCAGGGTGTAACCGACAATATTCACTCCACCAAACCAAAGCATAACCAGTGAAAGAACCAACCGCAACCTTAACCTTTTTATGTTCATCGAAATTATGGGAAGCAAATATATTTTTTATGTCGAACTCCCATTCAATATATAAAGCAGGTTTAAAACAGCCATTAAATGGTGGTATAGATACATTAACCTGATCATGTGCATTGGGATGTTTGTGCACCTCTCGTGACGGTTGTGGTATTTGCAAAGGTGGTGGCACGTCTCCCGCGATCGACAAAGCCCATGAATTGACTCTGGATCCTGTCATGATTAGTAGAACAAGAAACAAAACACAAAAATAATGTTCCTATAACTACTAGGATGTGGTGGTAAAACGCTCACAGTAAAGCAAATATCAATGTCTTACAAGTTCTTACCATGCAGCAGGCGGTGATCGGCAACCAGCGGTGTCAAGTAACTCCGAATATTGAGTGAAGCGATTGCCAGGGGAGCGTACGTATACACGGTGTAGAAATATGTGGAGCTGGGTTGGCTATATATGGTAGCAAAAGATTAGCAATAATCAATTCAAAGATGCAATGTTGAATAAACGCTCAACGACGGTACTGTGCTGGTCCTAGGCTAGACCGGACTAGAGACGCGAGCCTAGAACACTAATGAGGTCACGGCGTAGCACAACTAGCATCAATGAAGGATACTAAGTAGCTCTTGACAGCAAGATATAAGTGAAGATCACAACAGCAGTGAAGATAATGAGGTGAAACAACAGCCAAGCAGGATATATCAACAACTTTGTCTCCAACTTTCCTCTGAAAAAGTTTGTGCCGATTTTTTTGTTTTTTTTTCTTCTCTCTTTTTTTTTCCTCACACTTTTTTTTCTTTCTCTCCTTTTTTTTCTCTGACTTTTTTTTCCTTTTTTTTCTCTCGTTTTTTTCTCTCTTTTTTTCTCCCTCTTTCCAAAACAAACTAGATAAGATGCAGATTGGATCAAGTGAAGATGTGAACGATCTCAACTATTATTATGACAATGAATGGTGGGTAGCACGTGGTGGAAATTGATGGATGGGTGGTGGACAGCGGAAGAGATAATGATGCAGCGGTGGCGTGACTAATGTGAACAGAACTCGAAACTCTAAACGAACTAGACACTAAGACCAGCAACTCGACACGGTGATGCAATCGATAATTCAACTATGCAATCAATGAAAAGAAAATTGCAAAGGCTCAGACTGGCTTGGACCAAGGATGAATAGATCTAACTCTTTTTTGTGGCTTTTTCTTGGACAATAGGTAAGAAAGTAAATCTAATCTAGGAAAACTGGAAATTCTCACCGAGCAACCTGAAAACTGATACCACTTGATAGAGGCGAGGGTCCCGATCTTTCGATGAGATGATAACTATCGATTTGGTGGAGACGACTTTGACGATCCGACTACAAACGTGCACGACGTTGCGCCTTAGCAATCGCTAAACCAATCTCCTGAGGTTACTGACGATGCCGGAAGCACGGTCAGCCTGACCACGAAGGTCTATTCCTGCAAGCAATCGAAGAACGAGCAAGAATATGATAAAGCAACCTGAATATTGCAAATATATATGAGGTATTGATAATGGTGGGGATCCGTAAGCGGTCTTGGTCTGGTCGTTGGACACAAACGAAGTACACGAAGTTGCAATGGCTAACTTTTAACTAAACAAATCCCAAGGAAAAGCCACTAGATGGATCTACTTATATAGGAGCAAGGGGTGGCGGCCAAGGAGGTGGGAGGACGTCCCAAGGCAGCCTAAAACTAAGTCTAGGTCGTACAAGGCCAATGGGCCCAAGTGGAGGTGATGTAACACCTTTGGACTTGTAGTTTGACTCGGATTCTGCTGCAGCATCAGATTGTTTCATCCACAACTCAACGCTCCGGACGAATTTGAAGGTGATTCCACTTGGGTTGGAAAGTGCACGAAATCTAGTTTCCAACAAAAAAAGAATCACCCAATTCGGAGTCCGTATGAAAAACTTGTGTGCGTTTTGAGTCAGGTGTGTCTATGCAGTCCGAATCTGAATCCAGAACGTGAGAGACTTGGACTCTATCTTCTCTTGGGCCAAAAGTGACGTGAGAGAACTTTTTGGACAGCAAATAAACATCTCTTTCTTCCTTATCTTCATATGTGGATTGTACAAATGTCCCATACACCTGCAATTAGACAAAACACAAAAGTGTGTGAAGTATTTTTGTTCTGCATAACATAAATAGATTATTGAATAGTTTGCACTAGAAATCACCTGACAAATATGCATATATGCAATATTTTTGATCATATCCAAGGTAGTCATGTCCTCATCATCCTCCCCTTCTTGAAAATAAAGCCGTCCTCGGCGTTGCTTAATCTGAAATGTGGCTAACAAAAGAGACAAGGTGTACATGTTGTATATGTATATGTCATCCATTTTTACTTCCCTTGATTTTTGCATATATGACACATGAATAGATGAGTACCTTGCATAGTTCATAAAATCTAAAGCCAAAAAATTAGCACAAGAAGTAGAAGGCATGAAAATATTGCAACTTAGTTTGCACATATAAGTGAAGCTCTTATTCATTTCAAAAGATTGACAATGTTCATCATTAAACCATCCCAACATTGGTGAATAAACCTTACTTGCATCAAATTTACATGCTACAACATGCTTAAATAAGCAAACATGCAATAAGTCATTCAACACAGAATCATCACCAAGATTAGAGGTCATATCAAAATGATTAAACATTGGTTCTTTTGCATCAATAGTTAATACAATGGGTGCACTCAAAATTGTTGGTATTTCAGTTGTTTGATCACATGGCAAAGTCAAATTATCAATGTAGTCCTCCAAAATAGGTGGTGTGATCAAAGTAGTGGGTAGCTCATCAGATGGTGCATTCAAATTGACAAGGCATTCATCATTCTCATGTAGAGATGGAAGATCAGTACCTTTGTCATTACCTCTTATGATCAACTCAGATGATGTAGCCACTCTCGGGGGCGATGTGTCACATGGTGGAGGTGATGTAGTCCTGACAACAACGGATGTGGTTGTCATAGTATGCCTAGTAGTTGAAGGGACAATCATATCAACTCTTGGAATGTGCACCGTGCGCTTGTTCTCCTCGTGGCCAACACGTCGTTTTATTTCCTGTTCAGCTTTGCAAGCAAGATGAAACAAATGGTCCATAGGATAACACTCTTCATGAATTAGTATCTCTTGAATATCACGGTTTAATCCTCCCCAAAATCTATCCATAAAATCATCTTCACTTTCTTCTAAAGAGGAATGCAACAAGGTAGTTTGTAAATCATCATAATATTTTGTTACAGTTTCACTACCTTGTTTTAAGTGTTGCAACTTCTTAATCATGTCACGAGTATAATAAGCAGGGACGAAAGTATGTCGCATGGCAAGTTTCAAATCATCCCAAGTAGTAGGCATATAATCAGGGTGTAACCGACAATATTCACTCCACCAAACCAAAGCATAACCAGTGAAAGAACCAACCGCAACCTTAACCTTTTTATGTTCATCAAAATTATGGGAAGCAAATATATTTTTTATGTCGAACTCCCATTCAATATATAAAGCAGGTTTAAAACGGCCATTAAATGGTGGTATAGATACATTAACCTGATCATGTGCATTTGGATGTTTGTGCACCTCTCGTGACGGTTGTGGTATTTGCAAAGGTGGTGTGATAGAGGCAAAGGTGTCCCGTCTTTCGATGAGATGGTGGATTTCGCTTTGGTGGAAGTCGACTTTGACGATCCGACTACGAACGTGCGAGGACGTCGCGCCTTAGCAATCGCTAAACCAACTCCGAGAGGTTATTGACCACGCCGGAGCACGATCAACCTGACCACGAGGGTCTGTTTCCTGCGAGCAAACGAAGAACAAGCAAGAAACTGAGATTGCAATCTGGATATTGCGAATATAAGATGAAAGCTTTATTGATCAAGGTGGGGTTCTGTGACGCCTTTGTCTGGTCGTTGAACACAAACGAAGTACGCGAAGTTGCAGCTATGGCGAACTTTTAATCTAAACAAAACCCAAGGTCTAAACGATGCCCTAAGGGCTGTATATATGGAGGAAGAGGGGGTGGATTTCGTGGCCCTTTGTGGAGGGGTCCGAAATCAACCCTATCTCTTGTTTCCCCACACATACGGACTCTAAAAATAGCCTATACTTATGTATTTCGAAATTACATGGGCCTGGCCCAATAATAAGGTGACGCAGCACCTAAAATAGCCTCGGGACGAAATTTATGAAGTGGCATCTTGTATATTTCGTCCAAGGCTTCATGCACACATTATGGTGGCTTCAAAGTCCTGAAATCATCACTTGTAACTCCGTTCTTGTTCCCCTTGCGCATGCCATCATCTCCATGCTTGTTCTTGCTCCAATGTTCATCCTTCTCCAAGCTAGGCCCTTCGTTTGTAAGCAAAACAAATGTATCCAATTTAGGCAGCATCATATTCTCATGAACATTAGAATCATTACCAAGAAACGAAAGTACCTGATAATTTAGTTGGCGTGCACGAGCTCTAGTAATTGGTCCAGTATGTATAGCAGCAGGGGCTGTGGGTGTAACAATTGTATTGATGTCCTCATCACTAAGATTAGCTAGTCATATACATATAGGGGGGACTGCGTGTGCCTACAATTGAGTGAGAGACCATCATACTTGGCTAGCTGGGCATGAGATTGTGTGTGTGCGCGTGTGAGATGGAGAGAGAACGAGGGGGAGAGATAGAGTTTTAGATGGGCCTATCAAGTGCGAGTGAGATATGCATGTGTATGTGTGACCCAGGTGGATGGAGAGTTTGAGAGAGGGGGGAAGAGCTCCGAGACGACATAGTGGTGCGTGAGAGAGTTACAGGCAAAGAGCCAAGGAATCTGTGTGCGTACGATGAGTGCACCCAAGATATCTAGCTTGGACAAGCTAGAGTATCATACATAGTGTGCGAGAGAGACCTATAGATGGTGCATATA